>NC_090649.1:460295370-460595370 GCF_040937935.1 Hyperolius riggenbachi | reverse complement strand
ATCAGTACCTAGGTGCTGACATCACACTGTGGGAGGGGTTTCACCACAATATCAGCCATACAGACCCCCTTGATGATCCATTTGAGAAAAAGCAAAGATTTCTCGTGGGAAAGGCGATATTGGCCACTGATTGGGATGAAGTGCAATCCTTGGTTACAGTTCCTCTTTAAGCCTGTATGGAAAGGTGAACAACCAACCGGAAGGGTTTCCAAGCTTGAAAATGTCAGTTCTACATTCAGGGATGAAAAAAAAAACAAAAGAAAAGGAATATGGAATTTAGAAGCCAGTCTGTCAAATTCAGGAGCAAGTTGGACTTTTTAAGAAGCTAAATAATTTTGGAGGCTTCTGTCATCTTTAAGAAATCTTGGCTACCTCGCTCCCGGGTTTGACTAGCCTCGTCCAAACGTAACACATATTTATTCAGAATCTGACATGTTCAATTTTGCGTTTAATTAGGCTTTAAACCTCCCTGGTGGGATGATTATTTCCAAATTTTAGGGTCAGCACGTTTCAGACCATAAACTCAGGGAAAACTCATTCCGCCAGAATGCCTGCAACAGCCCCAGCACTCACTCACCTCCCTGGGCTCCAGTGCTGCAATTTTCCCTCCGTCCTCCGGGTGGCGCTGTAACTCTGTAGTTAGATCACTGACGGCGATCTCACCAGAGTGATTCAGAGCCTCGGAGGACAGGAAGGAGAACGGCTACCAACGGGTGGATCCCCCGGGAGGTGAGCGTATCTCGGGCTTACTGCCAGGGAGGTTAACAAGCCTTGGTTAGTTCCCAATATTGCTTGGATTCCTTGGTTGGAATGTCCAATCACACAGCGTAGCTTAATAGTACAGTGTACATGCATACAGGGATGGTCAATGAGATGCAAGCTGATACAGAATTATGCACGTTTTACAGACAGGTTTATGCAGCTTGAAAATGGACCAATTGCATGAAGACAGGAGTACACCCTGGAAAAGTACATACAAGTTACTATGGTTACATAAAGTGTCAGAAGGAAATGCATTCCTTTTGATCTTTAATCTCCCTGGTGGTATGATTCCATCCCGATTTTAGGGTCTAAAGGTGGTACAATTTTTTCATGTGCCCTAAAAGCAAGACAAAAAAAATCGTACCACGAGAGAGCCTGGAGCAGCCCCCCTGGTATCCAGCGCTGCAGTTCCTCCTTCGTCCTCCTTTGGCCTATAGTGAGACGACAGTCGGCAATCTCACCAGGGGGATGCAGAGCCTCTGTGGACAGAAAGAGGAAAGGCTGCCAGCGTCTGGATCACCAGGGAGGTGAGTGAGAACGTCTGCTGCGCACAATGCTCTGCATGGACCTCCTGCCGGCTACCACGAGTGTAGCTCGGGGTTACCACTCTGAGCTGCGGTTTTCCACCCTAAGTGTAACTCGTGGTTACCGCTAAGGAGGTTAAAGCCCACACATTGGCTCTTTAAAGTGATGCATGGCTTCACTGACCAGTAGGGAAGCTCAGCTCACTTGGCCCAATGACATCCAATCTCTGGAGCTACTGAAGACATGCAGAACGATGGAGCACACCACAAATATATATCATCTTAAAGGACAACTGTAGTGAGAATATGGAGGACGCCATATTTATTTCCTTTTAAACAATGCAGATTGCCTGACAGCCCTGCTGATCTAGTTGGCTGCAGTAGTGTCTGAATCACACCAGAAACAAGCATGCAGATAATCTTGTCAGATCTGACAATGTTGTCAGAAACACCTGATCTGCTGCATGCTTGTTCAGGGGCTATGGCTAAAAGTATTAGAGGCAGCGGGACAGCCAGGCAACTGGTATTGCTCAAAAGGAAATAAATATGGCAGCCTCCATATCCCTCATTACAGTTGTCCTTTAAAGTGAACCAGAGACGAAGCACCCTTATGTATTTTACCATATATATTAGTGGGAACATTAGAGAAAACACCTATCCTGCTCTCTGTTTCATTATGCACTGTTCAGTTTGCTTGTTATCAGCCCTGATAAAATCCACGACTGAGCATTCAGTCTGGATTTGCTATAATGACTCAGCTATAACGATTTCTGAGCAGAGCCACAAGAGGGCAGGCTTGGGCTTGAAAAGACACCAGAGAACACAGACTCAGCTATACTGATTCCTGAGCAAAGCCAGACTGAATGTTCAGTCGGGGATATTATCAGGGCTGGTAAGAAGCAGGCTGAGCTGTGAAGACTGAAACAGAGAGAAGGGTAGGCGTTTTCTATAATGTTCCCACCGATATATATGGTCCCACTGATATATATGGTAAAATACATGAGGGTGCTTCATCTCTGGCTCACTTTGAGCCCCGTTAAGGCTGCTCATCCTTCGCCGTCTCCCTGGGTGACTCCTGTCACCCGCAATTGTCCCTGAAAGGCTGAGTCGCACTCCATCACGCATGCGCGGCCCACTTCAATCCCTGGAAGTGATCTGCGTCTGCGCAGTACTTCTGTGCAGGTGCAAATCGTTCCCAGGGACGGGAGCACGCATGAGCGATGGAATGCGCCAGGCTTTCGAGGACAATTGCGGGTGACAGGAGTCACCCAGGGAGACGGCGAGGGACGAGCAGCCATAAAGGAGTCATCACCCTATCTTTGCTACCCCACAATCTATTTACCTGGGGCTTCCTCGAGCCTCTTGCAGCTGACATGTCCCACACCGCAGCTCCGCTCTCAGCCGCCGGCCCGGGGTCCCGACAGTGTCTCGCCAGGCTGTCCTCTACTGCACCTGCGCGAGTACTGCTGTCAATCAAGTATACGTTGTGTGGACTAAACTGCACAGGTGCAGAACTACTGCACCTGTGCAGTACAGTCCGGACAACGTGGATTTAATTGACAGTGGCGCTTATGCAGGCACAGTAGAGGACGACCTCGAGGTCGCCCTCTGAATCGACAGTGACCACGGGTCGGAGGCTGAGAGCGGAGCTATGGCGGGGGACATGTCAGCTGCAAGGGGCTGGAGGAAGCCCCAGGTAAGTAAATCGTGGTGGAGTAGCAAAGAGAGGCTGATGACTCCTTTAATGTCACTTAAGGAAGCCCCAGGTAAGTATTGTACCAGAGACTCTTCTCGACTCTGGTACACTTTAAGAGGTTTTCCAGTAGGTAGCAACCATTTCTCTCCTCAGAGGGCAAAGCCACCTCCTTCGCCAGAGCAAAATAAGTGACATTAGGCCTCTTTCACATAAGCTTTTCAAAAATCTCCTTGGAACTCAGTTTTACTGCTATACCTGATTAAGGTAGCAATGGCGGTTTTATTTTAGTGAGCATAGACACACTACATGTTACGGGTCACCTGACCTTTCCTCTGGTGTCTCTTACATGAGCTGCTGGCAGGCATTGCATCCACTGTCGCTGGCTCCAGTGTACCTGCCGGGTGCTTGCAAGTGCTCAGCAGGGCTGTGGGGTGGTGTCCGGCCTATTTATGCACATTGGAGCGGAGTGGTAGCCACACCCAGACATGACACCAGGAAGTTGTGTCCTGCCTCATAACTTCACCGCCTGGTTGCAAATGCTGCAGGCAAAAGGCGCAAAGCTATGGGTGAGCTGCACAGCAAGCACACAGTTCAGCCGTCCACGTGAAAGAGTCCTTTGTTGCTTTTACAGGATACAGGATATTGTCCCATTAAAGCGGATTCAAGATGAAAAACTAACTATAAGTAACTTGTCTATATATATATATATATATATATATTTATTTATTATCTAAAGTTTAGATAGTTTACACAGCAAATCTAGCTGCAAACAGCTTTAATAGAATATGATTATTTCTTACTGTGATACAATGACAGCAGCCATGTTGTTTGTAAACATTACACAGGCAGGCTTATCTGTATCTTGAGCAAAAAAAAAAAAAGCCCTGAGCTCTTCCGTGTGAGGCAGGGCTATGAGCTGCAGCCCTGCCTCACACGCGTCTGTCAGAGTAGTCGCCGCCTCTCCCCCGCCCCTCTCAGTTTTCCTTCGCTGAGAGGGGCGAGGGAGAGGCGGAGATCTGCCGCTGACAGACGCGTGTGAGGCAGGGCTGCAGCTCATAGCTCTGCCTCACATGGAAGCGCTTAGGGCAGCAAAATCCACGACCAAGACGTGGATTTTGCAGGGGATTAAGATAGTTTAGAGCGGCAGGAATGCGGCAGTTTAGTTAGGACTAATGTATTAAAGAGATTAATGAAAAAAATACGTTTTTTTAGAGACTTCAGAGTCTCTTTAACAATACATCCCAAATGCCTCCATAAATGCAGTAAACACATGCCTCACTCTGCTGTCTTCCCGCCAAACTAAGATAGGGCTAGCGCACACCAAAATCGCAATAGCAATCACTAGCGCTTAGCGACTGCAATTTTGAAAAGAAATTTTTTAATGAATGAGCATTTTTGCTCAATCGTTCAAACTGAATCGCTCCCAAAAAAAATGCTACATGCAGCGCATTTGCGATTTGAAAAAAAAAAAATCAGTCACAACTCTGATGTGGGAACACCCTCATAGGGTAACATTAGCCAAGCACTATTCAAATCACTGGCCATGAATAGTCAAGATGTTTCTCGGATCCTCTTTGAGCACACCATTCCAGCACAGTACTCTCCCCATCATTTGTGGTACTCCCACCATGTACAAGCGCCATGTGTTAGCATGCCCCCTAAAACAAAGCCACTAGTGCACCGCTTTCTTCCCCCCGTACAAAAGCGCTTCCATCTATTTGGCATATGCGCATCTTGCTCACGCATGCCCAGTCATCCATGGCAGGAATGCGGCCACAAGAATCCTATTCAACAAGCTCTTGTCGGATAGGTTTAGAGAGACCCAACACTGGAATGGTGGGCTACGGGAGGGTCCAGGAAGCCTCTTGACTACCCAGAGGTTTCCCACTACTGTACTAGACAAGTATACAATTTTGTGTCTATTTCGCTTCAGGTACAGTTTAATACTGCACAATATCTTGGCGGCCACATTTGTCAAGGATAATAATGGCTATTTTTGTAAGAGCCTTGATGTAGTCAGCCCTTTCTGGGTAAGTACCGGTATATACTCGAAGTGAGAGCTCACTGTGATCCTTGTCAATATAGCGCTCTACGTGCTCTGCACAGGTTATGTGGGTGATCATTTGGGGCAAGTACCCTTCCACATTGCACAACTGGCAGGTGTACTTGTATGATGTAGAGTCCAACTGCTCTTCCACTACGTATTTCAGGCCCAGGAGAGGATACTCCTTCATGTGTTTGTTCAGGAAGTACTGCAGCCTGCCCAGTTCCTTCAAGTCTTTGGGTGAAGTTTTACTCAGTATCTTCTTGTGTTTACTCCCCACAACATGTTTCCAAAGATCCACAGGTGAGAAAAACACTGCATTGCAAAGTCTACACGGGCAGAAATTATCGAATCCTTCTCCATCATGCAGGAAAGGCCCACTTTCTTCAATAATATCCTCAGGGGGAGATGGAAAGCTGACAAAACTATCTGCAGTCTGAATGTTTTTACGGCCGTATGTGCTTTGGATAGTTAAGGCTATCTCTCTGAGCTCTCTAACATATTCCATTTTATTTGGTAGTCTATTCGGCAGCATCATGCCGTGGTGTTTACCAATATAGCGCACCATGTGGTCCTCTCCAACGACATGAATGAGCGAATGAGATAAGTCATCCTCCACATCGCACAGACTGCAAGCGTACCAGTACGATCCAGAGACTTGCCACTCTACTACGTACTCCAGGCCTAGGACAGCATCCTGCTTTATGTAGGTGTCCAGGATGTACTGCATGCTGTCCAGATTTTTCACTTCTTTGTAGGCAACCTTCATTAGCATTTTTCTGTGGCTATTTCCCAAGATGTGGTTGCACAAACATATGACTGAACTAGAACACACATTGCAGACTAGACACCAACGCCAACCCTGCGGGCCGTCCGGTGGTGGTGGGGCCTCCTTGTAGATAGGACACTTACGGAGACCTCGCTGGGCTTCCAGAGATGGTATAGCCTGCTCGTCAACAGGACAGTTACGGGGAATGACCAGTCGTGGTGGGGGCTGCTCCTGCTCAACTGGGCTATTTGCTGCACTCTGTTTGCTTTGTATTTCTTTGTGCCTATGATCATTCTGGATAGCCAGGGCTCTGGCTCTCAGCTCTCTAAGGTAATTGGTTTTATTGGGGTTTTCAGATAATTTCACACTGAGGGATGGGTGATGTTTCGCTATGTAGCCCACCGTGTGCTTCTCCTTCAGGATGTGGCGGAAGATCGTGTAGGCATCGCCCCCCAGGTGACAGAGCTGGCAGGTATACCTGTATTTTTCAGGCTCCAGCTGCTCCTCCACTATATACTCCAGGCCCAGGATTGGCTCCTCCTTCATGTGGGTGTCCAGGAAGTACTGCAGCCTGCCCAACTCCTTCACACCCTTCGGATTATAGAAGGCCAGCATCTTTCTGTGCTCTTTTTCCCTCAGGACATGGACAGCCATCTCCTCAGGAAGGCGACACTTCACGCGGCACATGGTGCACTCATACGTACGTAAATCCGCCATCACTACAGGCTTCTCTTATCAGACAGACATAGGAGACGAGTAGCTGTTATTCTCGCGATACTTCTGAGAGCTGAACAGCTCCGCCCCGCACGCTCTTCTATTCTAGAGAATGTTCAGTTCCTTCTGCGATGCTGTGTGACACAGCAGAGCCACGCCTACCTGGAAGAGGGAGGGGGGGGAGAGAGAGGGAGAGTGTAAACCGAATCACTCCTTGTGATGATCCGGAAGATTTGACTCACAAAAAATATCCGGATCAAAGATCCGAATCGTTCATGATCCGGACAACACTAGGAGAGACTTTTAGGCTTTGCTGGGACACGTGCTAGGATTTGTTTTGCGTCTTCTGCCGTTATTCAATCATATTTTACAGCAGTCCGTCATCGCGTCCAAGCCGTCCTGTGTCCCCAGCGCTTCTCATCCGTCCTGTGTCCGTAGCACTTGTCCCCCTGTGTCTCCAGAGCGTGTACCAGTGATCCTTTAGCCCCAGAGTGTGTCCCTGCTGTTCTGACACCCAGCCGTCCTGTGTCCCCAGAATGAGTCCCAGCCTATAGTGTCCAAGCTGTCCTGTGTTCTCTGAGTCTGTCCCAAGTTATCATTGTCACCAAAGTGTCTCTCAGCTGTATTGTGCCCCCAGAGTGCCCCGGCCTTCCTGTGTCCCCAGAATGTGTCCCAGCCTATAGTGTATCCCAGCTTTCCTATGACCCCAGAGCGTGTCCAAGCTGCCCTGTGTCCACAGAGTCTGACCCAAGTCCTCCTGCGTCCCCAAAGTGTGCCCCAGTCTTCCTGCGTCCCCAAAGTGTGCCCCAGTCTTCCTGCATCCCCAAAGTGTGTCCCAGTCCTCCTGCGTCCTAAAAGTGTGCCCCAGTCCTCCTGTATCCCCAAAGTGTGTCCCAGTCCTCCTGCGTCCCCAAAGTGTGCCCCAGTCCTCCTGCATCCCCAAAGTGTGCCCCAGTCTTCCTGCGTCCTCAAAGTGTGCCCTAGTCCTCCTGCGTCCCCAAAGTGTGCCCCAGTCCTCCTGTGTCCCCAAAGTGTGTCCCAGTCCTCCTGCATCCCAAAAGTGTGCCCCAGTCCTCCTGCGTCCCCAAAGTGTGCCCCAGTCTTCCTGCGTCCCCAAAGTGTGCCCCAGTCTTCCTGCGTCCTCAAAGTGTGCCCCAGTCTTCCTGCGTCCCCAAAGTGTGCCCCAGTCCTCCTGCGTCACCAAAGTGTGCCCAGTCTTCCCGCGTACCCAGAGTGTGTCCCAGTCCTCCTGTGTCCCCAAAGTGTACCCCAGTCTTCCTGCGTCCCCAAAGTGTGCCCCAGTCTTCCTGTGTCCCCAAAGTGTGCCCCAGTCTTCCTGTCACAGACATGTGTCCCGGCTGTCCTGTGTCCCCAGAATGTGTCCGTGTCCCAGCCTTCCTGTGTCCTCGAAGTTTGTCCCAGCCATTCTTTGTCCCTGAAGAGTGTCATAGCTTTCCTGTGTCCTTGAAGTTTTTGCCGGCTTTTTGGTGTTCCCTAAAGTGTGTCCCAGCTTTCCTGGGCCCCCGAAGTGTGTCCCAGCTTTCCTGGGTCCCCCAAGTGTGTCCCAGCATCCTTGTGCCCTAGCTTTCCTGTATCCCTGAAGTGTTTTCAGCTTTTCTGTGTCCCTGAAGTTTGTTCCAGCTTTCCTGTATCTCTGAAGTGTGTTCAATTCAGCTTTTCTGTGTCGCTGAAGTATGTCCTAGCTTTCCTGTGTCCCCAAGGCATACCTCCCAACTATTCCGATTGGACCAGGACTGTCCCGGGTTAGGCGATATGGTCCTGTGAAACCCCCACCACCACCTTTGTGTCTTGGCATGCCCCCGTCCTGTGTCTCCTCAGCCCTGGTATATGTAAATTGACCCAGCGTCAGCCATTCATATGTCACCTCTTCTGGGCTCCAGCTACATCTGTCCATCCGCTCTACTTACTCATTCTCCTTCTGTGTCACATGATTACAAGCAAGGAGAGGAGATAGAAATAGTGGGCACAGAGCGAACAGTGAGCTGTAATGGATGGCTGCACATTGTTGGAGCCTGGAGAAGGTGAGATAAGCACAATTACCACTGTGCTGATACCCTGCATATACTCGGGCTTGGGGAGTACAGGATGGAGGGGCCACTAGACATAGAGATGGGAAGTTCGGATCTTTTCAATGATCCGGATGATTCGAATCGGATCATTGAAAAGATCCGGATCTTTGATCCGAATCTCGGATCATTTTACTACGGAAGCATTTCGGGGGTGAAATGACTAGCAGGACGGGAGAAGGGGAGGGGGGTGGACACGGAGAGAAGGGGAGAAGATGGACAGAGGGCAGGGAGTGGACAGAGAAGGGAGGAGGGACGAGCAGAGAGCAGAAATGTTTGCACACAATACCCACATGCTGCAATCATATGCTTTACATGTATTTCACCTACATGTTCATCTGTGTACTTTGAAAGGATCCCCAGAGCAGGGCGTAGCTTAGGCGAAAGGGGGCATGACCTTGGGCTGGCCCAGAGGTGATCAAGCCTGGAATCCATAGGTTCACAAGGTGTCGATAAAAGGTGGAGTGCCCTGGGCGGCCAGGATGCAAGATAAGCAGGAGGAGGCAGGAAACAGCCTCTTTCAGGACACAAGCAAAGTAGTCCCCCCCACCCTCCCCTTACTGTTGCTTGTCGAGTTGTGGCAAGGAACAGATGGGTGTTGGGGCACACAACATTTTGCTAACACATACTCATGTCATCTCTCCACAGTTCGTCACAGCTAGAAGGCGGGTCCTTGGCAATGCCGTTCCTTATTGTTCCAATAAGATCAAGGGTGGATATCCCGACTCATCTTTAAATATGTACCCACTGTGCTTGGTTAAGAAACAGGACGGCTAGTGGCTGCTACCTCATCTTTAAATATGTACCCACTGTGCTTGTTTAAGAAACCGGATGGCTAGTGGCTGGTACGGCGGTTGTGTAAAAAAGCGGAGGCATTGTCAAAGGACCTGTAGAGCGCGTGCTTATGATTATCCAAAATATGAATGTACTATGTATCACAGTGTTTTGGAAAAATAAAATGTTAATAAAGCTGTGGCCTTTTACGTCAATGGAGTGTCACAGCGTCTTGTTTGGGTGAAGGGTGGGGTCGCCTCATTGGGCCATGCCCGGGTCATGTAAACGTCGCACTGAAAGAAAGCATTCCCCAAAGCATGATTCCCAGAAGATAAGTGCAGCTGTTTAGAGCGAGTGCAGGAGGATCATATTGCCCTGCAATCACAGTGCCTGCAAAGTTACTGAGCTGTGCTGAGCTGAGCCAAAAGCTTCCAATGTGTTCACTGCACAACTACGGAACAGACAGCCTATAATCAGCAGCACATTACAGCCAGTATGTGTGCTCTACACATATCTGGCAGTGGCACCCATGTCCCCTCTACCTGTCCCTGCAAGGCTGGCTCCCCTGAGTCCCCTCCAACAGAGCGATCCATCTCTGCTCTGCTTCCAAGACCCCGCTGCCCGCTGAGAGGGGGCGTGTCTCTCCTGGCCCGCCCCTTTTGCGATCCGAATCACTCATTTTGATGATTCGGATGATTCGACTCACAAAATAGATTCGGATCAAAGATCCGAATCGTTCATGATCCGGACAACACTAATCACCAGGAAAGCTACACTGGACAGGAAAGGGGAATCATTAGACACCAGGGATGGAGGGAGGGGCTCCTAAACTCCAGGGCACTCTTTATGGTGGAGGGAACCACTAGACACCAGGGAAGCTATATGGGGAAGGGAGGGGCCCCTAGACTCCAGGGAACTCTTTATGGTTGAGGGAACCACTAGATACCAGGGTAGCTATATGGGTGAGGGAGGAGAGGACCAGTAGACCACCAGAGAAGCCATATGGGGGGTTGGGTTGACAACTAGACACCAGGGGAGATATATATAGGAGGGAGAACTGCTAGAGACCAGGGTATACCTTATAGTAATCCTAACATTTGTATCGTGTTTTTCTCCTGTTGGACTCGAGCTGCAGCCATTTAGGGCGCACTCAAGGGACCACCCTGCAGTGTTAGGAAGTCTTGCCAAAGCACTTCTTACTGAAAAGGTACTGGCCCAGGATGCAAACCCTGGTCTCCCATGTCAAAGCCAGAGCCCTTAAAGCGGACCCAAACCAAACATTTTTTTAAATCAAAATATTTAGTTGCACCACTCTGACACATACAAAGATAACTAAACACTCCTTCAAGCCTAGGAGCATTTCATTGCGTGCTTTTCACCCTTCTCTTTTGATAGCTAGCTAGTGTTATACAGGTGGCAGCCATTAGCAATTCCTCCTTTGCCAGACACCATCTACTACACCAGTTTGCCGGATTCTGTCCCAGCAATATGAAAGGAAGGGAGGGGTTTCTACAAAAAATGTAAAATATTTTATATTTGTCATCATGCAGCTGAAAAAATGCTGCTATTTATTATTATAATTTAGAAAATAGATTTTATTTCTAAAATCTTGTATTTTTAACTTTAACAACAACAACAACAAATAACATTTGTAAAGCGCTTTTCTCCCGTGGGACTCAAAGCGCATAAGCATGGCTCCGACCATCGTGGTACAGAGGAAGAATTTTATAAATCTGCAAATGCCAGGCTAAACAGGTGGCTTTTCAGTCTGGATTTGAATAGCTCCAGGGATGGTGCTGTCTTTACTGGGTTTGGTAGGGAGTTCCAAAGAGTAGGGGCAGCATGACAGAAGGCTCTATCTCCAGATTTTTTGAGGTGCACTCTGGGAGTGACCAAGTTTATAGAACTTGCTGATCTGAGGTTGTGAGAGGTGTGGTGCAGCTTCAGCAAGTCCTTCATGTATCCAGGGCCCAGATTGTGCAGGGATTTGAATGTCAGCAGTCCAATCTTGAAGAGTATTCTCCATTCTACTGGTAGCCAGTGCAGTGAGCGAAGGATCGGTGTAATGTGACAGTGGCGCGGCTGGTTTGTTAGCAATCTGGCAGCAGCATTCTGCACTAATTGCAGGCGACGCAGGTCCTTTTTGGGGAGGCCAGCATAAAGGGCATTGCAGTAGTCCAGCCGTGATGTGATGAAGGCGTGGACTAGGGTTGGAAGATCCTCTGGGGGAATCAGATGTTTAATCTTTGCAATGTTCTTCAGATGAAAGAAGGAAGATTTAACTACAGATGAAATTTGGTTTCTGAAACTCAATTCCCCATCGATTAGTACGCCAAGGCTGCGCACAAGGTTGGAGCTGTTTATGTCTGAATTCCCAATCCTGATTGGTGTTGCTTTAGGATAGAGCTGTTTTGATGGCGAGTGTTGGCTTTGGACAAACAGGACCTCAGTTTTGTCAGCATTCAGTTTCAACCAGTTATCATTCATCCATGCCTGTAGCTCAGCTAAGCAAGAGTTTATTTTTGGGGTAGGGTCTGTTCCACCAGGTTTGAAGGACAGGTATAGCTGTGTGTCATCGGCATAGCAGTGGTACGTCAGGCCATGACGTAGGATAAGTGTACCGAGTGGCAACATGTAGATTGCAAACAGCAGAGGGGATAGGATTGATCCTTGTGGCACTCCGAATTGTAGAGGTACAGGTACACTTTAACCAGTACACTGTCCCGCCACCAGTTATAGTGGAGGAAGGGGGTAACCACAGGAAAGCTGAAGGGAGGGGGGAACCACTAAACCACCAGAGGAAGTTATATGAGGAAGGGAGGACCACCAGACACCAGGGAACTGTATAGCGGAGCGCACTGCACACCAGGGAACTGTATGGCGGAGCGCACTGCACACCAGGGAACTGTATGGCGGAGCGCACTGCACACCAGGGAACTGTATAGAGGAGGGGGCGTGCCACATATAAAAATGGGACATGGCTGAAGCAGGGGCTGTGACTGATTCACCTGCACCATCACATTAAAATATGCGCACAAAGGTGTACTGTGTGCAGTACCCGTTTACGTTTAGTTTGCTTTAAAAAGGAAAATGTGCCTATAGAAGGTGTACACATTACTTGGGCAGGGCTGTAAAACTCCCCTCACAGGGAAAAGCCATAAAACCATTACCTTAACAGGTCTGGTTCTGTGGCGTCTTAAAGGGGTGGCGCCAGGAGCGTCCCGCCCCCACTCAGCGGGTGGTGGGGGTGACAGTGTGTCCCCCTGCAGCCGTGGTCACAACCCATTCACATCCCCCCTTTTGTGGCCCTCTCTGCCTCCTGGTCTTCCTCTGGCGGCTGATGCTTCGCCCCGTATATCAGTGGTGACCGGCAAGCAGTGAGCGTTGCCTAGTAACGCCAGCTGCATGCAGGAAGTAAACACGTCACTTCCTGTATGCGGTTGGTGCTACTGGGCACTGCCTTGCTGCCTGTCACCGCTAATACAGTGGTGTGAAAAACTATTTGCCCCCTTCCTGATTTCTTATTCTTTTGCATGTTTGTCACACTTAAATGTTTCTGCTCATCAAAAACTGTTAACTATTAGTCAAGGATAACATAATTGAACACAAAATGCAGTTTTAAATGATGGTTTTTATTATTTAGTATGGAAAAAAACTCCAAATCTACATGGCCCTGTGTGAAAAATGATTGCCCCCCTTGTTAAAAAATAACTTAACTGTGGTTTATCACACCTGAGTTCAATTTCTGTAGTCACCCCCAGGCCTGATTACTGCCACACCTGTTTCAATCAAGAAATCGCTTAAATAGGAGCTATCTGACACAGAGAATTAGACCAAAAGCACCTCAAAAGCTAGACATCATGCCAAGATCCAAAGAAATTCAGGAACAAATGAGAACAAAAGTACTGTAATTGAGATCTATCAGTCTGGTAAAGGTTATAAAGCCATTTCTAAAGCTTTGGGACTCCAGCGAACCACAGTGAGAGCCATTATCCACAAATGGCAAAAACATGGAACAGTGATGAACCTTCCCAGGAGTGGCCGGCCGACCAAAATTACCCCAAGAGCGCAGAGAAAAATCATCCGAGAGGCCACAAAAGACCCCAGGACAACATCTAAAGAACTGCAGGCCTCACTTGCCTCAATTAAGGTCAGTGTTCACGACTCCACCATAAGAAAGAGACTGGGCAAAAACGGCCTGCATGGCAGATATCCAAGGCGCAAACCACTTTTAAGCAAAAAGAACATTAAGGCTCGTCTCAATTTTGCTAAAAAACATCTCAATGATTGCCAAGACTTTTGGGAAAATACCTTGTGGACCGATGAGACAAAAGTTGAACTTTTTGGAAGGTGCGTGTCCAGCCGTTACATCTGGCGTAGAAGTAACACAGCATTTCAGCAAAAGAACATCATACCAACAGTAAAATATGGTGGTGGTAGTGTGATGGTCTGGGGTTGTTTTGCTGCTTCAGGACCTGGAAGGCTTGCTGTGATAGATGGAACCATGAATTCTACTGTCTACCAAAAAATCCTGAAGGAGAATGTCCGGCCATCTGTTCGTCAACTCAAGCTGAAGCGATCTTGGGTGCTGCAGCAGGACAATGACCCAAAACACACCAGCAAATCCACCTCTGAATGGCTGAAGAAAAACAAAATGAAGACTTTGGAGTGGCCTAGTCAAAGTCCTGACCTGAATCCTATTGAGATGTTGTGGCATGACCTTAAAAAGGCGGTTCATGCTAGAAAACCCTCAAATAAAGCTGAATTCTGCAAAGATGAGTGGGCCAAAAGTCCTCCAGAGCACTGTAAAAGACTCGTTGCAAGTTATCGCAAACGCTTGATTGCAGTTATTGCTGCTAAGGGTGGCCCAACCAGTTATTAGGTTCAGGGGGCAATTTCTTTTTCACACAGGGCCATGTAGGTTTTGAGTTTTTTTTCTCACTAAATAATAAAAACCATCATTTAAAACTGCATTTTGTGTTCAATTATGTTATCCTTGACTAATAGTTAACAGTTTTTGATGAGCAGAAACATTTAAGTGTGACAAACATGCAAAAGAATAAGAAATCAGGAAGGGGGCAAATAGTTTTTCACACCACTGTATGTGGAGCAGAGTATCAGGCAGTGGAGGGGGATCCAGGCTTTCTGGAGGAGGGGACCGGGAGGCAGCAGGAAAGGTAAGGGGGGGGGGGGGCTACCTATACTGGCTCTCCATATTCCTGGCTACCTATACTGGCTGTCCCTATTCCTGGCTATCTATACTGGCTGTACCTATACCTGGCTATACCTATTATTATTATTATTATTTATTGTATTTATAAAGCGCCAACATATTACGCAGCGCTGCACAATAGATAAATGGGTCAACATACAGGTAGAACATACGGAAACTCACAACAAAACAAGATCATGCAAATGATTTGATAACAATACAGTGTCATAGGTCAAAATAGAGACTGTTCAAGTCTACAAGAAGGGTGGTTGTGAGTAAGATTGCATAATCAAGCTGGATACATTAGGGAGGAGGGCCCTGCCAGAGGCTTACAATCTAAAGGGTGGGGTGGAGACAATAGGTGCGTCTTTTGAGAGGGGATCTAACAGAACATATTATGGTGCTGGTGTAGGGAGGTATGCGAGCGCGTGAAGAGGTGAGTCTTGAGAGCTTGTTTGAAGGTATTAAAGGTGGGGGCGAGTCTGACGGCTGGTGGGAGATAGTTCCAGAGAGTAGGGGCAGCCCTGGTGAAATCCTGCAATCGTGTGTGTGACTGAGTTATGCGTGGTGCGACTAGGCGCAGGTCATTGGAGGATCGGAGGGGGCGGGCTGGTATGTGCCTCTGGACCAGATCAGAGATGTAGGTCGGGCAGGTCTTGTGCACTGATTTGTAGGCCAAGCACAGGATTTTGAAATTGATCCTAAAGCTGATGGGGAGCCAGTGTAGTGCTTTACAGAGCGGAGTTGTAGAGGCGCTGTGGTGAGAAGAATGTATCAGTCTGGCTGCCGCATTCATTACCAATTTAAGTGGGTCAGTACGGTTAGAGGGGAGGCCAGATAAAAGAGAATTGCAGTAGTCTAGGCCAGGGCTTTTCAACCTGTGGTACGCGTACCACCAGTGGTACTTTGCTGTTGGCCAGGTGGTACACACCAGGTTTGTCTGCCACTTGTCATCATCCCATCTTGCCTCCACAAAGTTCAGCTCCCCTCGTTTGCTCCCCACTGTGCTGCCCTGCGGCATACTTCAGACGTCAGATCAGTGGTGAAGAGACAGCCAGGCAATCGGTGCACAGTGACAGTCGGGTTACTGCAGATCTGAGGTCTGAACTATTCTGCAGGGCAGCACAGCGAGGACCTCGGGGGTTAAAGAGGCTTCCACCTTCCTCCACAGTAGAGGGGATCCAGCAAAAGGATGCCCAAAGATCTCCTTGTCAGTATACCCGCATACGCCGTAGCAGCTCTACGCTTTGATTTTGGTGGAAACAGCCGAGCCTGATCGGGTCCGCTCTACTGCGCAGGCCCACGAGTGGTACTTCTAAATTTTCAGGTGATAAAAGTGGTACAATTAGTGAAAAGATTGAAAAGCCCTGGTCTAGGCGGGAGATGACAAGGGCGTGGATAAGGAGTTTAGTGGTGTCAGGGGACAGGTAGGAGCGGATCTTGGAGATGTTGCGGAGGTGGAAGTTGCAGGATCTGGCAATACTTTGGATGTGGGCTGTAAAGGAAAGTTCAGAGTCCAGAGTAACGCCTAGACAGCGGGCTTGGGAGGTAGGGTGTATAGTAGTATTTTCAATAGTGATGTGCAGATCTGGGAGGGGTGCAGCTGTGCAGGGTGGGAATATTAGAAGCTATTCCTGGCTAGCTATACTGGCTGCACCTGGCTACCTATTCCTGGCTAGCTATACTGGCAGTACCTATACCTGGCTACCTGTTCCTGGCTACACCTATTCCTGGTTATCTATACTGGCTGCACCTATACCTGGCTATCAATACTGTCTGTACCTATACCTCACTACCTATTCCTGCTTACACCTATTTCTGGCTATCTATTCTGGCTGCACCTATACATGGCTACCTATTCCTGGCTATCTATACTGGCTGTACCTATACCTGACTACTTATTCTTGGCTATCTATACCTGGCTACCTATTCCTGGCTGTACATATTTCTGACTATCTATACTGGCTGCACCTATTCCGAGCTACACCTATTCCTGGCTACACCTATTCCTGAATATCTATACTCGCTGTACCTATTCCGAGCTACACCTATTCCTGGCTACACCTATTCCTGAATATCTATACTGGCTGTACCTATTCAGAGCTACACCTATTCCTGGCTATTTATAAAAGCTGTACCTATTCCCGGCTATATATACTGGCTGCAACGATTCTAGGCTACCTATACTGGGGCAACTATTCCAGGCTACTTATACTGCGGGTAACTACCTATACTGGGGGCACCTATACCTGGCATTACCTGCCATGCTGCGCTAAGCATGCTGCACTCACTTCTTTACTTTTAGTTTGAAGGGGGGGGGGGGGTCATTTAATACCCAGCACCGGGTGTCAAATGCCCTAGGATCGCCACTGGCCTTGTTTCTCCACCTAATGACTCCCCTCACATTCCTTGGGTCTACTTCAAAGGGAACCAAAAACCAGATCACCGGTCGTAAATCCCTAACTGCTGAAAGCTACATTCCTCCACATTTCCTGTCGGGGAAGATGGAATCCATTGTTCCATGATTAAACTCTGAGATGTATAATTCCACATGATGTCATAATTTGAGGAATATGTATGAACCGAATGGGTGCAGCTGTTCGTGTTTCACCATGTGCCATATGCCAAGGCGATACACCTTTCAAGAGGTCAATGATTTTTCTAGCTGGTCCACAGCCTGAGATATCAATCCCCTAGATAGGGAAGCTGGTAAACAAGCATGACTGGTACTTGCAGTTTTAGCGCATTATGACAGAGCCTAAAATGTTGGTTTTTATATGATATCCATTGAGTTATGGCATAATCTGACAAAATACCAAAACTCCCTAAGGCAAGGGGCGGGTCTTAGCCTGAGGTCGGGTTGCTAGAGGTGGGGGCATTATCTCTCCTAACAAGATCCACCTCTAGCAAATAGAGGGTTAAATCACCCCTAGAGAATAGAGGGTTAAATATGTGGACACAAAAGCTGTCGAGAGTCCCTGCTGCTAGCCTATCATACCATCAAGGATTTGGGCTTTTTATATCTATGCATACAGACTGGTGACAGCGCTCATGGATGCATTCGTTTGCAAACCTACAGAGGCAATGCACAGCCCCTCTGGACTAAATACACGCCCTGAATGCAAAACAGATGCAAATTGTGTGCTAATTCTAATCTAAAGCTTTGGGAATAATTGTAAATCAGTGAATGCAGCTAGCCACTAGTATACACACATTCAATTCATACAGCAAAAGGAATGGCAGCGCTTTCAGAAACTCATACCTGAATGATTTAATAGTATAAGATTTGCAGAGCTCCAATACTCCTGGACTAACATACACACCAACACTGAGTGTTGGTGTGTATGTTAGTCCAGGAGTATTGGAGCTCTGCACATCTTATACTATGCTGTAATACAGTCGCAATACAAAAGAGGTACATAGAAAAAAAGCAGGATCTTCTATGTTAAAGGGACTCAGAGCTCAAATAAATAAAAAGATTTATACATACGTGGGGCTTCCTCCAGCCCCATCCGCTCGGATCGCTACCATGCCGCTTCGGGAACCCGCGTCCCGTCACTTATGTCAGTTGGCTCCAGTCTACGCTGCAGGCAGCGGAGTACGGCGGCGTGGGAGCAATCAGAGCGGATGGGGCTGGAGGAAGCCTGAGGTATGTATACATTTTTTTTTTTACTTATTTCAGTTCTGGTACACTTTAAAGAGACTCTGTAACAAAATTTTCACCTTTATTTTTTGTATCCTATAAGTTCCTATAACTGTTCTAATGTGGTCTGGATTACTGCAGCCTTTTCTAGTTGCACTGTCTCTGTAATATATCTAATCTTCTTTTCTTTGTCGAGCCAGGGAGGAATGTGCTGCCTCTGCTTTGATTGGGAGAAGTTATATTACAGAGAAAAACGGTTCCCTGGCTGACCATTCACAAGGCATTTTCCAGAAACTCTTTCTGGGTAGCATGTATATGGCCATCCAAATTAAGGCCATACCGAGTCCCGCTTTTCTGAGAGAACGTTACCATAACTGTTTTTATTAATATTTTTACATTTTTGCTATCTCTAGAAAGGTTGTTGAAATACGAGTGCTGTAAGTACAGCGCAGCAGATTTGGGCGCAGCCGGCGCCACCATAGGCCGTAATAGGAATTGAGGCTATAGCAGCGCACAGGGAGTAACTTCTTAAAACACAGTAATTCGGCTTCCAGAAATACAGTGATGTGAAAAACTATTTGCCCCCTTCCTGATTTCTTATTCTTTTGCATGTTTGTCACACTTAAATGTTTCTGCTCATCAAAAGCCGTTAACTATTAATAAAGATAACATAATTGAACACAAAATGCAGTTTTAAATGATGGTTTTTATTATTTAGTGAGAAAAAAAAACTCCAAATCTACATGGCCCTGTGTGAAAAAGTGATTGCCCCCCTTGTTAAAAAAATAACTTAACTGTGGTTTATCACACCTGAGTTCAATTTCTGTAGTCACCCCCAGGCCTGATTACTGCCACACCTGTTTCAATCAAGAAATCACTTAAATCGGAGCTATCTGACACAGAGAAGTAGACCGAAAGCACCTCAAAAGCTAGACATCATGCCAAGATCCAAAGAAATTCCGGAACAAATGAGAACAAAAGTAATTGAGATCTATCAGTCTGGTAAAGGTTATAAAGCCATTTCTAAAGCTTTGGGACTCCAGCGAACCACAGTGAGAGCCATTATCCACAAATGGCAAAAACATGGAACAGTGATGAACCTTCCCAGGAGTGGCCGGCCGACCAAAATTACCCCAAGAGCGCAGAGAAAACTCAACCGAGAGGCCACAAAAGACCCCAGGACAACATCTAAAGAACTGCAGGCCTCACTTGCCTCAATTAAGGTCAGTGTTCACGACTCCACCATAAGAAAGAGACTGGGCAAAAACGGCCTGCATGGCAGATATCCAAGGCGCAAACCACTTTTAAGCAAAAAGAACATTAAGGCTCGTCTCAATTTTGCTAAAAAACATCTCAATGATTGCCAAGACTTTTGGGAAAATACCTTGTGGACCGATGAGACAAAAGTTGAACTTTTTGGAAGGTCTCAATTAAGGTCAGTGTTCACGACTCCTGTATAAGAGTCTGCTGGATGGCCTGCTGCACAATGCGGAGCCAACCGAAACCGGAAGTGACGTCATGACGCCGCGGCGCACGCCGCGTGATGTCATGTGCGTCAGAGGGCTGGCCCCAGTGTCCAGGCTGGCCACATTAGCAATCAGTTCTACTATTTATATGGCACAATGGCGTTCATAACGTTACAGCACTCCTTGGGCATCTGCTGACCCTCTGACGAAGGATTTGTCTGGGTAATGGACATTTGACACTCTGCTACAGACTCTATAGGACCCTGTGCCTCCCAGCTTACATTATGTCTGCTTTACTAGGATCTAAAATTGCTGCATTCTCAGGGTCTGTCTGGTTATTACCATAGTTATCTACTTTTTGGCATCCCCGGCATCACCTTGTCCTATTCATGATGGACTTATTGCTGCTCACTGCTTAATGCTCTACATTATATTGATTTCTATGATGTATTACCATTGACAGAGTGTCTATATTGAGTGTTTGTCTCAGCTTGTGCAATATTGTTGTTACATGTGATTGTCTATCTTTTTGATTATGTATATTTAATACAAATACTTTTTGCAACATACATTTTGGTGTGCAGGTGTATTTTACTTTTACAGTGTTCACGACTCCGCCATAAGAAAGAGACTGGGCAAAAACGGCCTGCATGGCAGATATCCAAGGCGCAAACCACTTTTAAGCAAAAAGAACATTAAAGAGAATCTGTATTGTTAAAATCGCACAAAAGTAAACATACCAGTGCGTTAGGGGACATCTCCTATTACCCTCTGTCACAATTTTGCCGCTCCTTGCCGCATTAAAAGTGGTTAAAAACAGTTTTAAAAAGTTTGTTTATAAACAAACAAAATGGCCACCAAAACAGGAAGTAGGTTGATGTACTGTATGTCCACACATAGAAAATACATCCATACACAAGCAGGCTGGATACACCCTTCCTTTTGAATCTCAAGAGATCATTTGTGTGTTTCTTTCCCCCTTCTGCTCTCATGCACTGAAGTTTCAGGCTGCTCTTTTCTTCCTGCAAACAGCTTTGCCCTTGTCTGTAATTCTTCAGTATGTGAAAGCCCAGCCAGCTCAGAGGACGATTTATCCAGCTTGTAAAAGATAAGAGAGAAGAGAGAAGCTGCTCTAATCTAAATAACACACAGGCAGTGTGCAGAGAGGGCCCTGGAGGGGGGAGATTCATCACAGAACCACAACACTGAAGAACTTGGCAGCCTTCCAGACACAGGCAGACAAGTCTGACAGGGGAAAGATACATTGATTTATTACAGAAACTGTGATAGTAGAACATGCTGCAGGAAGCCAGAACACATTAGAATAGCTTTTGGAACTTGTAGGATGATAAAAAACAGGATGAAATTTTTGTTACGGAGTCTCTTTAAGGCTCGTCTCAATTTTGCTAAAAAACATCTCAATGATTGCCAAAACTTTTGGGAAAATACCTTGTGGACCTACGAGACAAAAGTTGAACTTTATGGAAGGTGCGTGTCCCGTTACATCTGGCGTAGAAGTAACACAGCATTTCAGCAAAAGAACATCATACCAACAGTAAAATATGGTGGTGGTAGTGTGATGGTCTGGGGTTGTTTTGCTGCTTCAGAACCTGGAAGGCTTGCTGTAATAGATGGAACCATGAATTCTACTGTCTACCAAAAAATCCTGAAGGAGAATGTCCGGCCATCTGTTCGTCAACTCAAGCTGAAACGATCTTGGGTGCTGCAGCAGGACAATGACCCAAAACACACCAGCAAATCCACCTCTGAATGGCTGAAGTAAAACAAAATTAAGACTTTGGAGTGGCCTAGTCAAAGTTCTGACCAGAATCCTATTGAGATGTTGTGGCATGACCTTAAAAAGGCGGTTCATGCTAAAAAACCCTCAAATAAAGCTGAATTACAACAATTCTGCAAAGATGAGTGGGCCAAAATTCCTCCAGAGCGCTGTAAAAGACTCGTTGCAAGTTATCGCAAACGCTTGATTGCAGTTATTGCTGCTAAGGGTGGACCAACCAGTTACTAGGTTCAGGGGGCAATTTCTTTTTCACGCAGGGCCATGTAGGTTTTGAGTTTTTTTTCTCACTAGATAATAAAAACCATCATTTAAAACTGCATTTTGTGTTCAATTATGTTATCTTTGACTAATAGTTAACGGTTTTTGATGAGCAGAAACATTTAAGTGTGACAAACATGCAAAAGAATAAGAAATTCAGGAAGGGGGCAAATAGTTTTTCACATCACTGTAGCTGGAAGCCAAATTACATTATTTCCCACCATCCACGTTGACCTAGAGGGGGAATAGTATTTAACGCCGCCGGGGACTTGTGCAGCAGCAGGATAAGCCATATACCGGCTGTATCCTGCGCCCAAGTCAATATGCAGCCAATTCATATGTATCCGTTGAAATAACCCTTTTCCTTACAAGTCTAGCTCGTGTTAGATTTGCGCACGCTGTTGCAAATTGGTGGAAGCTACCTGATCTCTATAGGAGGTTGCAGATTGTATCGATTGTACATACGCGCTTCCGCCTTTTGGAGCGCGTACTTCCTGTCAGCCGGCGGCGCTTGGAGCGCACAACGACCCCTCGCACGTTGTCCTATGGCCGCGTGTGATTGGGAGGATTTGGGTGGAGACCTGGGCGTGTTGGTCTGGGACGCAGGAGGGGGGGTGAACGGCCGCCGCATGTCTTTGAAAGGCGCCAACTCAGACGCCATAACTCAGAGGCACTACAGATCTCAGGATGCCAGTTCCTGGTGAGGCCGAAATCGTTCGGCGAAACATGTTGAGCAAGTAGGCATCCGATTACCCACTGACCACCAGAGACTTCCAATACCTCCTGGCATACCGGTTCATCTATACATAAGGACATTGGAGTATGGGGTAACGTTCTGGACCACATCTACCTCCTTGTATGCCTGTATGAACTATTGCTTACTACATGTGCATAATCTCTCAAGCTTGCCACTGTCCTTGTTTTGTGATTGGGACCACGTGTGGCCCTATGCATGCTGCTATTCTTGTGAGGACAACTGCTGTTTCTATTCATTCTGAATGACAGACTGGTGGTGTACTGCACATCTAACCTGCATGGCTGCTACTTGCTATATGCATATATGCCTTAACATCATGTTTGAACTTTAATAACATCTGAAGTCTGCAAACACTCTTTGCACTAATCGCATGGCTTGCTATCTGCCTCTGCTCAAGTGCTATGGTGTTGACGCCTGAATTGTTGCAAGGATTTTGTTCACGGCTCTGGAGGTTCAACAAGGAACAGTGAATAACCTGTTTATGTATACAGCGATACCTGCGAGTGGGACTATCAGTGAAGTTAGAACATGACAGTGTGGTATAAATAATTGGAGATACAGTATATGGTCCTGAGATAAGACCCCTTCTCGTCTAGCTCCTTCTACTACCTATGGGAGCAAATATTACAGTAACTTGTGATTGACAAGCCAGGAGGATACAACTCTATTGGATACAGGGGACTGCAGCCCCTTGTTTCTCTTTAGTCAGTGGGATATAGTTATTTAAGATGCTAGTATATGAGATCATTAATGCTATTGTGTATTGATTTTAATATTTATGTGTTGGTGTATTTATAATAGCTTGATATATTAAAGATTTTTCTCTCTCTTCACATGCACCCAAGAGTCAATCCTTTTCTTGTGCTAGTTCATATTTGTTTGGTGACATAATGGTGCATGTGAAGGATTTATTGGTGAATTCTATTGGTTTACATGCTCTGAAAAGGGTGTGATGTTTTTGGTGTTTACAATTATTGGTCCTTATCAGACATTAGCCCACCTCCTTAGCAATCTTTTCAATACACACAATCGAAATTGTATTGTATGTGGACTCACCAACCAATCCAAAAGGTTACTTTGCCTGCAGCACTGAATGCCTTCAGAATTCCCTTAGGGCCCTTTTACACTGGGACGGTGCAGTATTTTTACTGCACCCCACCGCAGGGTAATGAAAGGCTATGGTGCCTTTCATACCGACGCAGTGCGGCCTGATGCAATGGAAGTGAAGTTTTTGCCGCATCCCTGACGTGAGCACAAACATTACCGTGCGGTTCTGCGTCGACCTGCAGCAGACCGGAACTCATATAAGTGGCAACGCGTCTATTTTAAAATACCGGCTGCAAGAATTCGCTTTGCACATGGGCGGAAGCGTATTTTAGCAATACGCTTCGGCGCACGATTGTTTCGGCCACAGGAAGTGAGCATCACTTCCTGCTTGGCCGGCTGCCAGACAGGGATTACGGCGTATTAACACGGTAATCCCTGAAGGCATGTTTTTGGTGGTGCGGGCCACACCACTACCACCAATCCGCAGTCGGAAACCGGCCTGAGGCTGAATGGTAAACTGCGACAAAGGGAACAGAAATTGGAGGGTGACGTCACATTGGTGGGCAGCGGTCAGAACAGAGCCCAAATTGCTGTTACAATGTTGGCAGATCAGAGCTCATATTCAGAACAATAGGACATTGTTATTTAACCACTTGAGCCCGCAGGTGTTTCAATCTTCAGGACAGAAGCAATTTTCCCCTGTCAGCGCTCTTCCCATTCATTCGCCAATAACTTTATCACCACTCATCACACGTAAATGATCTATATCTTTTTTTTCGCTTTTTCACCACAAATTAAGCTTTTTGTGAGCATTACTTGTTTTCAGTAATTACTTTATTTTCTATGCATTTTATAGGCAAATACACAAACACACACAAAAAAAGGAAAAAATACACCATTTCTTCAATTCCACCCCCTATAGTTTTAAAATAAGCAATGCTACTATAAATAAAACCCACCTATTTTATTTGCCTGTTAGTCCCGGCTATCACAACATTTAAACTATGTTCCTAGTACAATGTATGGCGACAATATATTATTTGGAAATAAAGGTGTATTTTTTCTGGGTTTTTTTTGTGTCCCATCAATTGTAAGCCCTTATGTACTAAAATAACAGTAATATACCCTCATGACATACATATTAAAAAAAGCTAAGTTCCTAAGGCAACTATTTATGGATTTAAAAAAAAAACATTTTTACATTTGTTTGCTTGGTAACTGGCATGGGGCTTTGAAAGTGATTTAGTTTTATTATTTGTTTTTTAATAAATAAAATCTGTGCTGTGTAAGGTAACTTTTAATTTAACTTTTCGAACAATAGATGGCGATAGAAACACTCCCTGCACTACCAGGAAGTGTTTTTTCCCTTTTTCATTCACGCTCATTCTTATGAATGGACATGGCCCATGATCGGGTTCATGTCCATTCATTACAGGCACTGAGATTGGTTCCCGGGAAGCTTTACTTCTCTTACCCAACCGCCGAAATGGAAAACCGCCGGGGTGCGCAGCCCCGCGGGTACTGCCGCTTGCAAACTGGACGAGAATACTTGTCCAGTTTGCCTTTAGCTGAGCCTATCTGGACGAGTATTCATATAGGCTTAAGTAACTGTTTTATAGAACTGAAGTTCTGAGCGCATAGACTATGCATTTTGATATAGAATAGAACAAGAGTGATACAGTGGGATGCAAAAGTTTGGGCAACCTTGTCAATTGTCATGATTTTCCTGTATAAATCGTTGCTTGTTATGATAAAAAAATGTCAGGTAAATATATCATATAGGAAACACACACAGTGATATCTGAGAAGTGAAATTAAGTTATTGGATTTTCAGAAAGTGTGCAATAATTGTTTAAATAAAATTAAGCAGGTGCATACATTTGGGCACTGTTATGTTATTGATTCCAAAACCTTTAGAACTAATTATTGGAACTCAAATTGGCTTGGTAAGCTCAGTGACCCCTGACGTACATACACAGGTGAATTTAATTATGAGAAAGAGTATTTAGGGGGTCATTTGTAAGTTTCCCCCCTCTTTTAACTTTCTCTGAAGAGTAGCAACATGGGGGGGGGGGGGGGTCTCAAGACAACTCTCAAATGACCTGAAGACAAACATTGTTCACTATCATGGTTTAGGGAAAGGATACAGAAAGCGGTCTCAGAGATTTCAGCTGTCTGTTTCCACAGTTAGGAACATATTGAGGAAATGGAAGACCACAGGCTCAGTTCAAGTTAAGGCTCGAAGTGGCAGACCAAGAAAAATCTCGGATAGACAGAAGCGACGAATGGTGACAACAGTCAAAGTCAACCCACAGACCAGCACCAAAGACCTACAATATCAGCTTGCTGCACATGGAGTCACTGTGCATTGTTCAACCATTCGGCGCACTTTATACAAGGAGATGCTGTGTGCGACAGTGATGCAGAGGAAGCATTTTCTCCGCCCACAGCACAAACAGAGCTGCTTGAGGTATGCTAAAGCACATTTGGACAATCCAAATGTTGCTGACACAGATCAGGGGACTGAAAGTACCCACATGGACATTGTTGCACCCAGAGCTGCCGCTGAGAGCACTCACCGAGGAACTGGCCTCCCTGGGCAGTTTGTATGGAAAGGTGAATAGCTTGAAAATGCCAGTATTAAAAGCAGGGGCGATAAAAAGATTATGGAATTTAGTCCGCCAACATCAGGAAGCAGTTGCACTTTTTTTAGGAACAAAATAATTTTGGAGTCCTCTGTCACTTTTAAGATGTCTTTGCTACTTCCCTAACTCCTGGGGCCTACGAAGTGCGCTTCCAGACACAGTGCTCGCCAGGAACTGTATTGTTATTATTCAGTACAGTATTTATATAGTGTTGGCATCTTCTGCAGCGCTGTACAGAGTATATTTAGTTTTGTCACTAACTGTTACTCAGAGGGGCTCACAATCGAATCTTTACCATAGCCCTATTTCCAGTGTTTGTGTGTTAAGGTTAGAAATTGTGGGCGGAGCCAACAGCAGCCAAAAACATACCCTGGCAACGCCAAGTCTTCTGCTATTTTATATATATATATATATATATATATATATATATATATATATATATATATATATATATATATATACACACACACACACATTTACATCTTATTATATGGATATACCTATAATATTTACAACACAATGACATTTCTATAGCGCTTTTCTCATTCAGTAGCTGGTAGTAGGATAAAGTATTCACTCAACAAAAAAGGTATTTCTGCAAATGCCAAACTGAACAGGTGGGTTTTCAGTCTGGATTTAAACACGTCCAGGGAGCTGTCCTGATCTGCTGAGGTAAGGCGTTCCAAAACGTACGAGCAGCATGACAGAAGGCTCTGGGACCAAAAGTTTCCAAGTGGACTCTGGGTATGACTAGATTATTAGAACCTGTGGATCTGAGATTGCAGGTATTGCTACGCAGCTGTAATGCAGCTTTCTTTCATGTATCCAGGGCCCAGATTATTTATTGATTTAAATGTCAGTAGGCCAATCTTGAATAGGACCCTCCATTCAATAGGTAGCCAGTGAAGGGAGTGCAGGACTGGCGTTATGTGGCAGTGACGGGGTTGGTTGGTTAGCAGTCTGGCAGCAGTATTCTGTATCAGCTGTAGGCGGTACAAGTCCTTTTTTGGAAGGCCAGTGTAGAGAGCATTGCAGTAGTCCAGTCAGGATGTAATGAAGGCATGAACTAAGGTTGGTAGATCTTCTGGGGAGATAAGGTGCTTGATTTTTGAGATGTATATCTATACACGATTATTATTTATTGGATTTGTATAGCACCAACATGTTACACAGCGCTGTACAATACATAGGATTACAGACAATGATAACAGAGGTGACAGCACAATACAGGTGATAAGCAAT
This sequence comes from Hyperolius riggenbachi, assembly GCF_040937935.1. Lineage (NCBI taxonomy): Eukaryota > Metazoa > Chordata > Amphibia > Anura > Hyperoliidae > Hyperolius > Hyperolius riggenbachi. The sequence goes on along the minus strand of NC_090649.1, from coordinate 460,567,932 downwards.
AAGACTCATAATACAATGCCAGATCATACATTGGAGTGCTAGTGTCAATAATACAAGTTCACATATTCTGGTTAGAGTGTACATTCAAGTAGGATACATAAGGGGAGAGGGCCCTGCCAAAAAGCTTACAATCTAGAGGGAGGGGGTGGTGACACAAAGGGAGGGGGGATGCATCAAAAGGTTCACGGCAGAGAGCGTTAAAGTGGATCCGAGATGAACTTTTACTCATTGCATAATTGTGTTCCTTTCCTATTGTTTATAGGGCATTCCTCAAGCCAAATACTTTTTTGTTTTTGTTTTAATACTCTAATTCCCTATAAACTAAACAAGTCACACCCACAGGTTTTCAGAGAGCCAAGGCATTTTCAGGCAGTAGCAAGGGCTCATGGGAGCTCAGTCACTGGGCTTGCTGGGCAGGAGGATGGGGAGGTATTACTAGCCAGAGATTTCAGAGGCAGAGGGGAGGAGGGGGGGATTAGGTTTTTTTCACAGGCAGAGTGCTCAAGATGCAGATAAGCCTGCCTCTGTGTAATGTTTACAAACAACATGGCTGCTGTTATTGTATCACAGAAAAAATAATCATATTCTATTAAAGCTGTTTGCAGCTAGATTTGCTGTGTAAACTATCTAAACTTTAGATAAGATATATAGACAAGTTACTTGTTATAGTTAGTTTTTCATCTCGGATCCGCTTTAAAGTAGCGTCAAGGTGGGGTAGGCCTCCTTAAAGAGGTGAGTTTTGAGGGCTTTTTTGAAGTTGTTGAAGGAGGGGCAAGCCTGATGGGCAGTGGAAGAGAGTTCCACAGGATGGGGCAACTCTAGTGAAGTCCTGTAGCCGGGAGGGCGAGATGTGTGGGGTGTTTAGGAGGTTGTTGGAGGAGCGAAGTGGGTGGCCAGGTGTGTATCTGCTGACCTGGTCAAAGATGTAGGACGGGCAGGATTTTATAGATTTGTAGGCCAAAAATAGGATCTTGAAGTGGATTCTGAATTGGAAGCCAGTGAAGGGATTTGCATAGGGGAATTGTGGAGACAGAGAGACGATGGGAGGAGTAGATTAGTCTGGCTGCTGTGTTCATAACGATTGTAGGGAGCGATGCAGTTCTGAGGAAAGCCTGACAAAAGGTTGTTCCAGTAGTCCAGGTGGGTGATGAGGGCATGGACAAAGAGTTTGGCAGCGTCTGAGGTCAGGATCTTGGAAAGATTACGTAAATGGAAATTACAGACCCTAGCAATGGTTTGGATGTGGGGGTTGAAGGAAAGGGCCCGAGCCAGGATGACAACCAGGCAGTGGGCTTGTGCGAATGATTGTGCCATTGACAGTGGCATTTATAGATGTCCGTGGGGAGTGAGACTGCACATGACGGGAAGATTAGGAGATCTGTTTTATCCAGGTTTAACTTTAGGAACCTGCAGACATCCAGGATGAGATAGCTGAGATGCAAAAGGATACCATGGTGGTAGAGAGGTCCATGGTATGGAGGTAAATCTGGGTGTCATCTGCAAATAGGTGATAGTAGAAGCCCAGAGAGGAGATAAGTTTGCCGATGAAAAAGGTGTAAATTAAGAACAACAGGGGGCCAAAAACAGAGCCTTGGGGGACCCTAACTGAAAGGGGGGTGGAGGTAGAGGAGGCAACATTGAAGGAGGTCTTAAAAGAGCGATTTGAGAGGTAGGAGAACCAAGCTAGGGCGAAGTCGTGGATAGCCGCAGATTGCAGGAAATGATCGACCGTGTCAAAGGCCTCTTGCACACTGCATGCGATTCCAATTCCGCTTTTTAATCAGTTTTTACATCAGATTCAGATTCCGATTTGCAGTGTGCAGGGAGCAAACTGCAAATCAGAATCTGAATCGAATGTAAAAACTGATTAAAAAGCGGAATCTGAATCGCTTGCAGTGTGCAAGAGGCCAAATGCTGACGAGAGGTCAAGGAGGAGAAGGATGGTGTATTTTCCTTCGGCCTTGGTGAGCGGGAGGTCATTGACCTTGGTGAGGGCAGTCTCAGTGGAGTGGTCAAACAGGGAGTTGGAGCCAAGGTCATGTGTTGTGTACTAGATGCTCCAGTAGTTTAGATGCAAAAGGGTGATGGGTGGTAGCTGGATTGGAGTGAGGTTTTTTTTTTAAGTAGAGCGAAGTACAGTGGCCTGTTTGAAGCCAGAGGGGAAGGTGTCTGTGGAGAGGCTGAGGTTAAATATATTATATTTTCATTACAGACATTCACATGTATATACCGTATTTTTTGGACCATAAGAGGCACTTTTTCTCCCCCAAAAGTGGAGAGAAAAAGTCTTATGGTACGAATACTAAAATTTTGACTAGCGGCAATAGCAGGTAAACTGGTGACAGCGCTGCTGCGGCCTGCTCTAGAAGTGCTTGGTTTTTCCTGCTCTTACCTCCGCTATCTTATGTCGACCTACGCAACGAGCATCTCTCTCTCCCCGCCACCTCTGTCATGTCTTGCCGCTTTATGTGCCTGCTGGGGGCTAGTGTGCATCAAAGTTCACGGAGCCCAAATGCAGCCGCAAGCGATGGGGATTGATTACATTCCGGCCAGCATCCTTAGCAGCAGCATTGCGGTGATGGCAGCTAGATTGTCCCACTCTCCTTCACGCTGATTAAAATCTGCATGGCAGCTAGATCGTCCCTCTCTTCTCCACGCTGAATTAAATCCACACACTGCCAGTCTGTTCGTTGATTGAAAGTGCTGGTCCCGGAGGCGGCATCACGGTTCGTCATTGCGGCCAATCACAGCACGCCTTTTTCTCAGGAAGTGTTGTGATTAGCCGCAATATAGTGGAACAAAATCCAGATCTTTTTGATGGAACCTTGAGATAATGAAGATGATGCTCTGCAATCACTGTCGGTGGCTGAGATTGAGTCCTTGCTGGAAGATGACAGTTGCTATGCAGCTGAAGCTTTGGGTTCCGACTATGAAAGCACTACTTGTTTTACCACACTTGATTATGAAAAGGGAGAGACTCACCTCGACCTTACACTCAGATGGACAGTTGTAAGTTAAGTTGTAAGTTAACTTGCTCCAACACAATCGGGGAATTAAACCCCGGTCTCCCGCGTGACAGGTAAAGATACATACACACTATATAATTATAGACAAATCACACAATTGTTTTTTTGTATTGTTAATATAAATTTTATTTTTAGCATGTATGCATGTATAAAAAAAAGGGTACAACGCGTAATTCAGACCTGTAATCGGGATCGAAGCGAAACTGCGATTCATAATTTTGATTATGGTTGAATCGAAAGCATATGAAGTCGTAATTGAAACCACTCAAAGTTGGAACTGGCCCCTTACCAGCATCACTGGCTACTTCTCTTCTCAGAGGGCAAAGCTGCCTCCTTTGCCAGAGCAAGATAACTGATATTAAGCTTCTTTCACATGAGCAGCTGGCAGGCATTGCATCCACTGTCACTTGCTCCGGTGTACCTGCCGGTTGCTTGCAAGTGCTCAGCAGGGCTGTGGGGTGGTGTCTGGCCCATGGATGCACATTGGAGCAGAGTGGTAGCCGCACCCAGACATGACACCAGGAGGTTTTGTCCTGCCTCGTAATGCTGCTTTTTAGGACTTCAGGATCACTTTAAAGGATATCAAAGCTGAAAGAAGGAGAAACTGGCGGGGGGGGGGGGGGGGGGGGAAGCAGGTAAGGGAAGCCTTGCTGATGCCCACTGCTCCCCCCATTCTTACCTAAAGACCCTCCGGCAGCCTCTTTCGGGTTGCTGGGACCACTGCTGCACGCGTACTACAGCCCTCTGCGCATGACGTCACATCACTGTAGGACGCACACAGCTGGGCCAGCGCAGGCGCAGTGACACTTTAGGTAAGAAAGGAGGGGTGCAGAGGAGAATGGTGGGAGTGGTGGGCATCAGCATAGCTATCCTTACATGCCTGCTCCCCACGTTTCTCCTTCTTTCGGCTCTGCTATCCTTTAAAGAGATAGCAGGTGCCCCCACATATTATACCCCCAATAATACAATAACACAGCATCTGTCCCTCAAATAACACATAGAACATCCACGAGCCGCCCCCTGCACCGTGGACGCACCAGTTTTAGTATACTTTAACCCTGGTGCGTCTTATGGTGAGGAGCGTCTTATGGTTCAAAAAATATGGTACAAAGGGCTCAATTCACTAAGCATTACCACATCCAGTAATGCAGAAGACAGCTAATTTTACCAAACAGTTTATTAAAGTAAACCTGAGAAGTTTTATACATACCTGGGGCTTCCTCCAGCCCCTCCACACAGATTGTACCCTCGCCGCCGTCCTCCGCCTCCCGGATGGTCCAGTAGGTGTCCGCACACACTCCCCCATCGTGCTCCCGGCGGGGAGCGCGCAGCTGGGACATGCATGTACAGTACCGCCCCAATGGCCGAAGATAACGAGGCATCTACCGGAACCATCCAGGAGGCGAATGACGGCGGCGAGGGAGCGATCAGCGTGGAGGAGGCTGGAGGAAGCCCCAGGTATGTATAAATCTTTTACATGCTTTTGTCTCAGGTTTACTTTAAATGTAAATTCAATAAGGCTGTTACGGCATGGAAAAGTGAAGTTGCCGACTTGTGTAGTAAATATATCAATAAATGTCAATTCACAAAGATTCAAGCATTGGGTAAAACAAGTGAAATGTTCGGTATTTTACCTCCAGCCTGGAGCTGTTAGTAACTGACAATCAGCCATGCGATAAACTGGACAGGCAAAGTAGACAGCCAATAGGAGCCAACCCATCCAACTCCTCCCTTCATTGGTGTCAATATACTGCTGGAAGGGACATCGGGAAGTAAAAAAAAAAAAAGAAAAAAAAAAAAAAAAGAGAAGCAGGAGTTTACAGAGGTTTTACCCTGTTTCCCTTTAAATGTGAAGATGTGCTATCTAGTGGCTTGCGTGCAGATTAAAGGGACACGTGGGATGCCTACATGCAAGAAGGGTGTTGGGAAATTTGGGAGCAGGGCGATGTAGAAAAACAGCACACTCTGCTATTGCAAATTTCCAAGTGGCGTAAATTACTATTCCCCCTTCAGGCCGCCATGGACTCAGGGGTAAAATGCAATTGAATTGCAGTGGGTTTTTTTTGCAATTTGGGCTCTGTCTTTTGCCGGCACCAAAATTACCCTCTGAGCGCCGCTATAACGGTAATATACATTACAGTTTATGGCACTCTCAAAAGTCCATCACCCACTTTGCCTGTCTCGACGTGGGATGCCTTTTACTATTGTAAGCATTATAATAGTGGCCAGAAGTGGGAGAGCATCACCTTAGCAGCACCCAGCTTACTGCCGAGACCTATTCCAAGGCTGGTTCTACTTTTTACAGAACAGGTCTGAGTGAACTGAAGCTGTGTCTTTCTGTAAATTACCAACCATCACCGCATGTGTGAAAAGCTTAGTGAATTCGGAAAAAAGGTGTGACTTGAACCCCTTGTCATTGAAAAATTATTAACAAGCTTAAATTGTGCTTTTTAACTTATATTTGAGGAAAAGTGCTGAAAAAGAGGAGCATTTGGGAGGGGCGCAAAATCACTACTTATGGCCGTCCTTTATTCTTAGGTACACCACTGGCCATGTATCATTCAATAGCACAGTTACACATCAAATATCCCTCCCAGACACATTTAGCATTTGTGCCCCATTAAAGAAAGTCTGACGTCATTATAAAGTCTTCTTTTTACCTTCTATTTATCTTAAGCAGTATGAGTAGACCTGAAACACTGCATTCCCAAGGGCTTTATACCCCCCAAATCCCGGGGGTCGTGGGATTTCAGTCATGGATTTTGCTGCCCAGGGAGGCAGAGCTTTGAGCTGTAGTTCTGCCTTGACTGAAGTCAATCTGCACGCGGATCTCTGCCTCTCCCCTCTCAGTGAAAAAAAGAGGGGCGGGGAGAAGCGGAGATTGAGTCCAGTAGAGGCAGAGCTACAGCATTAAGCTCTGCCTCTACCAGGATGCACTGCCCACATTTTGCCCTGGGGATTTAGGGGGTAATAAAACCTTATTCTGCTGCGGGAATGCGGCGTTTCAGGTCTACTCATACTGCTTAAGACAGGGGTGTCAAACTCAAATACAAAGTGGGCCGAAATTGTACACTGGGACCTAGTCGTGGGCCAAAATTGTAGACTGGGGCCTGGTCGTGGGCCAAAATTGTAGACTGGGGCCTCATCGCGGGCCAACCTCAATGTCTACTGGCCACCTTCCTCCTTTATAAAGTTCTCTGGTGTGTAAAGGTCCTCCCTCCCCTACACAGTTCCCTGGTGTCTAGAGACCCCCAGCCTCCCCTATACAGTTCCCTAGTGTTTAATGCCTACCCCCTACCTCCCGATATGGCCTACCTGGTATTCTAGGGCTTCACCTCCAATATAGCTTCCCTGGTGGTCTAGAGGGGGCCAAACATAATGCAAAGTGGGGAAACCACTTGAGGGAAAAATGTAATGGTTCTGAGGGCCAAATTTGGCCCGCAGGTCGGAGTTTGACATGGATGGCTGAAGATAAATAAGCCTGTAAAATAAAGAAGAATATATTTTGGCTTCAGACTCTCTTTAATACAACTATCCAGCATGTGACCCCCTAATGCAGTATTCAGCACGTGTCCCCTAATAACATATCTCAATTACATGTGTTGCCCACATAACCCATTTAGGGCTGGTGCACACATGAAAGCGTAATCGCAAACGCTCAGGGTTTTTAGAAGTGATTTTTTTTCTAAGCAATTCTAGGCATGTGCCTAGTGGTTTTCTAGTTATGCCTAGCTATTTTTGGAGTGTTTTGTTAAATCAATTTTTTATTTTTGTACAGTAGAGCTGCAAGTATACATCTTTAGTAAAAAAAAAAAAAAAAAAGCACTAGCATTTCGAGAAGCGCTGTAGGTGTGCACCAGCCCTTATTCAGCAGTTGTCCCTTATAACACAATTACATCGTATGTGTATCCCAAATAATGCAAATTACACAGCAGGTCTCACACTACACGTGTTGTCCGTATTTTGGCAACGCATGTGGGAGGCAGACGCGCACGAACATCAGAAGTGCATAGACTACACTGTCTGATGTTCACTTTACATGCGTTGCAGACCAGTGCAGTCCACGAACGCATACTGCACGCATTTTTTAGCAAAGCACGCGGCTGTAATGTGAACGAGGCCTAAATAGTACATTTAAAATATATTCCCCAATAACAAAGTTAAAACGACAGAAGTGGAGGAGCACCCATGCAAAAGGATATGGGGTGTGCCGTAGCTTTAAGACCACTGTACCAATGATCCAAAGATGCAGATCCAGACGAAGCAGGCACCACCTTCAGTAGATTATTAGCTCTTTATTGAAAAAGTCATAAAAAATGACAAGTCATCGATAAAAATGGCTTTAGCGGCTGACAGCCCGCTGTTTCAAGCTCAGTAACTCTTTTTCAAAGCCAGAAGCCATACCATATGGTATGGCTTCTGGCTTTGAAAAAGAGCTACTGAGCTTGAAACAGCGGGCTGTCAGCCGCTAAAGCCATTTTTATCGATGACTTGTCATTTTTTATGACTTTTTCAATAAAGAGCTAATAATCTACTGAAGGTGGTGCCTGCTTCGTCTGGATCAATAACAAAGTTACACAGCAGGTGTCCCCCAGTGACAATTACACAGCATGAGCACCCCAAGTAACAGGATTAGCCTACAAGTGTCCACTAAAACAGTCTGACGATTTGGTAGTTCATTGCTCCAGCTCATCCCCTTGCTCCACTGCCTGCCTCCAGATGGCGGGAAAGGAGGCGGGACTTGTAGATCACATGAAGTAGTCTGAACACAATTGTAAGACCCCAGTCTGCCAACAAACCAACAGAGAGGAAAGGTCTCAAAGTGTACCCGGGGCGACATTATGAGATAATCATGTGTATGTGAAGTACAAAATATAATAACCAGGCTGTTTTGCTTGTTTTATTTTTCTGCCTGAAAGAGTTAATTTCTAGGCATGGAAGTGACAGCTTCTGTCTTGTCAGTAGCTTGTGGGGAATATAGTAACCATCACTGATAAGCTAATTACAGCCATAAAAGTTTTCTGGACAGAATACAACTTCTGAGCTCAAGGTAGATAAAAAAATAGATAGACTGATATATAAAAAAAGGTCAATAGTTCATGTTTTTAAGTCTGAGGCACTTAATAGGCTGCCACTGATTAGAGACAGTAAAACTTTCAACCTACTTTGTAAATTTATATATATATATATATATATATATATATATATATATATATATATATATATATATATATATATATATATATATATATATATATATCCATCCATGGGATACTTAAAGTACTTAAAGTGAACCAGAGACGAAGCACACTCATGTATTTTATCATATATATCAGTGGGATCATTAGGGAAAACACCTACCCTGCTCTCAGTTTCATCCTTCGCTGCTCAGCCGGCTTGTTATCAGCCCTGATAAAATCCCTGACTGAGCATTCAGTCTGGCTTTGCTCAGGAATCATTATAGCTGAGTAATTATAGCAGAGCCAGAAGGGGGCAGGCTTGGGCTTGAAAAGTCATCAGAGAAGACAGACTCAGCTATAATGATTCCTGAGCAAAGCCAGACTGAATACTCAGTCGGGGATTTTATCAGGGCTGATAACAAGCAGGCTGAGCAGTGAAGGATGAAACAGAGAGCAGGGTATGTGTTTTCTCTAATGTTCCCACCAGGGCTGTGGAGTCGGTACAAAAATCTTCCGACTCCAACTCCTCAGTTTATGAAACCACGACTCCGACTCCGGGTACCCAAAATGGCTCAGACTCGGACTCCTCGACTCCAACTCCTTAGTCTAATACTTAACAGGGCTGTGGATTTTGTACAAAAATCATCCGACTCCCCACTCCGACTCAGCAGTATATGAAATCAACGACTCCGACTCCAACTCCAGGTGCCCAAAATTGCTCCGACTCCACAGCTCTGGTTCCCACTAATATATATGGTAAAATACATGAGGGTGCTTCGTCTCTGGTTTACTTTAAAGTCATTTTTAGGAGTAAGAGGATAAATATAGTTGTTTATTTTCACCTCAGGTTCACTTTAAATAGGGATGGTTAATGACATACAAATATTTCCAAGTTGATGTAATTTTGTAATTTATGTTATGCAAACTGAAGCAGCTGGCAAACTGACCTGATACAGCATCTGCTGCATTTGAGTGGCCCAATACCAAGCTGCGTACATTTGTATGAGCTTGCATGTACTATATCAGTGTATCATTGACTTTTCCTAGTCTTAGGCCTGGGATCCACTGGGAGCACCTTTGCAGCATTTTTGGCATAGAGCTACACCAATCAATCCCTATCCCACTTGCAGCCATTAACAAAAATTGCTGCTTGCGGCATTTTGGAAGCAATTGCATCAGTAGCTGCAGTAGCCAAATCGCGATCACTCCGGGAATCGCCTTGAAATCACGGCACTTCTGAGATTTGCCGGAAAGCGTTCTGTGGAGGGTCCCAGGCCTAAAATTGAGAATTTAGTCTGTTAAAATCAGGATCCAGTTGAACCTTTTGAGGAACAAAATAATTTTGGAGACCTCTGTAATTTTGAAGGACAACTGTAACGAGAGGGATATGGAGGCTGCCATATTTATTTCCTGTTTAGCAATTCCAGTTGCATGGCTATCCTGCTGATCCTCTGTCTAATACTTTTAGCCATAGCCCCTGAACAAGCATGCAGCAGATCAGGCGTTTCTGACATTATTGTCAGATCTGACAAGATTAGCTGCATGCTTGTTTCTGGTGTGATTCAGACACTACTGCAGCTAAATAGATCAGCAGGGCTGCCAGGCAACTGGTATTGTTTGGTAAAGGAAATAATATGGCAGCCTCCATATTCTTTTTTCACTTTAGTCGTCCTTTAAGAAGTCTTCGCTACCTCACTCCGGGGGCACATTTTTAAATGTTTTTTTTGCAATGAACTTTGTGATGCAGTATGCCATTGGGGGGCCAGGGGGACCGCCTTTGCTTACCTAAGGACGTTGCTCCTCTAGCCCTCCATCCATGTGGAGTGTGCAATCAGCATCTGCAACGACCACAGTTCAAAGATTCCACCTGTGGAACGCGTTCCCAGAAGCAGTGCTTGCCAACAGCTGTATTATTATTTATATAGCGCTGGCATCTAAAGCCCCATACACCCACTCAACAGCGGTCTTTTATGCAGCACAATCAAACAACTTTTGTTGTGAAACAAGTAGAGCAACCAAAAAAAAAAAGGTTGCTGGCTATTGTTCACACAACTCATAAGACTGACAAGACGCCAATCCAACAGTTGGAATGACGTCTTTTATTTGTGTGAACAATAATGCGCAACAAAAGTTGTTTGATAGTTGTGTTGCATAAAAGATCGCTGTTGAGCGTGTGTATGAGGCTTAATGCTGGGAATACACGGCTTGTTTTTGAGCCATTTAGATGGCTCGATAGATAATTTTCAACATGTCCGATCTCCCGCCCGATCGTTTCGCCGCTCGATTTCTAATAGCAGTGAATGGAAAAAGATAAGAAAAACCAGCGGATGATAAGAGAATTGACTGCAGAACCAAGCGGCAAAACGATCGAACGGGAGAATTGAGTGGCAAAAACGAGCCGTGTATGCCCAGCATAAGGCAGCACTGTACAGAGTATATAGTCATGTCACTAACTGTCCCTCAGATGGGCTCACAATCTAATCCCTACCATAACCATATGTCCACCATAGCCTACGGCCCATTTAGGGTGAAGCCAATTAACTTATCTGTAGGTTTTTGAGATGTGAAAGGAAACCCACACAAACAAGCCGAGAACATACAGACACCATGCAGAGAGTGCCCTTTCTTGGATTGTAACTAGGAACAGAGCACTGCAAGGCGACAATGCAGTCCACTACGCCATCGTGCTGACCAAGAACGTAGATGTGAGTACATCTCCAACCAGACTACATCTCTTGGCAGGCGTTGCAGACAGAATCGTTGAACTGCGGTCACGGATGTTCCTCTCCACGCGGACAGAGTGCTAGAGGAGTAGCTCCCTTAGGGAAGCAACGGCACTCCCCCTAACCGCCCCCCCCCCCCCCCCCCCCCCCCCCCAATGGCATACTACACTATGAAACTCCCTTATGGGGATAGTGCCTTTGCTTGGATTCCAGCCAGGAACCTAGCGCTGCAAGGCAAGGGTGCTGTCCACTACGCCACTGTGCTGTCCACTACGCCACTGTGCTGCCCACTACGCCACTGTGCTGCCCACGAATGTAGATGCGAATACATCTCCCACCGGTGAGTTGGATGGACTGCATCTCCCAGCATGCAGATGACATCTTTGAACTGCCGTGACATCATGGATGTCGATCTCCACACAGATGGGGTGGTTACTGGTTAGAGGAGTAGCCCACCTAGGTAAGCAACAGTGCTTCCCCTAACCACCCACTCCCAAACGGCATAATGCATTACAAACCTCCCTTATGAGGAGCTTTATTGTAAAAGAAAAAAACAAAAGTGTCCTGGGTGCTCAGTGCCTTTTAAACCTCACCTATTGGACCTTTAAAGTGACGGATGGCTTCACTGACCAAGAGGGATGCTCAGCTCATATGGCTCAGTGACATCACCTCCAATCTCTGGAGAAAGATGGAGAACACCACAAGGACCACAAATATACATCTTATTTAGAGGTTTTCCAGTGCGTAGCTACCGTTTCTCTCAACAGAAGGCAAAGCCGCCTCCTTTGCCAAAGCAAGATAACAGACATTAGGCCTCTTTCACATGAGCAGCTGGCAGGCATTGCATCCATGGTCACTTGCTCCGGTGTTCCTGCCGGGGGCTTGCAAGTGGTCAGCAGGGCTGTGGGATGGTGTCCGGCCCATGTGAAAGAGTCCTTTGTAGCTCTGAAATTCAATTTCTACAGGATATTGCCCCACGAACATAGCACAGTAAGCAGTAGCACATGCCCCACTCTGCTGTCTTTCTGCTAAACTCAGGTACTAGTGATAGTAGTAATTCCTGCCTACAAGCAAATTTACTGCAAAATGTATAAGGATAATCGAATGCACTCCCTGCCAATTCAGATAGGCTCAATTCCAACCAGTTTACATCTGCATGCAAGCTGGAATACTGTAATTAGCATCTCATTGGCCTGAATAGTACAGACATTTCTCAGATCCTCTTTTCTTTGAGCACACCAATCCAGGACTCTCCCCATCTGTAGTGACACTCCCTCCACGGACAACAGCATAGGATCTGTTCATGTGTTAGCATGCCCAGTAAAACAAAGCCACTAGTGCACAGCTTTCTTCCTCCGTGCACAAGCGCTTCCTCCTATTGGGCATTAGTGCATCTTGCTCTTGCATGCCCAATCTAGATATGCCCATCCATGGCAGGAATGCGGCCACAAGAAACCAATTCAATAAGTTCTTGTCGGATAGGTACAGAGGGACCCAGCACTACAGGAGTGGCCAGGAAGCCTCTTGACTACCCAGAGGTTTACAACTGCTGTACTAGACAAGTATCCAATTTTGTGTCTATTTTTGCTTCAGGTACACTTTAATACTGCACAATATCTTGGCGGCCACATTTGTCAAGGATAACACGGGCTATTATTGTAAGAGCCCTGATGTAGTCAGCCCTTTCGGGGTAAGTATACACTCGAAGTGAGAGATCACTGTGATCCTTGTCAATATAGCGCTCTACGTGGTCTACACAGCTGATGTGGGAGATCATTTGAGGCAAGTACCCTTTCACATTGCACAACTGGCAGGTGTACTTGTATGATGTAGAGCCCACCTGCTCCTCCACTATGTACTCCAGGCCCAGGAGAGGATCTTTCTTCATGTGGTTGTTCAGGAAGTACTGCAGCCTGCCCAGTTCCTTCAAGTCTTTGGGTGAAGTTTTACTCAGTATCTCCTTGTGTTTACGCCCCATAACATGTTTCCAAAGATCCACAGGTGAGGGAAACACCGCATTGCAAAGCCTGCATGGACGGCAATTATCTAATCCTTCTCCATCGTGTAGGAAAGTCCCACTTTCTTCACTCAAATCCGCGGGGGGAGATGGTCTGGCCTCCTCTGTGGGAGATGGTCTGCCCTCCTCTGTGGGAGATAGCCTGGCCTCCTCTGTAGGTGATGTTCTGATCTCCTCTGTAGGTGATGTTCTGACCTCCTCTGTAGGTGATGTTCTGACCTCCTCTGTAGGTGATGTTCTGACCTCCTCTGTAGGTGATGTTCTGACCTCCTCTGTAGGTGATGTTCTGACCTCCTCTGTAAGTGATGGTCTGGCCTCCTCTGTCAGGGATGGGCAGCTGACAAAACTATCTGCAGTCTGAATGTTTTTACGGCCGTATCTGCTTTGGATAGTTAAGGCAATCTCTCTGAGCTCTCTGACATATTCCATTTTATCTGGTAGTCTTCTCGGCAGCATCATGCTGTGGTGCTTACTGATATAGCGCACCATGTGGTCCTCTCCAACGACATGAAAGAGAGATTGAGACAAGTCAGCCACCACACCACACAGACTGCAAGTGTACCTGTACGATTCAGACTCCCGTATCTCCACTACGTACTCCAGGCCCAGGACGGGATCCTCCTTTATGTAGTTGTCCAGGATGTACTGCATCCTGGCCATTTGTTTCACATCTCCAGGTGCAACCTTCCATAGCATGTATAGGTGTCTACCTCCCAAGATGTGATGGCAAAGAGTTGAGGTTGAATCACAAATCACTTTGCAGATGGGACACATGGGACAGATACGAGGAAGCTTCTGGATAACCGGTGGTGGTGGGGTCCGCTTACGGGTGGCCCGTTTACCCCGTTTACGGGTGGCCTGTTTGTAGGTAGGACCCTTACGAGTAGCCCGCTCAGTGATCAGAGTTGGTATGGCCCGCTCGACAGGGCAGTTGCGCTCATTCTGGATAGCAAGGGCTCTAGCTCTCAGCTCTCTTAGGTAATAGGCTATACTGGGGTTTTCCACTACTTTCACAGGAAGGGACGGGTGATGCTTCTCTCTGTAGCGCTGCATGTGCTCCTTAGACATGATGTGGGTGAAGATCGTGTAGGGGTCGCCCCCCTGGTGACAGAGCTGGCAGGTATACCTGTATTTTTCAGGCTCCAGCTGCTCCTCCACTATATACTCCAGGCCTAGGATTGGCTCCTCCTTCATGTGGGTGTCCAGGAAGTACTGCAGCCTGGCCAACTCCTTCACCCCCTTCGGATTATAGAAGGCCAGCATCTTTCTGTGCTCTTTTTCCCTCAGGACATGGACAGCCATCTCCTCAGGAATGCGACACTTCACGCGGCACATGGTGCACTCATACGTACGTAAATCCGCCATCACTACTGGCTGCTCTGATCTGACAGAAGAGACGAGTAACTCTCGCGATACTTCCCTGCTGAAAGATGATCAGAGCACGTGAAGACACCTAGGCGCCGCCCCGCACGCTCTTCTCTTTTGGAGAATGTTCAGTCTCTGCTGTGACGCTGCGTCGCTGCACAGCAGAGCTCCGCCTACCTGCCGGGAGAGTGAGGTGTGGGCGGAGTTCAGGCTATGGGATGATACGTACTGTTCAGCTTCTTCTGCCGCCCGTTACAGCTGTGCTGCATGCATAGTTCCCTCTTTTGGAGGGACAGTCCCTCTTTGGGAGCCCTGTCCCTCTGTACCTCTTTCCTCCTCATTTGTCCCTCTTTCAGGACTTTGTGCCTCTTTCTATGTAAATATATATATTTCTCTACTAAAAAATGTGTTTGACTCCAAACTGTATTCCCATCCTTTGGGTATTGATATATTACTAATTTTAAAGGCAATTGAACCAGGATAGGAAGGACCAGTGTGGTTGGAATTCTAAAACAACATTATTTTTTTCTAATTAGATCTTTATCGTATACGTGTGGCTCAAGTGTCCTGCTTTCTCATCTCAAAAAGTTGGGAGGTATAGTGCTGTGTCCCCAGAGCATGTCTCATGTCTTGTATCCCCAAAATGCGTCTTGTCCCCAGCGCTTGTCCCAGCTGTCCTTTAGCCCCAAAGTGTCCCAGCTTTGCATTATCCTCAAAGTGTGTCCCAGCTGTCCGCTGTGTCCCTAAAATAAATCCAAGCTTTCTTGTGTCCCCAGAGCGTGTCACAGCTGTTTTGTGTCCCAGCTGTCCTGTGTTTCCAACATGTGTTCCTGCTTTCCATTGTCTCCAATTTTTTTCTAGCTTTCCTGTGTCCCTGAAGCTTTCCATTGATGTCACGTGTCTCTGCTGTTCTGTGTCCCCACATAGTGTCCCAGCTTTCCTGTGTCCTTAACCCCCCTGGCAGTATGATTATTTCTGGATTTTAGGGTCTTGTTAAAATGTTTCAGACCCTAAAATCAGGAAAAAAAAATCATGCCACCAAAGTCTCTGCAGCAGCCCCTGCTCTCACTCACCTCCCTGGGCTCCAGCACTGCAATTTTCCCATCGACCTCCGCACTAACTCTGAAGTGAGATCACTGACGGCAATCTCACCAGAGTGATTCAGAGGACAGGAAGGAGAACGGCTACCGTCGTGTGGATCTCCTGGGAGGTGAGTAAAAATGCTCGCTGCATGCTATACACTGCATAGAGCTCCCGGCGGCTAGCCCGAGCATAGCTCAGGATTACCGCCAGGGAGGTTAGGTAACTGTTCTACAGAACTGAAGTTCTGAGCACATAGACTGTGCATTTTGATATATAATTGAACAAGATTGATATAGTTCCCTCGCTATCTTTTGTTTTCTATCTTACATTTGGATATGTCTGAGCAAGTCAATTACCTAAACATGTCCTTCCCTGACCTACAAAGCTATTGTGAGGTGCGGGACATCGATATTCAAGCAAAAACCCAAGCTGGGATGAGGAGAATCCTCATAGAAGCAGACTGCCAGCCGATGGAGGAATCCACTCCCATGCGGGAGGCCTCGCTACAACCTGGTCAAGCGAGACCAGGTACTCCTGATCCTGAGAGTGCTGATGTTGCTGACACAGATCAGGGGGATGAAAGTACCCACAAGGACATTGTTGCACCCAGAGCTGCTGCTGAAAGCAGCACTCACCGAGGAACTGGCCTCCCTGGGCAGTGTGTTATGGAAAGGTTATAATAGCTTGAAAATTTCAGTACTAAAGGCAAGGGTGAAAAAAAGATTATGGAATTTAGTCTATCAAATTCAGGAAGCAGATGGACTTTTTTAGGAACAAAATAATTTTGGAGACCTTTTTAACCACTTGAGGACCGTGGGCTTTACCCCCCTTAAGGACCAGGCACTTTTTTTCCATTCAGACCACTGCAGCTTTCACGGTTTATTGCTCGCTCATACAACCTACCACCTAAATGAATTTTGGCTCCTTTTCTTGTCACTAATAAAGCTTTCTTTTGGTGCTATTTGATTGTTGCTGCGATTTTTACTTTTTATTATATTCATCAAAAAAGACATGAATTTTGGCAAAAAAAATGATTTTTTTAACTTTCTGTGCTGACATTTTTCAAATAAAGTAAAATTTCTTTATACATGCAGCGCGAAAAATGTGGACAAACATGTTTTTGATTAAAAAAAACCCATTCAGTCTATATTTATTGGTTTGGGTAAAAGTTATAGCATTTACAAACTATGGTGCAAAAAGTGAATTTTCCCATTTTCCAGCATCTCTGCCTTTTCTGACCACCTGACATGTTTCATGAGGGGCTAGAATTCCAGGATAGTGTAAATACCAGTACATAAAGAGCAGTCCGTGCACCGCTTCCTAAAACACATTTATTCCTCCAGTGTTGGAAAATCAGCAAATGGATAGACACATGTACATCACCGCTTTATGCTCTTTAGACATAGTCGTGGATACATCAAACCTGTGCCATGGACAGGTGCGGGAGGGTGACCAGGGGAAGATAGGACTGCGCGACAGCCGTTTCGCGCCGATGCGGCGCTTGCTCACGTGCAGTAGTCCTTGGGCAAATGGCGGCGTGTACGGGCTTCCGTGATGTTGCTCGGAAGCCCCGCCCACCACGCACGCCATTGGTCCCTAGGTGCTGGAAGGTGGATCCAGGTTGCAGCAGGGAATCTTAAAGGGACGGGATTGTTTATCACTATAGGTGCAGCAGACCTTTTCTTCCCCCGCTACTGAGTGCCGGGCAATCATCCCTGCCTTTGTGTACTGCATTACAAACTATAGCCCTGAGCACCAGTCGCATCGATGTTTGCAGAAGGGGGGACACCGGATGTGGAATTACAGGAATCAGGGAGTGACAGTGATTCCTCCCTGGATTATCCACTCATCAGTCAAGGTGTATCCGAAGGTCGCGCTGGAGCAAGCACAATCTTTGACCACAGCGTTAGTCCTGCACCAGCCAATCGGGAGGTAGTGACCAGGGTGCTGGAATTGAGGTTGGGAGGTCTGTGTGAGAGAGAGACCAAGCTGTTTTGGACTGCCACTACGCTCAACAAATACAAGGAAGCAGGATATATCGCCCGGGGCTTCAGGTCCTATAGGGAGCCTTCTGAGTACCGGGAGGACAAGCAGTTCATGGAGAAGTGGGAGACGGCCCACTTGAATTACTGCAGGACCTTGCAGGAGATTGTGAGGGAGCGGACGGTGATAGAACATAACAAGGTTTCAGGAGAACTACAAGAGACCAGAGAGTTGTTGCAGGATACAACAACAGAAGAAAACTTTGAAGCAATAATCACCAAAATTGAGAAAAAGATCTTACCCATACAGAACGATTTGAAGGCAAGGAAACTGAAGAAATACCATCGGGACCAGGACGATTTCAAGAAAGGGAAAATATTCTATTGGGGCCAGGGAGGCACTCCAAACAAAGGGGTTCCCCCCAAGAGGGGTAAGGGGTACAATGACAATTGTTTGATTTTTTTTTTTACACACAATTGTCCATTTACAGAGATATTTCTCCCACTCAGCATGGGTATGTGTAAAAATACACCCCAAAACACATTATACTACTTCTCCTGAGTACGGCGATACCACATGTGTGGCACTTTTTTGCACCCTAACTGCGCTAAGGAGCCTAAAGTCCAATGAGTACCTTTAGGATTTCACAGGTCATTTTTGTTTCAAGACTACTCCTCACGGTTTAGGGCCCCTAAAATGCCAGGGCAGTATAGGAACCCCACTAATGACCCCATTTTAGAAAGAAGACACCCCAAGGTATTCCGTTAGGAGTATGGTGAGTTCATAGAAGATTTTATTTTTTTGTCACAAGTTAGTGGAAATTGATTTAAATTGTTTTCTTTCACAAAGTGTCATTTTCCGCTAACTTGTGACAAAAAATAAAATCTTCTATGAACTCACCATACTCCTAACGGAATACCTTTGGGTGTCTTCTTTCTAGAATGGGGTCATTTGTGAGGTTCCTATACTGCCCTGGCATTTTAGGGGCCCTAAACCATGAGGAGTAGTCTTGAAACCAAATGTCGCAAAATGACCTGTGAAATCCTAAAGGTACTCATTGGACTTTGGGCCCCTTAGCGTACTTAGGGTGTAAAAAAGTGCCACACATGTGGTACCGCCGTACTCAGGAGAAGTAGTATAATGTGTTTTGGGGTGTATTTTTACACATACCCATGCTGGGTGGGAGAAATATCTCTGTAAATGACAATTGTTTGATTTTTTTACACACAATTGTCCATTTACAGAGAGATTTCTCCCACCCAGCATGGGTATGTGTAAAAATACACCCCAAAACACATTATACTACTTTTCCTGAGTACGGCGGTACACATTTTTGCAGCCTAGGTGCGCTAAGGGGCCCAACGTCCTATTCACAGGTCATTTTGAGGCATTTGTTTTCTAGACTACTCCTCACGGTTTAGGGCCCCTAAAATGCCAGGGCAGTATAGGAACCCCACAAGTGACCCCATTTTAGAAAGAAGACACCCCAAGGTATTCCGTTAGGTGTATAGCGAGTTCATAGAAGATTTTATTTTTTGTCACAAGTTAGTGAAAAATGACACTTTGTGAAAAAAAAAACAATAAAAATCAATTTCCGTCAACTTTTGACAAAAAATGAAATCTTCTATGAACTCGTCATACACCTAACAGAATACATTGGGGTGTCTTTTCTCTAAAATGGGGTCACTTTGTGGGGTTCCTATACCGCCCTGGCATTTTACGGGCCCAAAACCATGAGTAGTCTGGAAACCAAATGTCTCAAAATGACTGTTCAGGGGTATAAGCATCTGCAAATTTTGATGACAGGTGGTGTATGAGGGGGCGAATTTTGTGGAACCGGTCATAAGCAGGGTGGCCTTTTAGTTGACAGGTTGTATTGGGCCTGATCTGATGGATAGGAGTGCTAGGGGAGTGACATGAGGTGATTGATGGGTGTCTCAGGGGGTGGTTAGAGGGGAAAATAGATGCAATCAATGCACTGGGGAGGTGATCGGAAGGGGGTCTGAGGGTGATCTGAGGGTTTGGCCGAGTGATCAGGAGCCCACACGGGGCAAATTAGGGCCTGATCTGATGGGTGAGTGTGCTAGGGGGTGACAGGAGGTGATTGATGGTTGTCTCAAGGTGTGATTAGAGGGGGGAATAGATGCAAGCAATGCACTGGCGAGGTGATCAGGGCTGGGGTCTGAGGGCGTTCTGAGGGTGTGGGCGGGTGATTGAGTGCCCTAGGGGCAGATAGGGGTCTAATCTGATAGGTAGCAGTGACAGGGGGTGATTGATGGGTAATTAGTGGATGTTTAGGGTAGAGAACAGATGTAAACACTGCACTTAGGAGGTGATCTGACGTCGGATCTGCGGGCGATCTATTGGTGTGGGTGGGTGATCAGATTGCCCGCAAGGGGCAGGTTAGGAACTGATTGATGGGTGGCAGTGACAGGGGGTGATTGATGGGTGATTGACAGGTGATCAGGGGGATAGATGCATACAGTACACAGGGGGGGGGGGGGGGTCTGGGTAGAATCTGAGGGGTGGGGGGGGTGATCAGGAGTGGGCAGGGGGGGGGATAAAAAAAATAGCGTGACAGATAGTGACAGGGAGTGATTGATGGGTGATTAGGGGGGTGATTGGGTGCAAACAGGGGTCTGAGGGGTGCTGTGGGTGATCTGGGGCAGGGGGGGGGGGGAATCAGTGTGCTTGGGTGCGACATAGGGTGGCTGCAGCCTGCCCTGGTGGTCCCTCGGACATTGGGACCACCAGGGCAGGAGGCAGCCTGTATAATACACTTTGTAAA
This sequence comes from Hyperolius riggenbachi, assembly GCF_040937935.1. Taxonomy (NCBI): domain Eukaryota; kingdom Metazoa; phylum Chordata; class Amphibia; order Anura; family Hyperoliidae; genus Hyperolius; species Hyperolius riggenbachi. Next base: position 460,547,767 of record NC_090649.1, on the reverse strand, counting down.
CATTACAAAGTGTATTATACACTTTGTATGCGGCGATCCGGGTGCTAGTAACCCGCCGGCGCTTCTGAACGGCCGGCGGGTTACAGCGCAAGGTGGGCGGAGCCAGTCCCCGGCAGCCGATCGCGTCACGAATGACGCGATCGCACCGCCCATGCCCGTAAAAGGACCGCCGCCATTTGTCATTACGGCGGTCCTTGCGGGGTCCACTTCCCTGCCGCCAATTGTCAATACGGCGGTCGGGAAGTGGTTAAGAAGCCTTTACAACCTCCCTCACTCCTGGGCCACTTTTTTTTACAATGAACCTCCCCATATGGGAGTTTGTGACACAGTATGCTGTTGGGAGTGGGGCAGGGGTTAGGGGGGGAGCGCCATTGCCAACCTAAGGGGGCTGCTCCTCTAGCCCTCCATCCGTGTGGAGTGTGCATTCAGCATCCGCAATGACCGCAGTTCAAAGATTCTGCCTAAGGAGTGCCTTCCAGATACAGTGCTTGCCAGGAGCTGTATTGTTATTTAGTACAGTATTTATATAGTGTTGTCATCTTCTGCAGCACTGTATATAATATATAGTCTTGTCAGTAACTGTCCCTTAGAGGGGCTTATAAACTAATCCTTACCATAGCCCTAATTCCGCCATAGCCAAGGGCAATTAAGGGTGAAGCCAATTAACTTATCTGTATGTTTTTGAGATGTTGGAGGAAACCCACACAGACACGCGGAGAACATACAAACACCATGCAGATAGTGCCTTTGCTTGGATTCCAGCCAGGAACTTAGCGCTGCAAGGCAAGGGTGCTGTCCACTACGCCACTGTGCTGCCCACTACGCCACTGTGCTGCCCACGAATGTAGATGCGAATACATCTCCCACCGGTGAGTTGGATGGACTGCATCTCCCAGCATGCAGATGACATCTTTGAACTGCCGTGACATCATGGATGTCGATCTCCACACAGATGGGGTGGTTACTGGTTAGAGGAGTAGCCCCCCTAGGTAAGCAACAGTGCTTCCCCTAACCACCCACTCCCAAACGGCATAATGCATTACAAACCTTCCTTATGAGGAGCTTTATTGTAAAACAAATAAAAAAATGTCCTGGGTGCTCAGTGCCCTTTAAAGCTCACCTATTAGCCGTTTAAAATGATGGATGGCTTCACTGACCAATAGGGAAACTTAGTCCACTTGGCCAAATGAAGACATGCAAAGATGGAGCACACCACAAGGACCACAAATAAATATCTTGTTTAGAGGTTTTCCAGTGGGTAGCTACCATCAGGGATGCTCATAATTACTGGCCGATATTGCATTTTTCGACCCCAAAATCATTATTCGTGATCAGCCGCAATTTCGAATGCACCTGTAATTGCATCAGCATTTGGCCCGTAATTCCAGATTACAAGCCATAATTACGAGCCGTAATCGTTCGTAACCAAGGAAATTACATTGTTGGGCCAATCACAGAGCCCCCAGCCGAGGCCGAAGCAACCAATCAGAAGAGGGGAATTTATGCCCTCCCGTATATAAAGCAGCGGCCTTAAAAATTCAGGATGCACCTGTGGAGTGGAGTCCTTAGTCCTTGTCTGGACACTGTTGGTGGTGGCGGAGAAGTCAGTCAGTCAGGCGGTCATGCGGCGTGCAGAGATGATTGGTGGGGAGTGATTTAAAAGTCTTCGGGCAGGCAGTAGTCCTCCTGGATCCATGCCTCATTCATTTTTATAAAGGTGAGGTAATCTGTGCTTCCCAGTGGCAATCCCTCCAGCAGCGCTGAAGGACCTCTCTGACAGGATGTTTGAGGCGGGGCAAGAGAGAAGTTTGATGGCAAATTGTGAGAGTTCAGACCACAGGTTAAGCCCACGCACCCAATAGTCCAGGGGTTCATCGCTCCTAAGAGTGTCGATATCGGCAGTTAAGGCCAGGTAGTCCGCTACCTGGTGGTTGAGGCGTTCTCGTAGGGTGGATCCCGAAGAGCTGTGGCCATGCGTTGGATAAAAAAAAAACTGCATGTCCGACATCACCATATTATCCGAAGACTGTGTTGTCCTTGTCGGTGTGGCCGTGGGAGGAGGATGATTCTGGGCACCTCTTTGCTGTTGTGCTGTGACATCACCTTTGAACGCAGTGTACAGCATACTTCACAGCCTGTTGTGGAAATTGTGCATCATATCTGACTGAGTTCTATTTGGAAAAAGTTCAGCCACTTTGTGCTTATACCGAGGTTCCAGTAGTGTTGCCACCCAGTACAGGTCCTTGTCCTTCAGCTTTTTATATGGGGGTCCTTCAACAGACAGGTCAGCATGAAAGACCCCATTTGTACAAGGTTGAATGCCAAGCTAGACAGCCCCTCTTACTCTTCATCACTGAGGTCACACAAGGTCTCCTCCTCCCCCCAGCCACGTACAAGACCACAGGTAGCCAAAGGGTGACCGCAAGCTCCCTGGGACGTCGGGCTGCGTTTGATCTTCCACCTTCTCCTCAAAGCCACCTTTCTTCTCTGACTCCTCCCTCTGTGTTGCCGCAAGTACAGCAGGTGTCGATGACAAGCCTGGTTGTGGTGGTGGTTCCCTCATCCAGTACTCTTCGCAGGGCACGCTCCAGGAAGAACGCGTATTGGATAAGGTCGCTGATGGTGCGTTCACTGCAACTCATCAGGTGTGTCACCATCTCAAACGGGCGCCTAAGCCTGCAGGCATTGTGCATGGGCCTCCAGTAACGCGGCTAAAAAATTCCCAGATCCCCATGGCCTGTCCTTCCACTGTACTCGTCCAGATACTCATTAGTGGCTTTTTCATGTAGCAGTAGGCGAACGAACAAGAGGAGCGTTGAATTCAAGCGAGTCGTGCTGTCGCAAATCAAGTGCCTCACTGGCAGGTTCTTTTCCCACTGAAAGTCTGAAAAGTGTGCCATGGCCATGCAGGAATGCCTAAAATGGCCACATACCTTCCTGGACTGCTGGAGGACATCCTGTAAGCCTGGGTACTTACACACAAATCGTTGTATAATGAGATTCAACACATGTGCCATGCAGGGCACGTGTTAACTTGCCCAACCTCAACGCCGCCAACAGATTGCTTCCATTGTCACACACAACTATGCCAATCTCCAGTTGGTGCGGAGTCAGCCAAAGATCCACCTGTTTGTTCAGAGCGGCCAGGAGTGCTGGTCCAGTGTGAATCTCGGCTTGCAGGCAAGTCATGGCCAGGATGGTGGGAGGTGTTATAGGTCATGGGGACCTGGGGGGGGGGGGGGTGCAGTAGTAGTTGTAGAGTCAACTGAGGGGGATAGCGAAGAGGATGGAGGAGGAGTAGGAGGAGGTAGCAGCAAGGCTGCCTGCAAGTCGTGGTGGTGTCATTCCATGCTTGGCAGGTGTCAACAGGTTGACCTAATGCGTTGTGTACGTGATATACCTGCCCTTGCCCTGACCGTGTTTTGCAGACTAGGTATCAGTGGTCATATGGATCCTTGCCCCAACACTGTGTGCAGAGATGCCACGAATTGTCTTATCACTTTACAGTAAAGGTTGGGGATTGCCTTTTTTGAAAAGTAGTCTCTGCCCGGTACCTTCAACTGAGGTGTCTCAATCACGACAAATTTCTTGAAAGCTTTAGAATCCACAAACTTGTATGGTAGAAGCTGGCGGGCTAGCAGTTCCAACAAGCCAGCTGTCAGACGCCGGGCAAGGGGGTGACTGGCAGACATTGGCTTCTTCCGCTCACAAACTTCCTTTTCAGAAAGCTGATCCTAGGCGGGTGTTGGACTTCCCATGACTCAGTTTCTTCAGGCAGAGATTGCAGATGGCATTGCTGGTATCAGAGGCACACTAACAAAAAAAAATGCCAGATTGGTGAGCTTTGGAATGTCAGCATTCTGGTGGGGGCAACAGCAGGCGTTAAAGAGTGTGTTGGCTGGCTGACCCCAGGTGCCGATACATGCTGTCAGACAGTGGCCCATATGCAATTACGTTTTTCTCCTGAGTTTTCTCCAAGGTGATATTTTTAAACTTGTCAATAAAATACCCTTTAAACCACCAGAAAGCAAGAAAATACTCAAAATAATTTTGTTAGTACTTTTTCACCAATTTTTTGGTACTTTTTTAGTTGAAAAGTCATGGAAAATTACTTTAAATCAAAGATGAAAAAGTATCTCCTGGGAGAAAACTCAGGTGAAAAAGTGAATTGCATTTGGCCCAGTGTCTCTAGCTCCTTGTGATGAGCTTCCCCTGCTAGTTTCAAGAACTCGTCTCCTCCTCCTCCAGTGGGCTCTGTCTGTGGATTATCAGACAACACTAAGACTATGCAACAGGTGAGGTCAAACACAGTACAGTGATAAAAGCCCTTCTCCATTGGTGATGCGCGCATTGGGGATCGCTCTGCGCGTACTGGTGGGCGGATGTCTCGCTCCTCTCGGCCGCAGTATGGTCTGAGGCAGGGGTTTATTTAATAAATATAATGGATGGTGACCCTGGCCAGGATTGAACCCTGGTCTCTCACATCGCAGGCGATGCCCTTAACCAGTATGTTATAGCTGACACACTTTTTGCTGGTTGTATTGCTACCTGTGTCAGCTGATCTCTCTGTCAGCTGACACTTAGGGCTGGTGCACACCGAGCGGCTTTTTCTGCAGCCACTTGCGGCTGCGGATCTGCTTGGTCAATGTATCTCAATGGGGTGGTTCACACCAGAGCGGGAGGTGTTTTGCAGAAACGCATACTCCCGGGCTGAGGCATTTTTTGGATTGTGGATGCGTTTCTGCCTCAATGTTAAGTATAGGAAAAGCGCAAACCGCTCTGAAAAACGCCTGTTCAGAGCGGTTTTGCCGGCGTTTTTGTTACAGAAGCTGTTCAGTAACAGCTTTACTGTAACAATATCTGAAATCTACTATACTGAAATCCGCAGCAGCAATCCGCAAAACGCCATAGAAAAATAAAAAAAAGCGTTTAAAAATCTGCTAGCATTTTGCGGATCTGCTAGCGGTTTTTGGTGTGCACCAGGCCTTAAACAGGAATATTGGCTGCAGTGTGCATGTGGCCGGTCACTGATTGGTTGCATGAAGTATTTAATCCTGCTGAGTGCTTTCTGTCATTGCCCGTGATAGCTTTGGCTGTGTGCTTCTGCTGGGTGCGATTATATTGTTATTGGATATTCTATGTACCGACTCTGCCTGGATATTGACCACTCTCTGTCTGCTGCCTGCCTCGACTATTTGCCTGGAATTGACGACTCTTTGATCTCTGCCTGAACTGACCTTGAATTGCCTGACTGTGATATTGCCTGATATTGCCTGCTCCTTGTGTACCTCGATACTTCTGATCTTCTGTGTATGGATTGTAATGCTGGGTACACACTATGAGATTTATGGTCGATATACTGTCAGATCGATTATTTCCAACATGTCCGATTTGCTTTCCGGTCGATTTCCGATCCATTTCCTATTAAAGTTAACGGAAATCGAGCGGACAATGCCCTGCAGCAGTTGTGTAAAAAAGGTGCTTTTATGTGGCACACAGTTCGATTCAGAGTAAGTTAGCACATGTGTGACTGTGTGCTGTCTGTGCACTAACACACACAGACACTGAGAATGCTGCAACCAGTAGTTCACAATAGTGATAATAACACAGGCACTGGAGCATTAGTGCTTGTAGTGGGCACAATGTTGGGTGCCTGGTGTACGAGAGAATTCGCTGCCAGAAGACTTGGGCGCAGGATACAGCTGATATATGGCTTATCCTGCTGCTGCACAAGTCCCGGTGATGTTAATGACTATTTCCCCTCTAGGTCCGTGTGGATGTTGGGGAATGATGTAATTCAGCTTCCAGCTATTGCTTGCCGGACGAATTAGTGTTTTAAAATCAACTTGAGCTCCGTCTTCTGACGGCGCCGAAGTTACTCACTGTGCGCTGATATAACTGTAATTCCTATTACGGTCTATGGTGGCATCGGCTGCGCCCAAATCTCCTGTGCTGGATTTGCAGTGCACGGGTGCCTGTGGGCTGTGGTGTGTCACGCACGCACAAGGATGAAGTATCCCTTAGAAGGGCTGTTTGGCATAATTAAACTATCAGCCAGCGAGGATCAAAATAAACAAGCCTAATTAATAATGCTCGCCCAGCAATGTCTCTCCCTTCCTCTCTCTATTCCAGCCAAAGACAGAATGGAACATGACGGGCACTGCAGCGTTTTTATAGGGGGCAGGGGGTCCGTGAGGGAGTGAAGGCTGATTGGCTGCCATGTGCCTGCAGGGACAAAATGTAGCTCAATGATGTTGTATGGTCCAGAACGTGACCCGATCATTCCGTGGACGAGCAGGTCCATGTGACCATGAACTCTTGGAGCAGCTAGAATGGACAGGACTACTACTAGCAGCCCAGTTACCCTGCAGGGTCAGGGAAGATGCAGCAGCCTCCTCTGATCCCTTTCCGTCCACTGGTGCGGGCACACCCTGCAAGCATGCCCGCCTCAGCAGCAGCATGACGCATCACCACTGCCAAGCACTGCTAGAATTGGTGACCCTGGGAACCAGGAGGCTGACAGGCGAGATCGTGCTGGCCGGCCTCCAGGAGCAGAGGTGGCTGACCCCAGAGGCCTAATGCCGGGCATACACGGTACGTTTTCACCCATGTAATCGAGATTCCGGCGCGTCCCCGGATTGATTCCCGCTCGTCCTCGTGGGCACTTCCTTATTTTCGGTTCGTTTTTTCTTTTGTCCTGCCCGCCGGTATCGAGCACGGAATCGATCCGTCGGGTCATCTGACAAGTCGGAAATTATCAATCTAGCCATCCGTGGCTCGATTACACGGTACGAAACGTACCGTGTATGCCTGGCATAAGAGTCAGTTGTGTGGTGTCCGACAATGAGGCAAACCTGCTGGCCGTGCTCAGCATGGGAGATTTGCCCCACATCCCCAGTCTGACCCATGTCCTGAGCCTGGTGGTGCAGAGGTTCCTGCGCAACTACCCAATGATGGAGAATCTGCTGGAAGCAACGCAGAAAATTGTTGGCCATTTCTGCCGCTCCCTCACTGCCTCAGCGACCTGAGCTGCAGCAGTGTGAAGGCCTGCCAGTACACTGGTTTGTCATCGATTTGCCAACTCGCTGGAACTCCACCCTGGCGATGTTGGAGCGGCTGTGCCAGCACGGGAGTACTGTCACCCACTACATAATTTATAAGCACGTCTGGCAGTGGCACAAGCGTCCAGGTGATTTCAAATGTGGATTGGGGGCAGATTCAGCAGGTGTGCCTAGTGTTTACTCCCTTCCAGCCGAACACTGTTAATCCAGCGCAGGAGACTTGGGCGCAGCCTGCGCCACCATAGACCATAATAGGAATTACAGCTATAGCAGCGCACAGTGAGTAACTTCGGCGCCATCCATGGCGGCCTGGAGGGGGAATAGTATTTAACATGGTCAGGAACTTGTGCAACAGCAGTATCAGTCCTATATCGGCTGTATCCTGCGCCCAAGTCTCCTGCGCCAATGACCACATGAGGTCTTTCAGTGGCCTTGACATTGTGACCTCGAAGACCCCATGGAGTACTGGGTCAAGAGGCTGGACATCTGGAGGGAGCTTGCCCAGTACAGCCTGTCCTGCCCCCCCTTCCAGCATGATCTTGTAGAGATGCTTTAGTGCGGCCGGTGTCGTGGTCACAGAGAAGCACTCTTGTCTGTCCACCCAGTCAGTGGACAGACTCACATTCATGAAATTGAACCAGGCTTGGGTTGAATGCGAGTTCCTGGCCCCAGCTGTTGGTGAGAGGAGTGCCTGAAGTGGCTAGGATCCCTGTCTCTACCTCACTCAAGCCTACCTTGACAATCCATGAAATCCTACTGGGTTCACTTCCATGTGAAATATTGGCAAAGTTCATTTTATTATTTCAACCCCCCCCCCCCCCCCCCAAAAAAAAAGCTTGATATATATATATATATATATATATATATATATACACACACATACATACATACATACACACAATCCGGGGGGGGGGGGGGAGGAATCAGCAGCTCACACAGGTAGTCCCTTGTATGTGTGTGTGCCCTTAACTGAGGGAGCCCAATCCCTCTGAATCATATAGAAAGAAATGAGGAGTTGCAGCACACAGCTCTTTATTTGAGCAAATAAATCATATACAGGCAAACGTTTTGGCCGTTCCACAACCTTCCTCAATGCCAAATAAGTCAATACATCATATGCAAATATATACCTGTGCAGACAGGAAATGACAATAAAGATATCCACCCCTCATTCCTGAATGAGATCGAGACACAGACATGGATTGGACACAGACATAGAGAATTGGATTATGGACTGTAATTGGATGAGATAAGTGTGAATCTAACACTTACAACTGTCCAAGTTGTGGGGAGGCCCCAACTGTGGCTGCACGACCGCTTCCCAGAACCTCATAGTGATATTGTTGTGTTTTTTACAGCTGTGCTCCCACCGTCAGGGGCCATGGCCCACGCTGCTGCCACACGCTACTACTCCTGCTGTCTGTGTTCCCACCGGCATGGTCCACAGTCTATGCTGTTGCCAGATGCTACTGCTGTTGCTATTGTGTTACTGCAATAGCGCTGTTATTTCCTCCCCCCCCCCCCCCCAAAAAAAAAAATTTATTTGGAGGTGACTGGGATGAAAACTGTGCAGTCCAAGTACTGGGGACGTCCTAACTGCAGCTACATGACCGCTTCCCAAAACCTCATGGTGTTATTCAATTATAGCTGTGCTCCCACTGCCAGGGGCCACAGTCTACGCTGCTGCCACACACTACTCCTCCTGCTGTGTTCCCTCCCCCAGGGTCTACAATCTACGCTGCTGCCACATGCTACTGTCGCTGCTATTGTGTTACTGCACCAAAGTGACCTAGTGGGCAGTAAAGGACAGGTAGCGGTCCTGTCCGTCCCAGCTGCTCCAAGAGTTCATGGCCACATGGACCTGCTCGCCCACGGAGTGATCGAGACACCATAACATACCCCCTGTCATCCAAAAATAATAGGCCAGGCCCAGCACCAATACCAGCACCTAGGCTAAAACTGCACCCACACTCAGGCCATTCATCATCACTAAGTTATATGTGTTTTATATAATTTGGATATATAAAACACAGACATCTAAATACATGTATATTATATAATTCGTTTTTATATTTTTAACATACATGTATTTGTTTTATAGGCTAAGTATCGTCAATGAAAAATGGTGTGCATTACAGCGCAAGAAATCTACAGCAGCCACCTTTTCTTCTTCTAAATGTCTGCGAAGTGCTGTACCCCTCTTCCTGCATCTGCATCTTCTGCTTCTTGGGACACTTCTTCCACTTCCAAGTCCTTTGCCAGAGCAAGATAACAGACATTAGGCCTCTTTCACATGAGCAGCTGGCAGGCATTGCATCCACCGTCGCTGGCTCTGGTGTACCTGCCAGGTGCTTGCAAGTGCTCAGCAGGGCTGTGGGGTGGTGTCCGGCCCATGGATGCACATCGGAATGGTAGCCACACCCAGACATGACACCAGGAAGTTGTGTCTTGCCTCGTAATTTCACCACCTGGTTGCAAATGCTGCAGGCACCTGGTTGCATATGCTGCATGCAAAAGGTGCTAGCTGGCCAGCAAACCTGTGGGTGAACTGCAAAGCAAGCACACAGTTCAGCCGTCTACATGAAATCACATATACAGTGGAGGAAATAATTATTTGACCCCTCACTGATTTTGCAAGTTTGTCCAATGACAAAGAAATGAAAAGTCTCAGAACAGTATCATTTCAATGGTAGGTTTATTTTAACAGTGGCAGATAGCACATCAAAAGGAAAATCGAAAAAATAACCTTAAATAAAAGATAGCAACTGATTTGCATTTCATTGAGTGAAATAAGTTTTTGAACCCTCTAACAATAAAAGACTTAATACTTAGTGGAAAAACCCTTGTTTGCAAGCACAGAGGTCAAACGTTTCTTGTAATTGATGACCAAGTTTGCACACATTTTAGGAAGAATGTTGGTCCACTCCTCTTTGCAGATCATCTTTAAATCCCTAATGTTTCGAGGCTGTCTCTGTGCAACTCTGAGCTTGAGCTCCCTCCATAGGTTTTCTATTGGATTAAGGTCCGGAGACTGACTAGGCCACTCCATGACCTTAATGTGCTTCTTCTTGAGCCACTCCTTTGTTGCCTTTGCTGTATGTTTTGGGTCATTGTCGTGCTGGAACACCCATCCACGACCCATTTTCAGTTTCCTGGCAGAGGGAAGGAGGTTGTCGTTCAGGATTTCACGATACATGGCTCCGTCCATTTTCCCGTTAATGCGATTAAGTTGTCCTGTGCCCTTAGCAGAAAAACACCCCCAAAGCAAAATGTTTCCACCCCCATGCTTGACGGTGGGGACGGTGTTTTGGGGGTCAAAGGCAGCATTTTTCTTCCTCCAAACACAGTGAGTTGAGTTAATGCCAAAGAGCTCTATTTTGGTCTCATCAGATCACAGCACCTTCTCCCAGTCACTCACAGAATCATTCAGGTGTTCATTGGCAAACTTCAGACGGGCCTGCACATGTGCCTTCTTGAGCAGGGGGACCTTGCGAGCCCTGCAGGATTTTAATCCATTGCGGTGTAATGCGTTTCCAATGGTTTTCTTGGTGACTGTGGTCCCTGCTAATTTGAGGTCATTCACTAACTCCTCCCGTGTAGTTTTAGGATGCTTTTTCACCTTTTATCAGAACCATTGACACCTCACGAGGTGAGATCTTGCGTGGAGCCCCAGAGCGAGGTTGATTGATGGTCATTTTGTGCTCCTTCCATTTTCGAACAATCGCACCAACAGTTGTCACCTTCTCTCCCAGCTTCTTGCTAATGGTTTTGTAGCCCATTCCAGCCTTGTGCAGGTCTACAATTTTGTCTCTGACATCCTTGGACAGCTCTTTGGTCTTTCCCATGTTGGAGAGTTTGGAGCCTGCTTGATTGATTGATTCTGTGGACAGGTGTCTTTTATACAGGTGACTAGTTAAGACAGGTGTCCTTAATGAGGGTGACTAATTGAGTAGAAGTGTCTAACCACTCTGTGGGAGCCAGAACTCTTAATGGTTGGTAGGGGTTCAAAAACTTATTTCACTCAATGAAATGCAAATCAGTTGCTATCTTTTATTTAAGGTTATTTTTTCGACTTTCCTTTTGATGTGCTATCTGCCACTGTTAAAATAAACCTACCATTGAAATGATACTGTTCTGAGACTTTTCATTTCTTTGTCATTGGACAAACTTACAAAATCAGTGAGGGGTCAAATAATTATTTCCTCCACTGTAACTCATCACTAAGTTATATGTGTCATCACTAAGTATATGATCGCCGGGATCACTGTGCCTGCGCGTGTCCGCAAGCCCTCTGCGCATGACATCATGATTTACATCATGCGGTCGCACGGCAACGGGCTCTGAATAGTACAGAAATTTCTCAGAGCCTGTTTGAGCACACCATTCCAGCACAGGACTCTCCCCATCTTCAGCAGCACTCCCGTCACGTACAAGCACATCCGATCTGGTCATGTGCGAGTAAAGACTGCGTATGCCGAGTAGAACAAAGCCACTTGTGCACAGCTTCCTTCCTCTGTGCACAAGTGCTTCCTTCTACTGGGCATATACGCCTCTTACTCTCGTATGCCCAGTCCGGAAGTACGCATCTACCACAAGAAATCTGTATGACACACTCCGGAATATAAGACGCACCTAGGTTTAGAGGGCAAAAACCAGGGGAAAACATATATACTAAACCTGGTGCATCCATGTTCCAGGAACAGCTTGTATATCTTCTCCCCCAAATGGTGTCCTCCTGCATCCCCCCCATGTATCCCTGCATGTGTATTTCCCTCCCACTTGTGTCTACTGCCCCCCCCCCCCGCGTGTTTATCGGCAGCTGGCTTACCTAATCCACCATACCCGCGGGGATTGCAGACCTCCTTTGCATCCGCGCGGCTCCCCCTAGTTTTTGACTTGTGAGAATCGCGTTATCATCACAAGCCAATAACTAGAGCAAGTTGCACGGATGTGAAGGAGGTCTGCAATCACCGCGGGCATGGCGGATTAGGTAAGCCAGCTGCCGATAAACACCCGAGAGACCAGGAGACACAAGGGGGAGGGAGTGGAGGCACAGGGAAGGAGCGGCCGCACAGGCAGGGAATCCTCATTGTGGCAGTGGGTCGTATCGGCGGACGTTCATAAGTCGGGGATTCCCTGCATTTGCTGTATAAGACGCAAGGACCTTTTCTCCCCATTTGTTAGGGTCTTATACGGCGGGAAATACGATATTCAACAAGCTGTTGTCGAATAGGTTTAGAGGGACCGTGCGCTGGAACAGTGGGCTACAGGAGGGTCCAGGAAGCTTCTAGACTATCTTGAGTTTACCCACTATTGAGGTAAATATTCAATTTTGTGTTGTTGTTTTTTGCTTCAGGTACACTTTAACCTCCCTGGCGGTATGATTATTTCCAGGTTTTAAGGTCTAAAAGCCTAAAAGCGGTACTTACTTTCTTTTTTTTTTTTTTGCACCTTTTCAGACCCTAAAACTGCAAAACAATCATGCCGCCAGAAAGCCTGCAGCAGCCCCTGCACTTACCTCCTTGGAACCCAGCGCTGCAGTTCTCCCTCTGTACTCCGGGTGGCTCTGTAACCCTGTAGTAAGATTGCCGGCTGTTGTCATGACGACAAGCGGCCATCTCACCAGGGGGATGCAGAGACTCGGAGGGCAGGAAGAAGAAGGCTGAAGAAGGAAGAAGGCTGCTGGCGTCTGGATCCCCAGGGAGGTGAGTTGAAACACCCGCTGAACACTATTGCTCTGCATTAACCTTGCAGCGGTCACCAGGAGTCAGGCTCAGTCTTACCGCTCTGAACTTCGGATTTCCAACCCCCAGCCTGACTCTGGGTTACCTCTAAGGAGTTTAATACAATATCTTGGCAGCCACATTTGTCAAGGATAATAAATGATTGTAAGAGCCTTGATGTAGTCAGTCGGGGTAAGTATATACTCTAAGTGAGAGATCACTGTGATCCTTGCCAATATAGCGCTTTACATAGCTGATGTAATCATAATCAGTCTAAGTTACCATAGCAACGGTCACGTTAGAGTACCAAGGGCACGTTACATGCAGCCAGAAGTAACTGTAATATTGCCGTGCGCTGTCTGTGCATGGCAATATTATTATGCCTTTGTGCATCAGGCTTCAAGTGTCACCCACATAACAAATGTTATTCCACAGATGTCCCTTACAACACAAATGCATAGTATGTGCCCCCCAAATAATGCTATTACACAGCATGTGTCTCCCATTAATTTTACATACATTTAAAATATATCTCCCAATAACAAAGTTACACAGCAGGTGCCCCCACATATTATACAGCATGTGTCCCCCAAACAATACAACCATACAGCATCTGTCCCCCAAATAACACAATTACACATAGAACATCCATGAGACGCCCCCTGCACCGTGTACGCAACAAGTTTAGTATATTTTTCCCCTGGTGCGTCTTATGGTCGGGAGCGTCTTATAGGTTCAAAAAATATGGTACGTAGGGCTCAATTCACTAAGCATTACCACATCCAGTAATGCAGAAAACAGCTGATTTTACCAAACAGTTTGTTAAATGTAAATTACCTAAGGCTGTTACGGCATGGAAAAGTAAAGTTGCCGACTTATGCGGTAAATACATCTATAAATATCAATTCACAAAGATTAGAGTATTCGGTAAAAGTAGTGACATGTTAGAAATGTTACCTCCAGCCTGGAGCTGTCAGTAACTGACAATAAGCTATGCGGTAAACTGGGCAGGTAAAGCAGACAGCCAATAGGAGGAACCAACCCGTCCTACTCCTCCCTACATTGGTGCCAATATACTGCTGGGCGGGACATCAGAATGTTAAAAATAAAAAAATAATGAGATGCAGGAGCTATTCAGAGAGGTTTCCCCTGCACCCCTTTAGAAACGCCAATTTATAGACTAATACAGGAAGGGCCCTCTAGTGGCTTGCATAAAGATTAAAGGGGCATGTGGGATGCCTACATGCAAAAAGGGCACCAGGAATAGCAGTGGTATTTTTTCATAATTTGGGCTCAGTCTTGCCAGCGCCCAAATTACCCTCTGAGCACCGCCATAGCTAATTCACATTACAGTCTATGGTGGCGCCCAAAAGTCCACCACCCTTTTTGCCTGTCTCGATGAGGGATGCCGTTTACTATTGTAAGCATTACAATAGTGGCCAGAAGTGGGAGAGAATCACCACAGCAGAACCCAGCTTACCGCCGAGACCTATTCCAGGGCTCGTTCTACTTTTTGCCGAACAAGTCTGAGAGAACTGAAGCTGTGTATTTCTGTAAATTACCAACTATCCCCACATGTGTGAAAATTTTTGTGAATTCGGAAAAAAATGTGAATTGAACCCCTTGTCATTCAAAAATTATTAACAAGCTATAATTGTACTTTTTAACTTATATTAGAGGAACCGTGCTGAAAAAGAGGTGTGTTTGGAGGTGGATGCAAAATCACTACTTCTATGGCCGCCTTTTTTCTTAGATACGCCACTGACCACGTGTCATTCAATAGCACAATTACACATCAACTATCCCCCAAAATACACAATTAGCATTTGTGCACCATTAATGCAACTATTCAGCACGTGTCCCCTAATAACATAACTCAATTACATGCAGTGTTCTCCCCAGGCTCTTTTAGCCGGGTGCTCCGCTCGGCTAGTTTTGGGGAGCACCCGGCTGTTATCTGCTCGCCCCCTCCTCTGCTGTAAGCAGGGGAGTGCCAGCCCTGCATTCTCTCATCTCCCCCCACCCGACTACTTTTTCATGCCACCCGGATGGGAAAAAAATTCTGGGGAGAACACGGACATGTTGCCCACATTACACATGTATTCATCAGTTGTCCCCTATGACACAATTACACAGTATGTGTGTCGCAAAAAATGCCAATTACACAGTATGTCTCAATAATATATTTAAAATGTATCCCCTAATAACAAAGTTAAACAGCAGGTGTCCCCCAATGACAATTATAAAGCATGTGACCCCAAAATAACACAATTCTACAGCAGGTATCCCCCAAGTAACAGGATTAGCCTGCAAGTGTCCTCCAAAGCAATTTCAGAGCAGAGAGGAAGTTCTGAGTTCAGGACCACTTTAAAGTGTACCCAAGATGACATGTGACATGATGAGATAAAGCTACATGTACAGTACAAAACATTAATAACCAGGCTGTTTTAGTTGTTTTATTTTGCTGCCTGAAAGAGTTAATTTCTAGGCATGGAAGTGACAGCTTCTGTCTTGTCAGTACCTTGTCGGGAATATTGTAACCATCACCGATAAGTTAATTACAGCCATAAGTTTTCCTGGCAGAATACAAGAATTCTGAGCTCAGAGATATAAAAAGGTCAATAGTTCATGTATTTTAAAGAGGCCCAGAGATGAAGAAAGGGGCCGTTTTTTTAACTGAACCGGGGCCTCCTCCAGCCCCATAAGCATGGATGCATCCCTCGCCAATCTCCGTTAAGCCGCAATCTTTTCCGGTAAGCGGCTCAGTGATGTCAGCAGGGGGCCTTCTGCGCAAGCACAGAAGGCCCTGGCTGACGTCATTCAGTCAGACTGAGCCACGTACTGGGGTTTGATTGCGGCTGAACGGAGGATTCCATGAGAACTGCAGGAAGCCCCGGGTAAGTAAAAAACAAACAAACAAAAAAAAAAACACCTTTCTTCATCTCAGAGTAACTTTAAGTCTGGGACACTTAATAGGCTGCCACTTATTAGAGACAGTAAAACATTCAACCTACTTTATACAGGTTTAAATATAAAAGAAAGCCATGGGATACGTTAAGTCATTTTTTAGGAGTAGGAAAATAAATATAATGGTTTATCTCATCAGTTTATATTCACCTCAGGTTCACTTTAAATAGAGATGGTTAAGGACATACAAAGTTCATTTAATTTTGTGTTAATTTATTTTATGCAAACTGACCGGATACATTTGAGTGCCCCAATACCAAGCTGCGTACATTTGTATGAGCTTGCATGTACTATATCAGTGTATCATTGACTTTTCCTAGTCTTAGGCCTGGGACCCACTGGGAGCACCTTTGCAGCATTTGCCAATCGGCAGTTATTGGCAACGCGCTACACCAATGAATCCCTATCCCACTTGCAGCCATTAACAAAAATTGCTGCTTGCGGGATTTTGGAAGCGATCACATCAGTGGCTGCAGTAGCCAAATCGCGATCGCAGCACTTCTGTGTGCAAAGCGCATGTGGGTGGTCCCAGGCAGGCATGGGCAAAAATTCGGATTCGGGTGAATCCAGATCAACCCGGAAGGAGGAAGTGTTTGTAGTCACGTGAGCGCCGAGTGGAACGCATCGTGGGAGGCGACGAGGGACGGACAAAGAAGACGTCAGAAAGGTAAGTTTGACTACCCCCACCCAGCCCGTACTGCATTACTGGGTGAATCCGGATAGCAACTATCTGGATTAACCCGAATCCGAATTTTTGCCCATGCCTGCCTGGTCCCAGGCCTACAGTCTGTATGGAAAGATGAAAATCCACTTAGCTTGAAAATTTCAGTTGTAAAAGTGGGGGTAAAAAAAAAAAAGAATACAGAATTTAGTCTGTCAAATAAAATTCAGGAGCCAGTTGAACATTTTTTAGGAATAAAATAATTTTGGAGACCTCTGTCATTTGTAAGTCTTCGCCACCTCGCTCCTACGGCACTTTTTTTTTTTTTTTCACAAAAAACGTTGTGATGCAGTATGCTGTTGGGGGGAGAGCACCATTTCTTACCTAAGGACGTTGCTCCTCTAGCCCTCCATCCATGTGGAGTGTACAATCAGCATCTGCAACGACTGCAGTTCAAAGATTCCACCTGTGGAGCGCGGTCCCAGACGCAGTGCATACCAGCAGCTGTATTATTATTATATAGTATTTATATAGTGTTGTCCACCATAGCCTAGGGCCAATTAAAGGGAACCCGAGGTGAGAGGGATATGGAGGCTGCCATATTTATTCCCTTGTAAACCATGCCAGTTGCCTAGCAGCCCTGGTGATCTTCTGGCATAAGTAGTGTCTGAATCACAATCCTGGAACAAGCATATGACTAATCCAGTAAAACCATGCTTGTTCCAGGGTCTATGGCTAAAAGTATTAGAGACTCAGGAAGACTGCCAGGCAACTGGTATTGTTTATAAAGGAAATAAATATTGCAGCCTCCATAGACCTCTCTCCTCGGGTTCCCTTTAAGGGTGATGCTAATTAACTTATCTGTAGGTTTTTCAGATATGGAAGGAAACCCACACAAACTCTATGCAGATAGTGCCCTAGCTGAGATTCTAACCAGGGACCGAGCACTGCTGCCCGAGACTGACAGACTACATCTCCTGTCATGCTTTGCAGCCAGAATCTAAACTGCGGAGTAGAGGAGTAGCCCCCTTAGGTAAGCAATAGTACTCCCCCAAACCATCCGCCCCCAAATGGCACACTGCATTACGAACCTCCCGTATAGGGAGCTTTAGTGTAAAACAAAAAAGTGTCCTGGGAGCTCAGCGCCCTTTAAAGCTCACCTATTGGACCTTTAAGGCTGCTTTCACAGTGGGTCGTTACAGGCGCACGTTAGTGCAGCCTGTAACGCAGCCCAACACACAGTAATGAAAAAATCAATGGGCTGTTCACAGTGCCCACATTGCGTTACATTGTAACGCTGCACGTTAAGTGAAAGTACTGCATGCAGTACTTTATACACGTTATTAGCCGTGTTAGACTGTGTGCACATGCTCAGTAATGTTGTTTTTTCCGTGCACGAGGAGGAGGGGAGAGTCCGATAGTGATCCCAGCCACATGGCTAATTAATATTCACTGCACTGCTTTCTTCCTGGAGCGGCCGCTTATTGGCTGGCGGGACCACGTGATGCGGAGTGTTCCACTCACGTGGTCTCCACCGGCGCATGCGTCAAATAGTACACATCACGGACGCATCAAGAGCAGCTTAACGCGGCTCTATGTAGCGTCCTCTAATACCACCACCATGCGTTGCGTTAGGGGCACGTTATGCGACCTTGACGTCACATCTAACGCAACGTCTTAGTGGGAAAGAGGCCTAAAAGTGATGCATGGCTTCACTGACCAATAGGGATGCTCAGCTCAATTGGCCCAATGACATCACCTCCAATCTCTGGAGCTACAGAAGACATGCAGAAAGATGGAGCATACCACAAATATACATCTTCTTTAAGCCCCCTCTACGCCATGCAGATCGAATTCGATTAGATTAAATCCGACATGTCCGATCGAAATTTGATCGGTAGTGTGGTCGAATTTGCATAGTTATCAATGCAAAATCAACCACACTACCGATGGAATCCCGATCGGACATGTCAGATTTAATCGATCGCATGCGGAATTGGATGGTGTAGAGGGGACTTTAGAGGTTTTCCAGTGGATAGCTACCATTTCTCCCAACAGAAGGCAAAGCCACCTACTTTTCCAAAGCAAGATAACTGATATCAGGCCTCTTTCACATGAGCAGCTGGCAGGCATTGCATCCACAGTCATTTGCAAGTGCACAGCAGGGCTGTGGGGGTGGTGTCCGGCCCACGGATACACACTGGAGCGGAGTGGTAGCCACACCCAGACATGACACCAGGAAGTTGTGTCCTGCCTTGTAACTTCACCGCCTGGTTACAAATGCTGCTGGCAAAAGGTACAAACCTGTTGGGTGAGCTGCACAGTAAGCAAACAGTTCAGCCGTCCACATGAAAGAGTCCATCGTGGCTCTGAAATTCAATTTTTCAAGGAAAAAAAAACAACAAAAAATACATCCCAAATGCCCCCAGAAGTACAGTAAACACATGCCCCACTCTGCTGTCTTCCTGCCAAACTAAGATACTAGTGATCATTCCTGCTTGCAAGCAAATTTACTGCAAAACGTATAAGCTTTGAATTAGGCCAATCAAATGCACTTCCTGCCAGTTCAGATTGGCTCAATTCCAAACCGTTTACATCTGCATGCAAGCTGGAATAATTAGCACACCAATGGCCAACTCTGTTCACAGTCTACTAAACCTAGTCATTCCATTAATCTGACGGCAATATCTATACTGGGTGTAGCACGGCCTGTAAAGTCTAGAGACTTCCCGTATCTTTGCACATCATACTGCTACAGTGCTGGGTCTCTCTAACCCAGCAGGTTGAATAGGTTCCTTCAGTGTGCGAGCGTGTCTGTACCGCGAGTATGGTTCGCACAGCTCCAGTAGAATGGAGATCCTCGTGTAAGGCTTTTTCTTTAACGCACAAGTGCCTTCATTGTACTGTGCCATCGCCATATTCACACCCTGAAGACACTGAGGGACCCAGCGCTGAAACAATACTGTGCATGAAGATGCTAGGTATTTTGGTGCTTTATGACTTTCAGAAACACTTTAAAGCAAACCCATGGTGGTCGTGGGAGAATGTGACTCTGAATAGTCTCAGATCTTTTCTTTTAGAACATCGTTCCATGCATCTTTAGTGGCACTCCTGCCACGAACGAGCGCATCCAATGTGGTCATGTGTAAGCATGCCCACTAGGAAGCATCCACTGCAGGAACGAGGCCACAAGAAACCTATTCAACAAGCTCTTGACGAATAGATTTAGAGGGACCCAGCACTGGAATGGTGGGCTACGGGAGGGTCCAGGAAGCCTCTTGACTACCCAGAGGTTTCCCACTACTGCACTGTACTAAGTATCCACATTAGTGTCTATTTCGCTTCAGGTACACTTTAATACTGCACAATATCTTGGCGGCCACATTTCTCAAGGATAATACGGGCTATTTTTGTAAGAGCCTTGATGTAGTCGGCCCTCTTGGGGTAAGTATATACTCGAAGTGAGAGATCACTGTGATCCTTGTCAATATAGCGCTCTACGTGGTCTACACAGCTGATGTGGATGATCATTCTGGGCAAGTACCCTACCATATTGCACAACTGGCAGGTGTACTTGTATGATGTAGAGTCCACCTGCTCCTCCACTATGTACTCCAGGCCCAGGAGAGGATCTTTCTTCATGTGGTTGTTCAGGAAGTACTGCAGCCTGCCCAGTTCCTTCAACTCTTGGGGTGAAGTTTTACTCAGCATCTCCTTGTGTTTACTCCCCACAACATGGTTCCAAAGACCCACAGGTGAGAGAAAGACCACATTGCAAAGCCTGCATGGGCGGTAGTTATCTAATCCTTTTCCGTCATGCAGGAAAAGCCAACTTTCTTCACTCCAATCATCGGGGGGCAATGGACTGGCCTCCTCTGTGGGGGGTGGTCTGGCTTCCTCTAGGGATGAGCCACTAACAAAACTATCTGTGGTGTGAATTTTTTGACGGCCGTATCTGCTTTGGATAACTAAAGCACTCTCTCTGAGCTCTCTGTCATATTCCATCTTAATTAACTGACTGCTAGGCAGCATCCTTTTGTGGTGCTTTATGATATAGCGCTCCATGTGGTCCACTCCAACAACATGAATGAGAGACTGACACAAGTCAGCCTCAACACCGCACAGACTGCAAGTGTACCTGTACGATCCAGAGTCTTGCCTCTCCACTACGTATTCCAGGCCCACGATGGGATCCTTCTCTACGTAGTTGTCCAGGATGTACTGCATCCTGTCCAGTTTATTCACATCTCTGTATTCAACCTTTCTGTGTCGTTTTCCGAAGATGTGGTAGAACAAATTGATGAGTGAATCATTATACACATTGCAGATGGGACAGATATGCTGAACTTTCTTGGTGGCCGGTGGTGGTGGGGCCTGCTTGCAGGTAAGATTGTCAAGGAAAACCCGCTGGCTGGCCGGTGGGGCCTGCTTGCAGGTAAGATTGTCAAGGAGAACCCTCTGGGTGGCCGGTGGGGCCTGCTTGTAGGTAGGACACTTGCGGACACCCCGCTGGGTGATCAGAGTTGGTATGGCCTTCTCATCAACAGGGCGGTTACAGGGAACCAGCTGGGTTCCACTTTGTTTCCTTTGTATTTCTTTGCGCTCATGATCATTCTGGATAGCTAGGGCTCTCAGCTCTCTAAGGTGATGGGTTTTATTGGGGTTTTCAACCATTTTAAGGAGGGACGGGTGATGTTTCGCTATGTAGCCCACCGTGTGCTTCTCCTTCAGGATGTGGCGGAAGACCGTGTAGGCATCGCCCCCCAGGTGACAGAGCTGGCAGGTATACCTGTATTTTTCAGGCTCCAGCTGCTCCTCCACTATATACTCCAGGCCCAGGATTGGCTCCTCCTTCATGTAGGTGTCCAGGAAGTACTGCAGCCTGGCCAACTCCTTCACCTCCCTCGGATTACAGAAGGCCAGCATCTTTCTGTGCTCTTTTTCCCTCAGGACATGGCCAGCCATCTCCTCTGGAGAGCAGGGCTGCGTGCGGCACATGGTGCACTCATACGTAGGTAAAGTCGCCATCACTACTTCCGGGCTGGCTGCTGCTCTCTGCTCTGAGTCTGATTAGACGGCAGCGTGGCTGTATTGTAACGCTCGCGACGTCTCTCTGCTAAGAGATGATCAGAGAATGTGACGAAACGTAGGCGCCGCCCCCTCTTCTCTTATGTAGAATGTTCGGTTCCTGTTGTGATGCTGTGTCGCCGAGCAGCAGAGCCACGCCTACCTGCCGAACGACAGAACACTAGTCTTGTAGTAGTGGGCGGCGTGTTCACTGCCGTTCGTTCAGTATGTTGTAGCTGTAGAGTGTCTCCCCCATCCTGTGTTCCCAGCGCTTGTCCACCAGTGTTCCAGCCGTCCTGTATCCTCAAACTGTGCCCCAGCCTTACATTAACTGGGTGTCCTGAAAGTGTGCCCAGGGTGTCCTTGGTGCCTAAAGTGTATCCCAGTCTCCCTGTGTCTCCAAAGCCTGTCCCAGCTGTCGTGTGTGCCAGATTTCACCAAAGTGTGTCTCCGCTGTCCTGTGTCTCCCAGCTTTCCTGTATCTCCGAAGTGTGTCTCGGCAGTCCTGTGTCTCCCAGCTTTCCTGTATCCCCGAAGTGTGTCTCCGCTGTCCTGTGTTTACCAGCTTTCCTGTATCCGAAGTGTGTCTCCCAGCTTTCCTGTATCCCCGAAGTGTGTCTTCGCTGTCCTGTGTTTCCCAGCTTTCCTGTGTCCCTGAACTGGGTCTCCGCTGTCCTGGGTCTTCCAGCTTTCCTGTATCCCCGAAGTGTGTCTCCCAGCTTTCCTGTATCTCCCAGCTTTCCTGTATCCCCGAAGTGTGTCTCCGCTGTCCTGTGTCTCCCAGCTTTCCTGTATCCCCGAAGTGTGTCTCCGCTGTCCTGTGTCTCCCAGCTTTCCTGTATCTCCGAAGTGTGTCTCCGCTGTCCTGTGTCTCCCAGCTTTCCTGTGTCTCCCAGCTTTCCTGTATCCCCGAAGTGTGTCTCCGCTGTCCTATGTCTACTAGCTTTCCTGTATCCCCGAAGTGTGTCTCCGCTGTCCTGTGTCTCCCAGCTTTCCTGTATCCCCGAAGCGTGTCTCCGCTGTCCTGTGTCTCCCAGCTTTCCTGTATCCCCGAAGTGTGTCTCCGCAGTCCTGGGTCTCCCAGCTTTCCTGTATCCCCGAAGTGTGTCTCCGCTGTCCTGTGTCTCCCAGCTTCCCTGTATCCCCGAAGTGTGTCTCCGCTGTCGTGTGTCTCCCAGCTTTCCTGTATCCCCGAAGTGTGTCCCCGCTGTCCTGTGTCTCCCAGCTTTCCTGTATCCCCAAAGTGTGTCCGCTGTCCTGTGTCTCCCAGCTTTCCTGTATCCCCGAAGTGTGTCTCCGCAGTCCTGGGTCTCCCAGCTTTCCTGTATCCCCGAAGTGTGTCTCCGCTGTCCTGTGTCTCCCAGCTTCCCTGTATCCCCGAAGTGTGTCTCCGCTGTCGTGTGTCTCCCAGCTTTCCTGTATCCCCGAAGTGTGTCTCCGCTGTCCTGTGTCTCCCAGCTTTCCTGTATCCCCAAAGTGTGTCCGCTGTCCTGTGTCTCCCAGCTTTCCTGTATCCCCAAAGTGTGTCCGCTGTCCTGTGTCTCCCAGCTTTCCTGTATCCCCGAAGTGTGTCTCCACTTACCTGTGTCTCCCAGCTTTCCTGTATCCCCGAAGTGTATCTCCCAGCTTTCCTGTATCCCCGAAGTGTGTCCCCACTGTCCTGTGTCTCCCAGCTTTCCTGTATCCCCGAAGTGTGTCTCCGCTGTCCTGTGTCTCCCAGCTTTCCTGTATCCCCGAAGTGTGTCCCCGCTGTCCTGTGTCTCCCAGCTTTCCTGTATCTCCGAAGTGTGTCTCCGCTGTCCTGTGTCTCCCAGCTTTCCTGTATCCCCGAAGTGTGTCTCCGCTGTCCTGTGTCTCCCAGCTTTCCTGTATCTCCGAAGTGTGTCTCTGCTGTCCTGTGTCTCCCAGCTTTCCTGTATCCCCGAAGTGTGTCTCTGCTGTCCTATGTCTACTAGCTTTCCTGTATCCCCGAAGTGTGTCTCCGCTGTCCTGTGTCTCCCAGCTTTCCTGTATCCCCGAAGCGTGTCTCCGCTGTCCTGTGTCTCCCAGCTTTCCTGTATCCCCGAAGTGTGTCTCCGCAGTCCTGGGTCTCCCAGCTTTCCTGTATCCCCGAAGTGTGTCTCCGCTGTCCTGTGTCTCCCAGCTTTCCTGTATCCCCAAAGTGTGTCCGCTGTCCTGTGTCTCCCAGCTTTCCTGTATCCCCGAAGTGTGTCTCCACTTACCTGCGTCTCCCAGCTTTCCTGTATCCCCGAAGTGTATCTCCCAGCTTTCCTGTATCCCCGAAGTGTGTCCCCACTGTCCTGTGTCTCCCAGCTTTCCTGTATCCCTGAAGTGTGTCCCCACTGTCCTGTGTCTCCCAGCTTTCCTGTATCCCCGAAGTGTGTCCCCGCTGTCCTGTGTCTCCCAGCTTTCCTGTATGCCCGAAGTGTGTCCCCGCTGTCCTGTGTCTCCCAGCTTTCCTGTATCCCCGAAGTGTGTCCCCGCTGTCCTGTGTCTCCCAGCTTTCCTGTATCCCTGAAGTGTGTCCCCGCTGTCCTGTGTCTCCCAGCTTTCCTGTATCCCTGAAGTGTGTCCCCGCTGTCCTGTGTCTCCCAGCTTTCCTGTATCCCTGAAGTGTGTCCCCGCTGTCCTGTGTCTCCCAGCTTTCCTGTATCCCTGAAGTGTGTCCCCGCTGTCCTGTGTCTTCCAGCTTTCCTGTATCCCTGAAGTGTGTCTCCGCTGTCCTGTGTCTCCCAGCTTTTCTGTATCCCCGAAGTGTGTCTACGCTGTCCTGTGTCTCCCAGCTTTCCTGTATCCCCGAAGTGTGTCCCCGCTGTCCTGTGTCTCCCAGCTTTCCTGTATCCCTGAAGTGTGTCCCCGCTGTCCTGTATCTTCCAGCTTTCCTGTATCCCTGAAGTGTGTCCCCGCTGTCCTGTGTCTCCCAGCTTTCCTGTATCCCCGAAGTGTGTCTCCGCTGTCCTGTGTCTCCCAGCTTCCCTGTATCCCCGAAGTGCGTCTCCGCTGTCGTGTGTCTCCCAGCTTTCCTGTATCCCCGAAGTGTGTCTCCGCCGTCCTGTGTCTCCCAGCTTTCCTGTATCCCCAAAGTGTGTCCGCTGTCCTGTGTCTCCCAGCTTTCCTGTATCCCCGAAGTGTGTCTCCACTTACCTGTGTCTCCCAGCTTTCCTGTATCCCCGAAGTGTATCTCCCAGCTTTCCTGTATCCCCGAAGTGTGTCCCCACTGTCCTGTGTCTCCCAGCTTTCCTGTATCCCCGAAGTGTGTCTCCGCTGTCCTGTGTCTCCCAGCTTTCCTGTATCCCCGAAGTGTGTCCCCGCTGTCCTGTGTCTCCCAGCTTTCCTGTATCTCCGAAGTGTGTCTCCGCTGTCCTGTGTCTCCCAGCTTTCCTGTATCCCCGAAGTGTGTCTCCGCTGTCCTGTGTCTCCCAGCTTTCCTGTATCTCCGAAGTGTGTCTCTGCTGTCCTGTGTCTCCCAGCTTTCCTGTATCCCCGAAGTGTGTCTCCGCTGTCCTGTGTCTACTAGCTTTCCTGTATCCCCGAAGTGTGTCTCCGCTGTCCTGTGTCTCCCAGCTTTCCTGTATCCCCGAAGCGTGTCTCCGCTGTCCTGTGTCTCCCAGCTTTCCTGTATCCCTGAAGTGTGTCCCCACTGTCCTGTGTCTCCCAGCTTTCCTGTATCCCCGAAGTGTGTCCCCACTGTCCTGTGTCTCCCAGCTTTCCTGTATCCCTGAAGTGTGTCCCCGCTGTCCTGTGTCTTCCAGCTTTCCTGTATCCCTGAAGTGTGTCTCCCAGCTTTTCTGTATCCCCGAAGTGTGTCTACGCTGTCCTGTGTCTCCCAGCTTTCCTGTATCCCCGAAGTGTGTCCCCGCTGTCCTGTGTCTCCCAGCTTTCCTGTATCCCTGAAGTGTGTCCCCACTGTCCTGTGTCTCCCAGCTTTCCTGTATCCCCGAAGTGTGTCCCCACTGTCCTGTGTCTCCCAGCTTTCCTGTATCCCTGAAGTGTGTCCCCGCTGTCCTGTGTCTTCCAGCTTTCCTGTATCCCTGAAGTGTGTCTCCCAGCTTTTCTGTATCCCCGAAGTGTGTCTACGCTGTCCTGTGTCTCCCAGCTTTCCTGTATCCCCGAAGTGTGTCCCCGCTGTCCTGTGTCTCCCAGCTTTCCTGTACCCCTGAAGTGTGTCCCCGCTGTCCTGTATCTTCCAGCTTTCCTGTATCCCTGAAGTGTGTCCCCGCTGTCCTGTATCTTCCAGCTTTCCTGTATCCCTGAAGTGTGTCCCCGCTGTCCTGTGTCTTCCAGCTTTCCTGTATCCCTGAAGTGTGTCCCCGCTGTCCTGTGTCTCCCAGCTTTCCTGTATCCCTGAAGTGTGTCTATGCTGTCCTGTGTCTCCCAGCTTTCCTGTATCCCCGCAGTGTGTCCCCGCTGTCCTGTGTCTCCCAGCTTTCCTGTATCCCTGAAGTGTGTCCTCGCTGTCCTGTGTCTTCCAGCTTTCCTGTATCCCTGAAGTGTGTCCCCGCTGTCCTGGGTCTCCCAGCTTTCCTGTATCCCTGAAGTGTGTCTCAGCTGTCCTGTGTCTTCCAGCTTTCCTGTATCCCTGAAGTGTGTCTCAGCTGTCCTGTGTCCCAGCTTTCCTGTATCCCTGAAGTGTGTCTCAGCTGTCCTGTGTCTCCCAGCTTTCCTGTATCCCTGAAGTGTGTCTCAGCTGTCCTGTGTCCCAGCTTTCGGCCCCCTACACACTGCAAATACGATTTGCGATTATGATTTTCCCTGGATGCTAACAATTCAAAATCGCAACTCTGAATCGCATGTAAAATTGGAATCGCATGTAGTGTGCAAAATCCCTTCCTGTGTCCTGGCTTTCCTGTATCCCTGAAGTGTGTCCTGGCTTTTCTGTGTCCCCAAAGTGTTTCCCAGTCTTTCTGTGTCCTGGGTCCCCTAGATGTGCCTCAGCCTTCCTTTATCCCCAAAGTGTGTCCCAGCCATGCAGTGTCCCCCGAGAGCGTCCAAGATTTCCTGTGTCCCCAAGGCATGTAAACCCCCCCACCTTTGTCTTGGCATGCCCCCTGTCCTGTGTTTCCTCAGCACCAGTATGTGCAGCGTCAGACACTCGTAATGCCTGGTACACACCCTGCAGTTTCCCATCAGATAGATGGGTCGATTTCTGACAGTTCCGATCGGATTTTTGGTCGTTTTTTCTGATCACTTCTATGCAAATAGATCGGAAATCAGATCGGACCTGTTGGAAATTATCTAATTGATCAATCTATCTGATGGGAAATTGCATGATGTGTACTAGGCTTTAGTCACCTCTTGTGGGCTCCAGCAACATCCATCCATCTGCTACAGCTGATCACTTGCACTACTTGCTGATTCTCCTCCTATGTCACATGATTACAAGCAAGGAGAGGAGATAGAGATGCTGGATACAGAGCAAACAGCGGGTAATGAGTGGCTGCACATTGAGCCTGGAGAAGGTGAGATAAGCACAATTACCACTGTGCCGATAGCCTGCATATACTCAGGCTGGGGGAGTACATGATGGAGGGGCCATTGCACACCACAAGGGAAGCTACACTGGAAAGGAAAGGAGAACCAGTAGACATCAGGGAAGCTGTATGGGGAAGGAAGGCGCTCCTAGACTCCAGAGCACTCTTTATGGTGGAGGGAACCACTAGACACCAGGGAAGCTATATGGGGAGGGAGGAGGGAACTGGTAGGTCACCAGGGAAGCCATATGGAGGTGTGGGGGGGTTGACCACTAGACACCAGGGGAGGTATATGAGGCAAGAAAGGAGAACCACTAGAGACTAGGAAACGCCTTATAGTGGAGGAAGGGGGAACCACTAGACACCAGGGAAGCTATATGGGGAAGGGGGGAACCACTAAACCACCAGGAAAGTCCTATGGGGAGGGAGGAACCACTTGACACAAGGAATATGAGGAAGGTAGGACCACCAGACACCACAAAACTATGGGGGAGAGTACTAGACACTAGGGAACTGTATAGGGGAGGGGGCATGCCACATATAAAAATGGGGCATGGCCAAGTCATAGTGTACCTGTTTCCTTACTCCAAAAGTTGTGAGGTATGCACATATGTATATGATGTGCATTTGTCATAGAATAAAATGCACTGTAAATTTCTTTCGAGGTAGCTTACACCAAAACCACTTACTGACAGATTTTGGACTAGTCCATCTTCTCATGGGGGATTCTCAATGTTTTCTTTATTTTCAAAGCACCCACTGAATGGCAGTTGCTCGGTCCAACTGCCAGAATACTGTGCAAGCGAGTAGGCTGGCTGGCTGACATCTTTGTAGAGATGCTGGCCAGGTATTGCTGTTAAAATCCCCCCCCCCCCCCCCCCCCCGAGAAGAACTGGTCCAAAAAGTTGTTGATAAAAAGTAAGAGGCATCAGGTTAAAAACACTTGTTGTAAGTGACAGCTACTTGGATAGAAACAAATTTACAGTGCATTTTACTCTCGAACAAATGCACATATCTTACGTATTCTTACCTATGTAGTTTAAGTTTTACCCCTGTAGTGCCCCTTTAAGACCTGCATGAAGCGAGTGTTAACTGATCAGACACAAACAAGCTGTTCTTTAAAAAGAATTAAGTAGTTAGATGCCCCCATCCTATATAATAAAACCCGTGTCTCTGCATCCTCCTGTGTCCGTGCTTCCAGACCTGACAGTTTGCTGTCTTTGAACCTCATTGCATTGTGGGAAATCAGGGCTGTGGAGTCGGTACAAAAATCTTCCGACTACAACTCCTCAGTTTATGAAACCACCGACTGACTACCCAAAATGGCTTGGACTCCTCCACTCTGACTCCTTAGTCTAATACTTACCAGGGCTGTGGATTTTGTACAAAAATCATTCAACTCCGACTCCTCATTTTATAAAATCACCGACTCCAGGTACCCAAAATTGCTCCGACTCCGAAACTCCCAACTCCGAATGCCCTGTGGGAAATAAAATATTTTTCCAGCTGCCAACTTGCCAAGCAAGATCTCCCTGTGTGCATATACTTCAGACATCGGTAGGGGACCGTCTAGTGGGACGCGTCTGTGCGCTATTTGGGGGGGGTCCTAGCGGTTATGGTCTAGTGCCTGTTTTTTAACGGGTGGGCCATTTACTAGTATACAATAAGTAAGTAGCCACATGCCTCCAGATAGAAAAAAAACTACATAGGCATGTGCTTCCAGATACATAAATTAATTAGCCACTTGCTCCTAGATACAAAAAAAGAAAAAGAAAATAAGACTTATGCCCCCAAATCATAGCTCCCACCTGTCCCTCTTTTGGAGGCACAGTCCCTCTTTGTGAGCCCTGTTCCTCTGCCCTTCTTTCATCCTCATTTGTCCTTATTTCCGAACTTTGTCCCTCTTTTTATGTAAATATATATATTTTTCTACTAACAAATGTGTTTGATTTACGCTAAACCTTATTCCTTTAAATTGATATATTACTAATTTTAAGATGTTAATATGAAAGAAAATGAACCAGGATAGAAAGGACCAGTGTGGTTTGAATTATAAAACAAAATTTTTCTTATGAAATCTTTATAGTATGCGCAACTAGGGGTGTTATGGGGGTATGGCAGGGGCGTGGCTTAAGTGTCCCCCTTTCTCATCTCAAAAGGTTGGGAAGTATGCCCCAAATGTCAGTATTAGGTAGCCAGATGTTTTCATCAGATATCAGTATTAGGAAGCCATGTAAGCCACCCCTCCACCCCCTTCAAGCCCATTGGTACTAGCCAGATGTGTCCCTAGATATTAGTATTAGGTAGCTAAATGTGCCCTCAACAGTATTATAGTCCTATGAGCCCCCAGAGAGCATTAGGTAGCAAGATGTTCCCCCAATAGTATTAAGTATCTACATACACCTCCCAAATTGTATTAGCTAGTCATATTTGCCCACCAGTATAAGGGCAGCAAGAGCCCCACATATTAGAAAACTAGATTTGCCCCCAGTATTATGGAGCCAAATGTGCCTCTGTTAATTAAGTAGCCATATGCGCCCACGTGTTGAGAGGTAACTCACCTGTACACACTCCAGCAATGCAATCCTCTGTCCTTACCCATCATCCCCACCTCCATTATTTCCAGCTCAGACATGTTCAGGTTTGTGACTTCCCTCTGTTATACTGCTCCTTTCTCTCTACCTACTGCCTAGGTTCTCAACGTGTGTGAAACGATCGGTGTCAGCACACAGAGAGAATCTGATTATTGGTGATCTGCAGAATCACCGATGATCCAAGTATAACTAACCTCTGGACACCTATATAGTGTGAGTGTTTGGTGCAACAGTAATGACTTTGAGTAAGACCACCCGAGGAGCAGGTGGTCTTTGGCAGTATGGGCGATACTGCCTTCTGAGAAGTGTAAAAACCTTCCAGCAGCCTGAGACCTCCAAAGGGGTGGAGTCCCAGGCTGAAGGTAGGAAGGACCTGTGAGTGAGTGACACCTGAAGGTGGATGTCACTAGCAGGTCTGGAGACTATCGTCACTAGCAGGTCTGGAGACTATCTCTTAAGGAGAGAGATAGCTCTCAAGGTCGGGCAAGCCAGGTCGGCAACACACGGACAGACAAGGTACAGAGACAGAAGGCTGATTCGGTATCCAAAGGCAGGCAGGGTTGGCAACAGATAATCAGTTATGCGTAGGTACCGAATCAGAAAGCAGAGGGATAGTCAGAAAAGCAGTAGGTCATAACAGATATCAAACAATGCCTAGTCTTGGGTGTGAGGTCCGTGGTCTCTACACCCTGGAACTAGTCTGGAGTATAATATGATGGTACACAGTATCCCTAGTCTTGGGTGTGAGGTCTGTGGTCTCGACACCCTGGAACTAGTCTGAAGTATAACACAATGATAACACAGAGTCCCTAATCTTGGGTGTGAGGTCCGTGGTCTCGACACCCTGGAACTAGTCTGAAGTATAACACAATAATAACACAAAGTCCCTAATCTTGGGTGTGAGGTCCGTGGTTTCGACACCCTGGTACTAGTCTGAAGTATAACACAATGATAAACAGAAGTAATCTGGCTCAGTGTGAATTCCCAGGTCCTCCTGGTTCTAACACACTGTAGGATCTGACTAAGGTCTGAGTGCTTCCACGTAAGTGTTCGCAACGGCAGACAACCTGAGACTGACCAGCAGTAACTATATATAGAGCAGCGCTCTCCGGCGCCACCCATCAGTGATTGACCAATAGTAACTTGCTCTGAGGTCAGCTGACCAACATGGTCAGCTGATCCCTCCTCGGCTGTCATAAAGGTTCTGCCTCTCAGCGCGCGCGCGTATTTCTCAATCTGTGTGCAGTAACAGACCCAGCCACACCAGATGCACGCTACTGCGTGCAAACCGCCGCGCTGGACGCGGAATCAGCCGCCTTGCTGTCAGTACACGTGGCGGCTTTTCCGCGTTTCATTACAGTGTGGTATGCTTACCCCAGGGGGTAATTCTGGTGGTTTCAGGGGGTACTTGGGCTTGATATACTTAACCAAGAATAACAAATTCTGAGTTTTAGAAAATTATAAATCTTATTTAAAACACCAGGTACACTTTAACCTCCCTGGCGGTATGATTATTTTCAGATTTTTGGGTCTAAAAGTGGTACATATTTTTTTTGCACCTTTTCAGACCCTAAAACTGCAAAACAATCATGCCGCCAGAAAGCCTGCAGCAGCCCCTGCACTTACTCACCTCCCTGGAACCCAGCACTGCAGTTTTCCCTCCAGGCTCTGTAACCCTGTAGTGAGATTGCCGGCTGTTGTCATGACGACAAGCAGCCATCTCACCATGGGGATGCAGACACTCGGAAGGCAGGAAGAAGAATGGCTGCTGGCGGCTGGATCCCCGGGGAGGTGAGTTGAAACACCCGCTGCACACTATTGCTCTGCATTAACCTTGCAGCAGTCACGAGTCAGGCTCAGTCTTACCGATCTGAGCTGCGGATTTCCAACCCCCAGTCTGACTCTGGGTTACCTCTAAGGAGTTTAATACAATATTCCACAGGTCTTCCTTACAACACAAATGCACAGTATGTGCCCCCCCAAAATAATGCAATTATACAGCATGCGTCTCCCATTAATACATTTAAAATAAATCTGCCAATAAAGTTACACAGCAGGTGCCCCCACATATTATACAGTATTTGTCCCCCAAATACAATCATACAGCATCTGTCTTCCAAATAACACAATTACACATAGAACATCCATGAGACGCCCTCTGCACCGAGGATGCACCAGGTTTAGCATATTTTTCTCCCCTGGGACTTCTTATGGTCAGGAGCGTCTTATGGTTAAAAAAATATATATATGGTATGGCCTCAATTCACTAAGATCATGCTAGAGATAATAAGGCAAGAGAAAACTTACCTCCACACGTGACGGAGTTATCTTACCTCTTCATTCCTTAAGTTACCTCTCCTGTAGTTAATTTACCTCCTCTGTAGTTAATTTACCCCCTCTGTAGTTATTTTCACATGCAGCTAATTAACAGCTTGTCTTTAACTCTGGAGTTATTTTAAGGATTGGAGAGTTAATTTAAAGACAGAAAAGTTAACTTTAGGCTTGCCTGAGGTAAAATGTTTCCTGAATACTACATGCCTTATCACCATGGTAACAACTCTAGAATAGTTATTAAAGACAGGAGATAAGTTTAGTGAATTGAGGCCTATGGGCTCAAGTCACTAAGCATTACCATATCTAGTAGTGCAGAAGACAGCGGATTTTACCAGTTTGTTAAAGCGGGATTGTCACCATAAAAATAACAGTTTGTTAAAGTAAATCTGAGTAGAAAGTATGGAAAAATGTTATACTTACCTCCAGCCCCTCCACACAGATCGCTCCCTCACCGCCGTCCTCCGCTGCTATTTTTGACATTGGTATCCGTGGCTCTGTTTTTGATCAGGGCCAAAAAACGGAGCCACGGAACTGACAATCAGCCATGTGATAAACTGGACTGGCAAAGCAGACAGCCAATAGGAGGAGCCAACCCGTCCTACTCCTCCCTCCGTTGGTGCCGATATACTGCTGGGCCGGACATCAAAAAGTAAAAAAAACAAAACACGACATGCAGGAGCAATTCAAAGAGATGTCCCCTGCATCCCTTTTAGATATGAAGATGTATAGGATAATACAAACGGGGTATTCTAGTGGCTTGCATGCAGATTGAAGGGACACGTGGGATGCATACGTGCAGGCCGCCATTGATCCAGGAGAAAAATGCAATTCGGCTGCCAGCTGAAATGCAGTGTTTTTTTTTTTTTTTTCATTTGGACTGTCTTTTGCCGGCACCCAAATTACCCTCTGAGCACCGCTATAGCTGTAATTCACACTACAGTCTATGGCAGCGCTCTTTTTGTGTGTCTTGAAGTGGGATGCCTTTTACTATTGTAAGCATTATAATAGTGGCCAGAAGTGGGAGAGCATCTCCTTAGCAGCACCCAGCTTACTGCCGAGACCGATTAGAACAGGTCTGAGTGAATTGAAGCCGTGTCTTTCTGTGAACTACCAACTATCACCGCATGTGTGAAAAGCTTATTGAATTTGGAAAAAAGGTGTGAATTGAACCCCTTGTAACGTAAAAATGATTAACAAGCATAAATTGTACTTTTTAACGTATATTAGAGGAAACGTGCTGAAAAAAAAGGCATGTTTGGAGGGGGTGCAAAGTCACTACCTTCTATGGCCGCCTTTTTTCTTAGATACGCCACTGGCCACGTGTCATTCAATAGCACAATTACACATCAACTATCCCCCAAAAGACACATTTATCATTTGTGCACCATTAATACTACTATTCAGTGGAACAAATGAGAAAGAGCAAGAGTGGTTCGGCACTACATGACAGTACAGTAATAGATGGCACATAGCCAGGAACCACAGACTTGGCTCACCCAATGATTTTAGCATGCATGCTCAGGACACATCAACAATACTCCTAGGCAGACTGAAAGAGGCAGAAAACGGACGTTTCGAACAGCAGTGCTGCTTCTGTGATTGACCCCCAGAAGAAGTACTGCCACGCAAAACGGCCCTGCACACGAATCACACCCTGCACCTGCTGCTGCCATCCATTCACCCAATGGTAGGACTAAATTGTTCACACTGAATTACCTGTAGCACGCATGTTTAAAGTGGTCTGAAAGCCAGCATTTCTACTTTGCTCTAAAACAGTGTTCCCCAACCCTGTCCTCAAGGCCCACCAACAGTGCATGTCCACAGAGGAAGTTGATCAGCTCTGCTGAGACACTAATTACCTCACCTGTGCATGTTTGTGGTTTTCTGCAAAACATGTACTGTTGGTGAGCCTTGAGGACAGGGTTGGGGAACTCTGCTCTAAAAGATTCCTCACAGCTTGAAAGCTGCTATCCCAGAATAAAAATCAAGTAGAACATCACTGAAATGGTTAAACAGAGCACTTTCTCCTGCTATTCAGCTTCAAATCCATCCAAACTGGAGATAACAGTATCTTTTTACTTGTTTAACACTGGAATGTAAACAAACACTGAGAAACTGACTCTGCTTCAGGCACACAGTGTTCAGAATAGCTCATTAGAAGATTTTAATATATAATAGAAAGCAGTTATAATAAAAAAAAAAAAAGAATAAAATGCAATGACAGCTTTCAGGGCAAGAAAAACGACACTTTGGAAACTTGTCATTTGTAAACAGACAATATTACGTGCGCACAAAAGCAAATATGATAACTGTACGAGTAATAAAAAGTAGGAAAACACATTTTTACTGAATGTTATGTCAGAGTTTCAGAGCACTTTAATGGTACAGCCTCACTTGGAATAATCTTTAGATATGCATTGCAGTGCCGGATGTTCTGCTTCGTTCACTCTGCCTAATACTACTATTCAGCATGTGACCCCTAATAATAGAACTCAATTACATGTCGTGCCCATTTAACACATTTATTCAGCAGTTGTCCCTTATGACTTTTACACAGTATGTGTCCCCCAAACAATGCAAATTACACAGCATTTCTCAATAATACATTGAAAATGTATCCCTCAATAACAAAATTACACAGAAGGCGCTCCCCACATGTTATACAGCATGTCCCCCCCAAATAATACAATTATACATGGAAGATCCAAGAGACACCCCCTGCACCGGGGATGCACCAAGTTTAGTATATTTTTTCCCCTGGTGCGTCTTATGGTCAGGAGCATCTTATGGTTCAAAAAAATATGGTACATAGAGCTCAATTCACTAAGCATTACCACATTCAGTAATGCAGAAAACAGCTGATTTTACCAGTTTGTTAAATGTAAATTCACTAAGGCTGTTACGGCATGGAAAAGTAAAGTTGCGGACTTATGCGGCAAATACATCTATAAATGTCAATTCAAAAAGATTAGAGCATTCGGTAAAACAAGTGAGATGTTCGAAATTTTACCTCCAGCCTGGAAAAAAGTGTGAATTGAACCCCTTGTAACGTGAAAATTATTAAAAAGCTTTAATTGTACTTTTTAACTTATATAAGAGAAAACGTGATAAAAAAAAGGCGTGTTTGGAGGGGGGTACAAAATCACTACTTCTACGGCCGCCTTTTTACTTAGATACGCCACTGGCCACGTGTCATTCAATAGCACAATTAAACATAAAGTATCCCCCCCAAATACACAATTAGCAATCCAAAGCAATCTCACAATCTGGTAGTTCATTCCTCCAGCTCATCACCTTGCTCCACTACCTGCCTCCAGATGGTGGAAAAGGAGGCGGGACTTGTAGATCACATTAAGTAGTCTGAACACAATTGTAAGACCCCAATCTGCCAACAAACCAACAGAGAGGAAAGGTCTCAAAGTGGACCTGAACTCTTGCACAGGACAGAAGAAAAACAGAGAAATGCACCCTGTATGTAATTAGAGAGTTTAGCCTGTCTAATTACCCCTCATTTCTGTCTAACCATAAGCTGTAATTTGACATCTCCCCTGTGTCTGCCACGGCAGATATGACAGATAAGCTCATTTGAAAGCACTGTTGACAATATGTCTGCTTCCATGAGTCAGGAAGCAGAAACAGTGCGGATTCATTTCAGGATTTGTATCAGTTGTAACAAAGAAATGTTTTTTTGTTTAAAGTTTATTATGCTGTTGCTTATCTTTTAGAGCAGAGAGGAAGTTCTGAGTTCAGGTCCACTTTAAAATGTACCCAAGATGACACGTGACATGATGAGATAAAGCTGCATGTACAGTACAAAACATTAATAACCAGGCTATTTTACTTGTTTTATTTTGCTGCCTGAAAGAGTTAATTTCTAGGCATGGAAGTGACAGCTTCTGTCTTGTCAGTAGCTTGTAGGGAATATAGTAACCATCACTGATAAGCTAATAACAGCCATAAAAGTTTTCCTGGCAGAATACAACAAGAATTCTGAGCTCAGAGATATAAAAAGGTGAATAGTTCATTTATTTTAAAGAGGCCCAGAGATGAAGAAAGGGGACTTTTTTTTTTACTTAACTGGGGTTTTCTCCAGTACCATAAGCATGGATGCCTCCCTCGTCGTCCTCTGTTAAGCCGCAATCTTCTCCAGTAAGCTGCTCAGTGATGTCAGCAGGGGGCCTTCAGCGCATGCGCAGAGCTTCTGCGCAAGCACAGAAGGCCCTGGCTGATGTCATTCAGGCAGACAGAGCCGCGTACCGGGGTTTGATTGCGGCTGAACGGAGGATTCCGTGAGGACTGCAGGACGGCGAGGGACACATCCATGCTTATGGGGCTGCAGGAAGCTCCAGGTACAGTAAGTAAAAAAAAAAAAAAACCACACCCCCTTTCTTCATCTCAGAGTCTCTTTAAAGGACTTCCGAGGCCAAATGACAAAAAAAGTTAAATACCCTCCGTGCAGTTCCACCGGGTCCCCGCCGCTCAATAGCCCCCCGGGCCGGCTCCCGACCTGGGTCGGGCTCGCCTGCCTGCACTAATAAGGCCGCCGCCGGAGCTGGCCGCGGCTGCGCAGCTCTAGGGCCATCCCCCCGATCCACGCTACAGGCTGTTTCCTGTTGCGTGGATCGGGGGGTTGGCCCTAGAGCTGCGCAGCCGCACTGGCGGCTATGCAGACTGCGCAGCCGAGGCCAGCTCCAGCGGCCATATTAGTGCATGCAGGAGAGCCCAACCCGGGCCGTGAGGTCGGGAGCCGGCCCGGAGGGCTATTTAGCGGCGGAACGGCGTCCTCCGTGCCTTAAAATAGGATGCAGGTATTTAACTTTTTTTTGTCATTTGGCCTCAGAAGTCCTTTAAGTCTGGGACACTTAATAGGCTGCCACTTATTAGAGAAAGTAAAACATTCAACCTACTTTATACATGTTTAAATATAAAAGACAGCCAAGCGATACTTAAAATCAAGTTTAGGAGTAGGAGAATATAATGGTTTATCTCATCAGTTTATATTCACCTCGGGTTCACTTTAAATGGGATGGTTAATGACATACAAATAATTCCAAGTTGATGTAATTTTGTAATTTATTTTATGCAAGCTGACCTGATACAGCATCTGCTGCATTTGAGCGGCCCAATACCAAGCTGGGTACATTTGTATGAGCTTGCATGTACTATATCAGCATATCATTGACTTTTCCTAGTCTTAGGCCTGGGACCCACTGGGAGCACCTTTGCAGCATTTGCCAATCGGCAGTAATTGGCAACGCGCTACACCAATGAATCCCTATCCCACTTGCAGCCATTAACAAAAATTGCTGCTTGCGGGATTTTGGAAGCGATCGCATCAGTGGCTGCAGTAGCAGAGGCGTAGCAATAGGGGGTGCAGCGGTAGCGACCGCATCGGGGCCCTTGGGCCAGAGGGGCCCCAAAGGGCCCTCCCTCAACTACAGTATTAGCTCTCTATTAGTCCTGTGCTCATAATAATAATCACTTTGAATAGTGGTAATCATTAGCAGGCTGTTCCCCATCCCCTTCTTGCACCTCTGACACTGTAGTTGCTATTGGCAGGTTTTGGTGCGCCGTATCAATTGTTATGTATAGAGTGCTTAGGGGGGGGGGGGGGGGGGCCCATTGTAAAACTTGCATCGGGACCCACAGCTCCTTAGCTACGCCACTGTGCAGTAGCCAAATCGCGATCGCAGCACTTCTGTGTGCAGAGCGCATGTGGAGGGTCCCAGGCCTAAAGTCTGTATGGAAAGATGGACATCCACTTAGCTTGAAAATTTCAGTTCTAAAAGTGGGGGTGAAAAAAAAAAAAAAAAAAAAAGGAATACAGAATTTAGTCTGTCAAATTCAGGAGCCAGTTGTACTTTTTTTTTACACAAAGAACTTTAAGGGAGTTTGTGATGCAGTATGCTGTTGGGGCGGGGAAGCACCATTCCTTACCTAAGGGCGTTGCTCCTCTAGTCCTCTATCCATGTGGAGTGTGAATTCTGCATCTGCAACGACCACAGTTCAGTTCAAAGACCACAGTTCACCTGTGGAGCACGTTCCCAGAGGCAGTGCTTGCCAGCAACTGTATTATTATTATTTAGTATTTATTTAGTGTTGGCATTTTCTGCAGCGCTGTACATAGTATAAAGTCTTGTCACTCACTGTCCCTCAGAGGGGATCACAATCTAGTCCTTACCATAGTCCTATGTCCACCATAGCCTAGGGCCAATTAAAGGGAACCCGAGGTGAAAGGGATATGGAGGCTGCCATATTTATTCCCTTGTAAACCATGCCAGTTGCCTAGCAGCCCTGTTGATCTTCAGCCATAAGTAGTGTCTGAATCAAAATCCTGGAACAAGCATATGACTAATCCAGTAAAACTTGAGTACCTGAAATGCTGCATGCAGGGGCGGCGCCAGGGGGGTGCTTTTGGGTGCTCAAGCACCCTCTAGAATTGTCCAAGCACCCCCAAAGCACCCCCTGGCGTGAACTGACTTCAGGCGTCTAAGAGACGCCGAGTCATTTCACAGCGGCAGCCCGAAGCAGCAGAGCAGGGCTACGGTAAGATGTCTTCCGAAAGCCCTGCTCTGCAGATTTCGAGTCTGCAGTGCAGGGCTTCGGGCGGCCAGTTTCCCGTAGCCCTGCTCTCAGCGCAGGATAATGCAAGCAGGAAGTCACATGATGTCGGGAAGGAAGAGTATTATTATTATTATTATTTATTTTTATAGCGCCAACATATTCCGCAGCGCTTTACAAAACACAAAATAAGACGACAAGGGGAACATAGATACACTAACAAAATGTACAGCAGAGTTCCAAGCAGCACAAATATTGTTACAAGAACAGTAAACATTAGGAGGATGACCCTGCCCTTTGCGAGCTTACAATCTAATGGGTAGTGGGGGACACACTAGGTAAGGGGGTGGAGGATGGATGAGGCAGTGATTCTTTGCCTCTGATTACATTGTGACAGAGATGTAAATAAGGGCTATAGAATGTTATAAGCTTGTCTGAAAAGTTGTGTTTTAAGAGTGCGTTTGAAGATGTCCAGGTTTGGAGCATGACGTACAGGCTGTGGAAGAGAGTTCCAGATAAGGGGTGATGCTCGTGTAAAGTCCTGGATGTGAGCATGAGAGGAGGTGATCAGCTTAGAGGCCAGGAGAATTTGTTGGGAGGAGCGGAGGTTGCGGGAGGGACAATATCTTGAGATTAGTGAGGAGATGTATGGAGGAGACAACTCGTGGAGGGCTTTGTATGTTCGAGTCAGGAGTTTGAACTGGATCCTCTGGGTAATGGGTAACCAATGGAGAGGACGGCACAGTGGGGCTGCATCGGAAGAGCGTGTGGAAAGGTGAATGAGGCGGGCCGCTGAATTTAGTAGGGATTGGAGAAGTGCTAGCCTGTTTTTTGGTAGGCCACAGAGCAGGGTGTTGCAGTAGTCTAGGCGGGAGATGATTAAGGCATGAACAAGCATTTTGGTGGCTTCTTGTGTGAGGAAGGGACGGATACAGAATATATTTTTGAGCTGGAAATAGCAGGTGGTGGTTAATGAGGCAATGTGAGGTTTAAAGGAGAGCTCTGAGTCAAGTATAACCCCCAAGCAGCGGGCCTTAGTGGTTGAGGTCATTGGGGTGTTGTCTACCGTAATGGTTGCAATTGGTGGGGGTGTAGATAGCGATGGTGGAAAAATCACAATTTCCGTTTTACTCATGTTGAGTTTGAGGAAGCGGGAGGACACGAATGCAGAAACGGCACGTAGACAGTTTGGGACTCTGGATAGTAGTGAGGACAGGTCAGGAGCTGAGAGATAGATTTGGGTGTCATCCGCATAGAGGTGATACTGGAAGCCAAAAGAGTTAATTAGTTGTCCCAGGCCACGGGTGTAGATTGAGAAAAGTAGTGGCCCAAGAACAGAGCCTTGAGGTACACCAACAAACAGTGGGTGTGGAGAGTAATTGGTGTTAGAGAAGGAGACAGTATAAGAGCGTCCAGAGAGATAAGAGGAGATACCTTGATTCCTAGAGATGTCAGTGTCTGCAGAAGTAGAGCATGATCAACCGTGTCAAAGGCAGAGGAAAGGTCAAGGAGTATTAGAATGGAGAACTGGCCTTTGGATTTAGCTACCAGTAGGTCATTAGCAACTTTCGCGAGGACAGTTTCAGAGGAATGGTGTGTGCGGAATCCAGATTGAAAGGGGTCAAGTAAGGAGTTGGTAGAGAGAAAGGCAGACAATTCTGAGTGGATGTGACGTTCCAGCAGTTTAGAAGCAAAGGGGAGGAGAGAGACAGGACGGTAGTTGGATAGAGAAGTTGGATCAAGAGAGGGTTTTTTGATTAGTGGTGTGATTATAGCTTGTTTGAATAAGGAAGGAAAAGTGCCAGTGGAGATAGAAAGGTTGAATAGAGTTGTTAGAGCGGGATTAAAGGAGGAGGAAAGCTGGGGGATTAGAGGAGAGGGGATAGGGTCCAGGGCACAGGTAGTGAGATGCGCTTTGGAGATTAGTGAGGAAAGACACTGTTCAGTTAGTGTGGTGAAAGATGTTAGAGTGGGAGAGTGGTCTTGTGGAGCGGGGGGAAGGCAGTTAGTGGTGGGTGAGGGTGCAGGCGGACAGAAGGTATTTATAGGCGACGGTTGAGCTGGTAAAAATGGTTGCGTGTTGAAGCTATTACGTATTGCATCAATCTTGCTTGTAAAGTATGATGCGAAGTCGTCGGCTGACAGACAGTGGGAGCTGCGCGCCACAAGGAGGTCGGGATAGGAGGTCTTCTGACTGTAGGTGAGTAAATGGGTTTTTCTTTTTCAACAGGTGGTGCTGATTGTTGTCAGAACTGCTGAGGATTGAGCATATTGTGGTCAGATCTGCTGAGGATTGTGCATATTGTGATCAGATCTGCTGAGGATTGTGCATATTGTGGTCAGATCTGCTGAGGAGTGTGCATATTGTGGTCAGATCTGCTGAGGAGTGTGCATATTGTGGTCAGATCTGCTGAGGAGTGTGCATATTGTGGTCAGATCTGCTGAGGATTGTGCATATTGTGGTCAGATCTGCTGAGGATTGTGCATATTGTGGTCAGATCTGCTGAGGATTGTGCATATTGTGGTCAGATCTGCTGAGGATTGTGCATATTGTGGTCAGATCTGCTGAGGATTGTGCATATTGTGGTCAGATCTGCTGAGGAGTGTGCATATTGTGGTCAGATCTGCTGAGGAGTGTGCATATTGTGGTCAGGACTGCTGAGGATTGTGCATATTGTGGTCAGATCTGCTGAGGAGTGTGCATATTGTGGTCAGGACTGCTGAGGAGTGTGCATATTGTGGTCAGGACTGCTGAGGATTGTGCATATTGTGGTCAGATCTGCTGAGGAGTGTGCATATTGGGGTCATATCTGCTAAAGATTGTGCATATTGGGGTCATATCTGCTAAAGATTGTGCATATTGGGGTCATATCTGCTAACAATTGTGCATATTGGGGTCATATCTGCTAACAATTGTGCATATTGGGGTCATATCTGCTAACAATTGTGCATATTGAAGTCATATCTGCTAACAATTGTGCATATTGGGGCAGATCTGCTGAGGATTGAGCATATTGGGGCAGATCTGGATTGTGCATATTGTGGTCAGATCCGCTGAGGATTGTGCATATTGTGGTCAGAACTGCTGAGGATTGTGCATATTGTGGTCAGAACTGCTTAGGATTGTGTATATTGGGGCAGATCTGCTAACGATTGTGCATATTGGGGTCATATCTGCTAACGATTGTGCATATTAGGGTCATATATCTTGCTAACGATTGTGCATATTGGGGTCAGATCTGCCAAATGAATGAACATATTTTTTGTTCAAATATGCTCACATTAACGTGTATTTTCTTGAGAAAACCTGCACAATTATGTGAATTTTCTCTGGAAAGGGTCACCAAAACTTGGGCCCTCTGTCTTTGCGTTGCACTTTTAAAGGGAACCCGAGGTGAGAATAATATTGAGGCTGCCATATTTATCTCCTTTTAAGCAATACCAGCTGCCTGGCTGCCGTGCTGGTCCTCTGCCTCTAATTCTTTCAACCATAGACCCTGAACAAGCATGCAGCAGGTCAGGGGTTTCTGACAATATTGTCAGAACTGACAAGATTAGCTGCATGCTTGTTTCTGGTGTAATTCAGTTCACTACTGCAGCCAAATAGATCAGCAGGGCTGCCAGGCAACTAGTATTGTTTAACAGGAAATAAATATGGCAGCCTCCATATCACTCTCAACCCGGGTTCACTTTAAATTACAGTTAGCTCCGCCCTCATCCTGTCATGGCCACGCCCATTTCTCTTGCCGCGGTGTAGCCACACCCATCAGCTACCCTGGAAATTGGCCCAGCACCTGCATAACAGTAATCCTGGAGCCGCCACTGGCTGCATGCTTGTTCCAGGGTCTATGGGTAAAAGTATTATAGACTCAGGAAGACTGCCAAGCAACTGGTATTGTTTAAAAAGGAAATAAATATGGCAGCCTCCATAGACCTCTCTCCTCGGGTTCCCTGTAAGGGTGAAGCCAATTAACATATCTGTATGGTTTTTTTTAGATATGGAAGGAAACCCTCATATACTCCATGCAGATAGTGCCCTTGCTGAGATTCTAACCAGGGACGAGCACTGCTGCCCGAGACTGACAGACTACATCTCCTGGCACGCATTGCAGCCAGAATCTGAACTGCGGAGTAGAGCAGTAGCCCCCTTAGGTAAGCAATGGACCCCCCCAACCATCCGCACCCAAATGGCACACTGCATTACGAACCTCCATTATAGGGAGCTTTAGTGGAAAACAAAAATAAAGAAGTGTCCTGGGTGCTCAGCGCCCTTTAAAGCTCACACATTGGACCTTTAAAAGTGATTCATAACTTCACTGACCAATAGGGAAGCTCAGCTCACTTTGCCCAATGACATCACCTCTAATCTCTAGAGCTACTGAAGATATGCAGAAAAATGAAACACACCACAAATATGCATCTTCTTTAAGCCCCCTCTACACCATGCAATTCCGAATGCGATTGATCGAATTCGATTGGCTCGATTAAATCCGACATGTACAATCGAAATTTGATCGGTAGTGTGGTCGATTTTGCATGGTTATCAATGAAAATTCGACAACACTACCGATCAAATCCTGATCGGACATGTCAGATTTAAAGCGATCCAATCGAATTTGATCGATCGCATGCGGAATTGGATGGTGTAGAGGGGGCTTTAGAGGTTTTCCAGTGGGTAGCTACCATTTCTCTCAACAGAAGTCAAAGCCGCCTCCTTTTCCAAAGCAAGATAAGGCCTCCGTTCCACGAATTGTTGAGCTGTGTGCTCAGCAGTTACCAGGCAGCAGTGAGCAGTTATCATGCAGCAACAAGCAGTTACCAGGCAGCAGTGAGCGGTTGAGAGAGTTTGAGAGGCATTTCACTGTCTATCAATAGTTCGTGGAAAGGAAGCCTAACTTATATCAGGCCTCTTTCACATGAGCAGCTGGCAGGCATTGCATCCACAGTCAATTGCAAGTGCTCAGCAGGGCTGTGGGGTGGTGTCTGGCTCACGGATACACACTGGAGCGGAGTGGTAGCCACACCTAGACACCAGAAAGTTTTGTCCTGCTTCGTAACTTCACCGCCTGATTACAAATGCTGCAGGCAAAAGGCGCAAACCTGTTGGGTGGGCTGCACAGCAAGCACACAGTTCAGCCGTCCACGTGAAAGAGTCTGTCGCGGCTCTGAAATTCAATTACTACAGGATATTGCCCCATTAGCAATACACCCCAAATCCCATCCTAATAGAAAAGAAAAAACAACAACAAAAAAAAAAACAACACATCCCAAATGCCCCCAGAAGTACAGTAAACACATGCCCCACTCTGCAGTCTTCCTGCCAAGCTAAGATACTAGATTCCTGCTTGCAAGCAAATTTACTGCAAAATGTGTAAGCTTTGAATTGGGCCAATCAAATGCACTTCCTGCCAGTTCGGATTGGCTCAATTCCAAACCATTTACATCTGCATGCAAGCTGGAATAATTAGCAGATCATTGGCCAACTCTGTTCACAGTCTACTAAACCCAGTCATTCCATTGATCTGACAGCAATATCTATACTGGGTGTAGCACGGCCTGTAAAGTCTAGAGGCTTTCCGTATCTTTGCACATCATGCTGTTACAGTACTGGGTCTCTCTAAACACATTTGACCCAGCAGGTTGAATAGGTTCCTTCAGTGTGCGAGCGTGTCCGTACCGCGAGTATGGTTCGCACAGCTCCAGTAGAATGGAGATCCTCGTGTAAGGCTTTTTCTTTAAAGGGACACTTAAGTCAAACAAAAAAAATGAGTTTTACTCACCTGGGGCTTCCAATAGC
The DNA here is from genome assembly GCF_040937935.1 of Hyperolius riggenbachi. Taxonomy (NCBI): domain Eukaryota; kingdom Metazoa; phylum Chordata; class Amphibia; order Anura; family Hyperoliidae; genus Hyperolius; species Hyperolius riggenbachi. The sequence continues at coordinate 460,503,531 of NC_090649.1, read as the reverse complement.
CTCCTGCAGCTGTCCGGTACCCTCGCCGTCTCCCTCCGATCCTCCTGGCCCCACCAGCAGCCACTTCCTGTTTCGGTGACAGGAGCTGACAGGCTGGGGACACGAGTGATTCTTCGCGTTCCTGGCCACAATAGCGCCATCTATGCTGCTATAGCATATATCATATACCATATAGCAGCATAGAGGGTGCTAATGTGTCTGGGAACGCGAAGAATCACTCGCGTCCCCAGCCTGTCAGCTCCTGTCACCGAAACAGGAAGTGGCTGCCGGTGGGGCCAGGAGGATTGGAGGGAGGCGGCGAGGGCACCGGACAGCTGCAGGGGGCTATTGGAAGCCCCAGGTGAGTAAAACTCATTTTTTTTGTTTGACTTAAGTGTCCCTTTAACGCACAAGTGCCTTCATTGTACTGTGCCAGCGCCATGGCCACGCTCACACTCTGAAGACACTGAGGGACCCAGCACTGAAACAATACTGTGCATGAAGATGCTAGGTATTTTGGTGTTTTATGACTTTCAGAAACACTTTAAAGCAAACCCAAGGTGGTGGTGGTGGGGAAATTTGACTCTAAATAGTCCAGACGTTTCTCAGATGTTCTCTTTTAGCACATCGTTCAACGCATCTTTAGCGGCACTCCCGCCACGTACGAGCGCATCCAATGTGGTCATGTGTAAGCATGCCCAGTAAAACAAAGCCACTAGAGCACAGCTTTCTTCCTCCGTGCACAATTGCTTCTTTCTACTGGGTATATCCGTATCTTGCTCTTGCATGCCCAGTCCGGATGTACTCATCCACTGCAGAAACGCGGCCACAAGAAACCTATTCAACAAGCTCTTGACAAATAGATTTAGAGGGACCCAGCACTGGAATGGTGGGCTACGGGAGGGTCCAGGAAGCCTCTTGACTACCCAGAGGTTTCCCACTACTGCACTGTACTCAGTATCCACATTAGTGTTTATTTCGCTTCAGGTACACAGCTGCACAATATCTTGGCGGCCACATTTCTCAAGGATAATACGGGCTATTTTTGTAAGAGCCTTGATGTAGTCAGCCCTCTCGGGGTAAGTATATACTCGAAGTGAGAGATCGCTGTGATCCTTGTCAATATAGCGCTCTACGTGGTCTACACAGCTGATGTGGATGATCATTTGAGGCAAGTACCCTTTCACATTGCACAACTGGCAGGTGTACTTGTATGATGTAGAGTCCAGCTGCTCCTCCACTATGTACTCCAGGCCCAGGAGAGGATCTTTCTTCATGTGGTTGTTCAGGAAGTACTGCAGCCTGCCCAGTTCCTTCAACTCTTGGGGTGAAGTTTTACTCAGCATCTTCTTGTGTTTACTCCCCACAACATGGTTCCAAAGACCCACAGGTGAGAGACACACCACATTGCAAAGTCTGCATGGGTGGTAGTTATCTAATCCCTTTCCGTCATGCAGGAAAAGCCAACTTTCTTCACTCACAACATTGGGGGGCAATGGTCTGGCCTCCTCTGTGGGTGATGGTCTGGCCTCCTCTGTGGGGGATGGTCTGGCCTCCTCTGTGGGGGATGGTCTGGCCTCCTCTGTGGGGGATGAGCCACTAACAAAACTATCTGTGGTGTGAATTTTTTTTGTATTTTTCTTTATCTTTTTGGTGTGAATTTTTTTACGGCCGTATTTGCTTTGGATAATTAAGGCACTCTCTCTGACATCTTCCATTGTAGTTAACTGACTTCTAGGCAGCATCCTTTTGTAGTGCTTTCTGATATAGCGCTCCATGTGGTCCACTCCAACAACATGAATGAGAGACTGACACAAGTCAGCCTCAACATCGCACAGACTGCAAGTGTACCTGTACGATCCAGAGACTTGCCTCTCCACTACATACTCCAGGCCCACTATGGGATCCTTCTTTACGTAGTTGTCCAGGATGTACTGCATCCTGTCCAGTTTAATCACATCTCTGTATGCAACCTTTCTGTGTCGTTTTCCGAAGATGTGGTAGAACAAATGTATGACTGAATCATTATACACATTGCAGATGGGACAGATATGCGAAACTTTCTGGGTGGCCAGTGGTGGCGAGGCTTGCTTGCAGGTAAGATTGTCAAGGAAAACTCGCTGGGTGGCCGGTGGTGGTGGGGCCTGCTTGCAGGTAAGATTGTCAAGGAAAACACGCTGGGTGGCCAGTGGTGGCGAGGCCTGCTTGCAGGTAAGATTGTCAAGGAAAACCCGCTGGGTGGCCGGTGGTGGCGAGGCCTGCTTGTAGATGGGACACTTGCGGACACCCCGCTGGGTGATCAGAGTTGGTATGGCCTTCTCATCAACAGGGCGGACACCCCGCTGGGTGATCAGAGTTGGTATGGCCTTCTCATCAACAGGGCGGTTACAGGGAACCAGCTGGGTTCCACTTTGTTTCCTTTGTATTTCTTTGCGCTCATGATCATTCTGGATAGCTAGGGCTCTCAGCTCTCTAAGGTGATGGGTTTTATTGGGGTTTTCAACCATTTTAAGGAGGGACGGGTGATGATTCGCTATGTAGCCCATCGTGTGCTTCTCCTTCAGGATGTGGCGAAAGATAGTGTAGGCGTCGGCCCTCAGGTGACAGAGCTGGCAGGTATACCTGTATTTTTCAGGCTCCAGCTGCTCCTCCACTATGTACTCCAGGCCCAGGATTGGCTCCTCCCTCATGTGGGTGTCCAGGAAGTACTGCAGCCTGGCCAACTCTTTCACCCCCTTCGGATCATAGAAGGCCAGCATCTTTCTGTGCTCTTTTTCCCTCATGACATGGAAAGCCATCTCCTGTGGAGAGCAGCGCTGCGTGCGGCACATGGTGCACCCATAGGTAGGTAAAGCCGCCATCACTACTTCCAGGCTGGCTGCTCTGATTAGACGGCAGCGTAGCTGTAACGCTCGCGCTACTTCTCTGCTGAGAGACGATCAGAGCAGGTGACGAAACCTAGGCGCCGCCCCCTCTTCTCTTCTGGAGAATCCTCGGTTCGGTTCCTGACTGTTGCGATGCTGCGTCGCCGAGCAGCAGAGCCACGCCTACCTGCCGAAAGACAGAGCACTGAGAGCAGTAGTGGGCGGAGTTCAGGCTATGACGGGACACGTAGTAGAATTTGTCCTGCGTCAGTCAGTCATCTGTCATCTGCAATGAGAGCCGCTGTAATGTCTGATTACGCTACCCGGAAACTCCCTTCCACACTGAATAGCGCGCATGCTCAGTGTGAAGTTAATGACGCTGCTGGAGATAAAATACGAAATATCTCCGCTCCCACACCTCTTACACTCCCCAAATTTTCAGGGTAGGGAGGGGACCCCCCAAACGACCTCTATGCCAAATTGCAGCCCCCGAGACCCGCTGGTTCAGGAGAGAGAGTACAGTAACCTATCTCGGGAACCAGCGGGTCTCGGGGGCTGCAATTTGGCATAGAGGTCATTCGGGGGGTCCCCTCCCTACCCTGAAAATTTGGGGAGTGTAAGAGGTGTGGGAGCGGAGATATTTAGTATTTTATCTCCAGCAGCATCGTTCTATAGGAAATGTGGCCGCACAGTCTCCTACTGCGCATGCGGGGCAGCGCAAATCCAGAGGCAGCGCAATCAGACATTACACCGCTCTCCCTGCTAGTGATGGGAATTCCGGTGTAATGTCTGATTGCGCTGCCCGGAAGCTCCCTTCCACACTGAGCAGCACGCATGCTCAGTGTGAAGTTAGTGATGCTGCTGGATGTAAAATACTAAATGTCTCCACTCCCACACCTCTTACACTCGACAAATTTTCAGGGTAGGGAGAGGACCCTGCGAACGACCTCTAGAACTAGCGGGGCTAGGGGGCTGCAATTCGACACAGAGCTAGATCTGGGGGTCCCCTCCCTCCCCTGAAAATTTCGGGGGGTGTACGTGGTGCGGAAGCGGAGATATTTCAGGTAAATAATGTCTAACTTCCCACTGAGCATGCGCAATACTCAGTGAGGAAGGCTGCTTCCGGGCTGCAATATCTGACATTACACCGGCTCTGAATCGGCTCTTCATTAAATATCATTAAGCTGGCCACTAACGGTCCAATTTCTAGCGAAAAATCGTTCGAGCGATCAGAAATTCTGATCGGACGAAAAATCGTTCACTACACCATCAACTAACCAATCTTTGCTTCCTATCTATCACGACCACCAAGAAAATCCAAATTTTCGTTCGACGAAAATTCATTTGGGCGACATTTTTTTCACTCGTTCATAATCGATTGTGTCCACCAACGGAGATTATTTACAACCAATCTGATCAGAATTTCTGATTGCTCGAACGATTTTTCGCTAGAAATTGAACCGTTAGTGGCCAGCTTTAGACACCACTCAGAATCGGAGTAAAAGCCCTGCCCCCGTCTCCATGACAACTCCAGACTGCTTCTCTGAATAGGGCAATCCCTCCTGCTACTGCTCTGCTCCGCCCCATACACTCCTACAAGCTGGAAGAGGAGGACTACATCTCCCAGCATGCCTCAGCGCCCTTTATTACAGAGCAAAGCAGAGCTCTGTGGGGTGGCTGAGGCATCGGCTCTTTTAAAACTGAGAGCCGGCTCTTGTCATTCGCAGCAAAGAGCCGGCTCGTTCGCGAAGGACCCATCACTACTCCCTGCATTTTCAGCGATTACACTGACGGAGAGCGGCTCATTGCACAGCCATGGCAGCAGAAGCGGCGAGCGCATGGTGGGGAAGAGCGGCTCATTACACAGCCGTGTATGCGGGGAGACAGCTGTCTCCACTAGTGATGGGTCGTTCGCAAACAAACCGGTGTAATTAAAGATTTTACAACCCATCATGTTTTGCAACTTGCCATAGAGGATAGTGGTATGACTGCGTAGGCGTGGCTTCTCTTTGTTCACACGCCTGTCATTTTTTGCAACCACAGATCCCAGTGAGCTAGAAGGGGGTTTGTTCCCTCCAGGGGGGGCCGCGTAGCAATAGGGGTCGCAGAGGTAGCCACCGCATCGGGGCCCTTGGGCCAGAGTGGCCCAGAAGGGCCCTCCCTCAACTACAGTATCAGCTCTCTATTGGTCCTGTGCTCATAACAATCACTTCTATATATACTTTGAATAGTGGTAATTATTAACAAGCTGTTCCCCATCCCCTTCTTGCACCTCAGACACTGTAGTAGCCATTGGCAGGTTTTGGTGTGCCGTATCAATTGCTATGTATAGAATTCTTGGGGGGCCTCATTGTAAAACTTGCATTGGGGCCCACAACTCCTTAGCTACGCCACTGAGGGGGGAGGGGGTTATTAGTTGAGCAAGAAGGGGGGATTCTTCCTTCCAGGGGGGATTATTAGTTGAGCAAGAGGGGGGATTGTTCCCTCCAGGGGGGGTTATTAGTTGACCAAGAAGGGGGGATTCTTCCCTCCAAGAGGGTTATTAGTTGAGCAAGAGGGGAGGATTCTGTGTGAGAATAGGGTTTGGTTGGGTTGCATTTTTTGATACAGATAGGTTGAAGTCAATGGTTAGGTTGCACTTTCTGATCGCTATACCTATAAATAAGTGCAACCGGTTGCAAAATCTGATAAAGTTGCAAAAATTTTCACTACACCAGCTCTAAGAGCCAATTCTTTGACGCGAATCAGAGGAGCCGATGCCTCAGCCACCCCACACAGCTCTGTAATAAAGGGCGCTGAGGCATGCCAGGAGATGTAGTCCTCCTGTAGCTTGTAGGGGTGTATGGGGCGCAGCAGAGCAGCAGCAGGAGGGATTGCCCCAGAGAAGCAGCTTGGAGTTGTCATGGATATGGGGCGGGGCTTTTATTACGTATCTGAGTGGCATCTAATGATATTACATGAAGAGCCGCTTGAGAGCCATACGAGCCGGCTCTTTAATGGGAGCCGCGCCAGAAGAGCCGATGCTCTTGAAAGAGCCGGAACTCCCATCACTAGTCTCCACGAATGCCTACAGGGTGGAGAGTGCACGGGCCTTTTGAAGTGACCGCGCTGTAGGAGCAGGTTACAGCGCGAGTTGTCACAGGCTTGGCAGTTACGGAGACTCAGAGTGTGTGGCGGGAGACGGGGAAAGGACTAAAAACTTTTTTGTGACAGTGGTCCTTTCAAGAACAAGCGACACCCATGCTAACCTAGAAATAAAAAACACATATATAAGTAGATAAATAATACTTCTACTTACATAACAGATGTATTGTGCTATCCACGTAATGATGCCTGTGAATTTTATAAAGGAAAAGCAGAAAATCCTATTCTAGGCAGTGGCCATCTTGCCAAGCTAATGCTGACATCATATCCTCCCTGACTCTTGTTCCCCCCCCCCCCCCCCCTTTCCCTTCTTTTGCTCATTGTGTATTCATTAGCTGCCCACCTCCCAGAGTCTTCAGACACTCCCACTGAGGTGTATACTAACAACTGCACTGTCTTTTTTTTATTTACACATCCAATCACTGAGTCACCTCAGCCTGGCTTGTAAACACAAGTAATCAGAGGGTGTTTCTGCTAAGCAGCTAGGCAGGGAAATAAATGAAAGAGGAGGAATATATTATAGATAAAGAGAACTCCCAGCATTTAACTCTTTGGCACTAGGGCCAGTGCTCCTAAAGTATGTGATAACTACAAACCTTAACAGCAGAAAACGTTTTGCAAGTTTTAAATGCAGGATTAGCATCTTTATTACTTAATACACTCAGACCAGTTGCTGTTGAAATTTGATTTTTATGGTGACAATACCGCTTTAAGTAGTTAGATGCCCCCCCCCCCCCATCCTATACAATAAAATGCAAGTGACCCTGCGTCATCAACTGAATGGTTGTGTGTCCCTGGCTTTTTTGTACTGCGCATGTGCGCAACCAGGGCAGTTAGGACACAGGACCGGATCTGACAGTTTGCTGTGTGTGGTTCACAGGTTCTCATTGCATTGTGGGAAATAACAGCTTTTCCCAACTGCCAAGCAAGCAGCTCCCTGTGTGCATATACTTCAGACAGTGGTGGGGAACGAGCAAGCGGGATGCGTATGTGCGTGCATTGCGGGGGGCAGCGACTGTGACCTAGCGCCCGTTTTTTAACTAGTATACAATAAGTAAATAGCCACATGCCTCCAGATAAAACAACTTCGTACCATGTGCTTCCAGATACATGCATTAATTAGCCACTTGCTTCCAGATACAAGAACCAAGCAGCCATGTTCCTTAGGGTACTTGTGTATTATCCCGTTTAGCAGAACGGGCTCGGCAGTTAGACAGGCTGGAAAAGTGTGCACTGTGCTTCTTGAGCAGCTGATTTACCACAGATCAGCTGCCCCGTTCCACACAGCTTTCCTCTGGAAGCACAAAAAATATCGGCACCATAAATTGTGATAGGGACATTGTTTAAAAGGTGTAATAACCGGGACAGATGGGCAAATAAAATACATGAGTTTTAATTACGGTAGCGTATATTAATTTCAAACTATAATGGCCAAAAACTGAGAAATAATGAATTTTTTTCATTTCTTTCTTAATCTTCCTGTTAAAATGGATTTAGAAAAAAATAATTCTTAGCAAAATGTACTACCCAAAGAAAGCCTAATTAGTGGCGGAAAAAACAAGGTATAGATCAATTCATTGTGATAAGTAGCAATAAAGTTATAGGCGAATGAATGGGAGGTGAACGTTGCTCGGATGCATGAGATTTTCGGCACTGCGGTGCTGAACCGGTTAATGAAAGCAAAACGTCCATGTGAACCAGGCCTTCCTATAGCACAGTGTTTCGCTCCTCGGAGTTCACCAGGGCAACCTGCCCCAAGCTTCGTGCCGGCGACAACCTCAGACGCCCGATATCACAGCACTTACCATATGCCGCATTCAGCTTTACAAAACTCCCAGCCTGCGGGAGACAATCGCTCTGCCTCTGTATAAACCTCTCATAAAACACATCGTATAATGACACAGCTTCTCCGATTATCTCAAATACAATGTATAAAAGCGCAACCCCTGGGCGAAACAACAGAGCAACTCACTCTCATGTAAAGTCGTTCAGCCGCTTCCAACCGCAACACAAAACATAGCCGGAAAAAAACATCATTTCAGTGTGACTTGGTAGTCTCAGGAAAAGAGGAAAGCCGAGCTATTTATAATAGCGGGCCCCGTGGAGTTTGTGTTATGAGGACGATCATCTCAGGCAAGTATACAAAGGACTAGAAAAATGGAAAGTGATATTGCACTTTTGTTGATTTATAAGAAAGGAAATCCGCTCAGTTCAGATCTATACATTGCATGGATTTTTACCAAGATATTTCACAAAATTGTTAATTGTTAACTACTTAGCGACTGTTTTGCAGGAGATCGCGCGCGCATTGGCGTGTGCATTTCCGCATGACGGAGGAAGTGATCCGCTGGCGGGGGGGGAGGGAGGGTAGGATAAATAAATAAATACACATACAGTGGGATGTGAAAGTTTGGGAAACCTTGTTAATCGTAATGATTTTCCTGTATAAATCGCTGGTTGTTGCGATAAAAAATGTCAGATTAATATATCATATAGGAGACACACACAGCGATATTTGAGAAGTGAAATTAAGTTTACTGGATTTACAAAAAGTGTGCAATAATTGTTTAAACAAAATTAGGCAGGTGCATAAATTTGGGCACCACAAAAAAGAAATTAAATCAATATTTAGTAGATCCTCCTTTTGCAGAAATGACAGCCTCTAAACGCTTCCTGTAGGTTCCAATGAGAGTCTGGATTCTGGTTGAAGGTATTTTGGACCATTCCTAAATACAAAACATCTCTAGTTCATTCAGGTTTGATGGCTTCCGAGCATGGACAACTCACCCACAGATTTTCAATTATAATTAGGTCTGGGGATTGAGATGGACATTCCATAACGCTGTACTTGTTCCTCTGCATGAATGCCTTAGTGGATTTTGAGCAGTGTTTAGGGTCGTTGTCTTGTTGAAAGATCCAGCCCCGGCACAGCTTCATCTTTGTCACGGATTCCTGGACATTGGTCTCCAGAATCTGCTGATACTGAGTGGAATCCATGCGTCCCTCAACTTTGACAAGATTCCCAGTCCCTGCACTGGCCACCAGTGCTGCTCATCAGGATTCCGGATATCTGGGTAACCCGGATATCCTAACTTTTTTCAACAATCCGACCAGATTCCGGATACCTGGGCCCAAATCCGGATAGCTATCTGCAGATATTTGGGCACATAACGCGGATATCCGGATCCGAAATACTGTAACTAAGGAGATGACGTCCTGGAGCCAATCAGAGGGCTCCCAGCAGAAGCCCTAGTAGCAACCAAATACAGAGGGGAACCCTGGCCAGCCCCACCTGACCTCATTGAGCCAATCAGAGGGCTCCCAGCATAAACCTTGGCACCCAATCACAGAAAGGAACACTGGCCAGCCCCCCTGTATAATAAGGAGGGCTGCCATGATGAGACATATCATCCTAGCTTGCTGAATGCTCACTGAGAGACATGCTCCAGTGCTGCTGGCCTAGCAAGGGCGGTACACAGTTATAAACCTAAAGCTTTTCAGTGATTAACCCTGTGTAGTTAGTACTGTAGTAGTACTGTAGTACTGCAGTCAGTGCTAGTAGTGGGGGGGGGGGGGATTTTAAGTCCCCACATCATCAATTAGTGTTCTACTTTAAAAAATAATGATGCTACATGCCCCATATACCCTAAAAAACTTTTTTTAAAGCAATTTAAAGGCCACTTCCGGTCTTTCTATCCGGATATCCGAATCCGGCCTGATACCCCGGATACTGAGGTTGGATATCTAATTCGGATTTGGATCGGAAAATTTTGAAGTCGGATATCCGACCCGGATTGGCTTTCTGGGTATCCGGATCCGAATTGAATCCGGATTTTGAAAAGGGGTATCCGAGCAGTAGTGGTGCTCAGCAGAGCTCGAATATTCGAGTAGCTCGAATATTCGAGCTCTTTTTCAGCTATCCGAGCTCGGTATTCGAGCTCCGAATAGCTGTAGCTATTCGAATGGGCTATCCGAGTACACTCGAATAGCCCATTCACTATTCGAGCTATTCGAGCAAACGGCGCTATTCGAGCTCGGTACCGAGCTCGAATAGCGTCATAGCCCAGATTGATGTCCTTAGAGCCAATCAGAGGGCTCCCAGGCCCTCTGACGGCAGCCAATCACAGAGGGGGACCCTGGCCAGCCCCTACCCTATAAATAGCGGCCGCCATGTTCCGTTTCTCCATGCTTGCCTGAGACTTGTACAGAGAGAGAGTTGCTCCTTTGTGCTTTGGCTTAGCAAGTGCTCTATTGTGATCATTTACCTAGCGTTTTTGCTCACCTACACCTGCCATATACACCTATATTGTTGTTAGTTAGATAGACATTGTATTTTAGTTAGTAGCTTGTGTGTTACATTAGAGACAGGCAGCTGCTGCAAGCTTACAGGTTTAGGCCTCAGGGGGGCCTTGCCTCTGTGGGCAGCTGTCCTCTGTTTATTTCTCTCATCTATACCAGTATTTCTGCTGTCCTTTACTAATAGTATTGTAGTTATACTGTACTAGGAGTAGGACACTCACTGACTGTCACTGTTTATAGGCTACTAGCTAGCTCCTGCGTGTGTGCACTCACTCACTGTCTGTGTGTACACACACTCTATTTCCTTCTGATTACTGATAGATTATTGTTAGTTAGTTGTACTTACTGTTACTACTTACTCTTACTGTACTAGGAGTCTAGGACACTCAGTCAGACAGTCACTGTGTTCATAGGCTACTAGCTCCTGCGTGCGGTCACTCACTGTCTGAGTGTACACACACCACCCACACTCCATTTCCTTCTGATCGCTGATTGATTATTGTAATTAGTTAGTTCTACTTACTGTTACTACTTACTCTTACTGTACTAGGAGTCTAGGACACTCAGTCACTGTGTGTTCATAGGCTACTAGCTCCTGCGTGCGGTCACTCACTGTCTGAGTGTACACACACCACCCACACTCCATTTCCTTCTGATCGCTGATTGATTATTGTAATTAGTTAGTTCTACTTACTGTTACTACTTACTCTTACTGTACTAGGAGTCTAGGACACTCAGTCACTGTGTTCATAGGCTACTAGCTCCTGCGTGCGGGCACTCACTGTCTGAGTGTACACACACCACCCACACTCCATTTCCTTCTGATCGCTGATTGATTATTGTAATTAGTTAGTTCTACTTACTGTTACTACTTACTCTTACTGTACTAGGAGTCTAGGACACTCAGTCACTGTGTGTTCATAGGCTACTAGCTCCTGCGTGCGGTCACTCACTGTCTGAGTGTACACACACCACCCACACTCCATTTCCTTCTGATCGCTGATTGATTATTGTAATTAGTTAGTTCTACTTACTGTTACTACTTACTCTTACTGTACTAGGAGTCTAGGACACTCAGTCACTGTGTTCATAGGCTACTAGCTCCTGCGTGCGGTCACTCACTGTCTGAGTGTACACACACCACCCACACTCCATTTCCTTCTGATCGCTGATTGATTATTGTAATTAGTTAGTTCTACTTACTGTTACTACTTACTCTTACTGTACTAGGAGTCTAGGACACTCAGTCACTGTGTTCATAGGCTACTAGCTCCTGCGTGCGGGCACTCACTGTCTGAGTGTACACACACCACCCACACTCCATTTCCTTCTGATCGCTGATTGATTATTGTAATTAGTTAGTTCTACTTACTGTTACTACTTACTCTTACTGTACTAGGAGTCTAGGACACTCAGTCACTGTGTGTTCATAGGCTACTAGCTCCTGCGTGCGGTCACTCACTGTCTGAGTGTACACACACCACCCACACTCCATTTCCTTCTGATCGCTGGATGATTATTGTAATTAGTTAGTTCTACTTACTGTTACTACTTACTCTTACTGTACTAGGAGTCTAGGACACTCAGTCACTGTGTGTTCATAGGCTACTAGCTCCTGCGTGCGGTCACTCACTGTCTGAGTGTACACACACCACCCACACTCCATTTCCTTCTGATCGCTGATTGATTATTGTAATTAGTTAGTTCTACTTACTGTTACTACTTACTCTTACTGTACTAGGAGTCTAGGACACTCAGTCACTGTGTGTTCATAGGCTACTAGCTCCTGCGTGCGGTCACTCACTGTCTGAGTGTACACACACCACCCACACTCCATTTCCTTCTGATCGCTGATTGATTATTGTAATTAGTTAGTTCTACTTACTGTTACTACTTACTCTTACTGTACTAGGAGTCTAGGACACTCAGTCACTGTGTTCATAGGCTACTAGCTCCTGCGTGCGGGCACTCACTGTCTGAGTGTACACACACCACCCACACTCCATTTCCTTCTGATCGCTGATTGATTATTGTAATTAGTTAGTTCTACTTACTGTTACTACTTACTCTTACTGTACTAGGAGTCTAGGACACTCAGTCACTGTGTGTTCATAGGCTACTAGCTCCTGCGTGCGGTCACTCACTGTCTAAATGTACACACACCACCCACACTCCATTTCCTTCTGATCGCTGATTGATTATTGTAATTAGTTAGTTCTACTTACTGTTACTACTTACTCTTACTGTACTAGGAGTCTAGGACACTCAGTCACTGTGTTCATAGGCTACTAGCTCCTGCGTGCGGGCACTCACTGTCTGAGTGTACACACACCACCCACACTCCATTTCCTTCTGATCGCTGATTGATTATTGTAATTAGTTAGTTCTACTTACTGTTACTACTTACTCTTACTGTACTAGGAGTCTAGGACACTCAGTCACTGTGTTCATAGGCTACTAGCTCCTGCGTGCGGGCACTCACTGTCTGAGTGTACACACACTAAATTTACTTGTGATTACTACTGATTATTGTAACTGCTAGTTGTACTTCCTGACTGTTACTACTTACTTACTGTACTAGGGGACACTCACTCAGTCACCTCACCAACCAACCCACTCCATTAAAGTACCCCACTTTTCACCCGCCCTTTTAAAAAACTTTTGTCTCTACGCCCAAAACATTGAAGATGTCTGGAAGTGGCAGCCAGCGCGGTTTGGGCAAGGGGAAGGGCAGCAAGGGAATCAGGAGGAGAGGGAGCAGCATTGTGGCAAGCCGCGGCCGCGGGCGCGCCACCATGCACAGTTCCGCAGCAGCAGCGTCAGTGGCTAACATTCCTCCCATAGCCACTGGCCGTGGACGCCTTGGGCGCCGCCCAGCAGGAGCATCTGCAACTCACGCTGCAGAGACACAGCAGCAGCAGCGTGTAGCACCTGCTCCCATTTTCCTCCAGCCGGGTCGGAAACGTCCCATTGAGGAAAAGGATGCAGACACTGTGGTGCAACTCATGACGGAGGATGAGCAGCCCGCCATCAGCTCTGCATCCGAGGCCTCCACCCTCACCATCACCACCACCCCTGTTCGCAGCAGCCGCCCAGCAGGGTCTGGGGAGGAGGCCAGTTCACCGTCACTCGCCGACCTGTCATTCAGCAGTCTTTTGACCCCAGGCATCATGAGTAAATTGTCTGCTGTTGTTGGCGATCTTGAGGAGGAGATGCTGATGGGCACTTTGGGGGATGAGGGATTGGACAGCAAGACTGTGGCGACAGTCAAGCAGCCCATCCATGCATCAGGAGAGGAGTTTGGGGGGTCCTCATCCCAGCAGGACATGTTTCAGGAGGGGGAGGATGATGATGACCCGGTGACAGACAGAGACTGGGTGCCACCACCTCCAGGGGATGTCGTCCTCAGCAGCTCTGAGGAGGAGGAGGAGGATGCGCTTGTGGGCCTTGCAAGGAGGCGCATCATTGCAAGCATTGGCAGCGTCCCACACCCTGCTGGTGTCTCAGGCTCAGCAGCAACAGCATCAGCCAGTACCACCACCAGCCGCACCCAAGCCCCCCCCCCAACCACCACAGGGAGACAGGCAGCAGCGCTTCCATGCCGTAGGGGGATGTTTAAGTCACCAATCTGGCGATATTTCACCATGCCCACTGTGTACAGCAAGTACGCCACTTGCAACCACTGTCAGCGGAAGTTGAGCAGAGGTGCAGACCCCTTAAAGTTCTGCACCAGCTCGCTCATCAACCACCTTGCGGCTAAACATTTCCACCAGCATGAGGAGTTCCAGAGGCTGAAGGCATCTGGTGCTGGCAGTGGCACCACACCCATCACTGCACAGCCTTCAGCAGCAGCAACAGCAGCCACCCGCCCTCCTGCTCCTCCAGCAGCACCAGCAGGAGTGCGGAAACGCACTGCTCCTCCCCCCTCTGCAACTCCTGCCGCCGACACTGAGGCCTGTTCTGGCAGCCAGTCCTCAGTGGCCTCCTCCGCTGTGTCTGCTGATTCCCGTGTCAGCAAAAGGCCACGCCAGAGCCTTTTGAGCGAGTCCTTCCAGGGGGTGGTTAGGGCTCTGCCTCCCAGCAGCCGTCGCGTGCGGCAGCTGAACGGCTTGCTGGCACGGGCCATGTGCTCCCAACTCCTGCCGTACACGCTCGTGCAGGAGGGGAGCGACATTCGTGCGCTGCTTGCTTGCGCAGCCCCAGACTGGCAGCTCCCCAGCAGACACTTTTTCTCCCGCAAGGCCATTCCTGCACTGCACCGCTTTGTGATGGCCAATGTGGAGCGAGGGCTGGAGCACGCGGTTGGTGAAAGGGTCCACGTCACCATGGACTCCTGGAGCAGCCGCTTCGGGACAGGCCGCTACCTGTCCTTCACTGTCCACTGGGTCAGCTTGGTGGAAGGGGGTGAGGATGGGAGAGCAGCAGCGGGCACAGCAGCAGCAGCAACACAGTGGGTGGTGCCACCCCGCAGGCTCAGGGGAACTGCAGCAGGTTCCTCCGATCCTCTGCCATCCTCCGGCACACCTGGCCAAACCCCCCGCCTCAGCAGCAGCGTGAAGGCCCGCCACTGCCAAGCGCTGCTGCACTTGGTCAGCCTTGGGAAGACCAAGCTGACGGCAACCCATGTGTTGGCCAAACTCCAGGAGCAGGAGAGGATTTGGCTGACCCCCAGAGGCCTCAGAGTCGGAGAGGTGGTGGCCGACAATGGGGCCAATCTGGTTGCCGCAATACACAGGGGAAACCTGACCCACATCCCCTGTCTTGCCCACGTGCTGAACCTGGTGGTGCAGAAGTTCCTGCGCACCTACCAGGGGATGGGCGAACTGCTGGAAACGGCAAGGAATGTTGTGCGTCACTTCCGGCGCTCGGCTGCAGCCTGTGCGAGCCTGGAAGACGTGCAAAAGGAGCTGGATCTGCCACGCCATCGGCTGATCCTTGACGTTCCGACTCGCTGGAACTCCACCCTGGCGATGTTGGAGCGTCTGGTTGAACAGAGGCACGCTGTCAAACAGTACCTTGCCCTGGCCACTGTTTCCGCAGCTCTGAGAAGGGACAAGACCAGCAACTTCCCGTCCATCGTCCCCGATGATGACTGGAGGCACATGCAGCAGGTGTGCTTAGTGCTGGCTCCCTTCCTGCAGGCCACAAACATGGTGAGCAGGGACCATGCTATGGTCTGCGAGTGGGTGCCCCTGGTTTCTCTGCTGAACAGGGCCCTCGATGCTTTGCTGGAACAGGGAGCGGCAGCCTTGGACCAGCAGGAGCGGCAACCAGCTGCGCAGTCCACCTCTGAGGGGGAGGAGGAGGAGGACTTGGTGGAGGTCCCTGACCTGGCTGCTGATGAGGGGGATCAGCACAGCGCAGCTGAGTTGGTGCGGGGGTGGAGAGAGGATGAGGCGGCAGAGGAGGAGGATGAGGACAGCACTGACGTCGATGTGCCAGCAGACGTGGCCCGCCTCTTCCCAATGGCAGCGCACATGCTGACGTGCCTGCGCAGGGACCCCAGGGTGATCCAGATGAAGCAGAGGGAGGACATCTGGATCAGCATGATGTTGGACCCACGCCTCAAGGGGAAGTTGAGCCAGTTCCTGCCGCCTGCAGGAGGAGACCCAGCGCAACAAATAAGGAGCTTGCAGCAGGCCCTTGTTGAGCGCTTGGAGGAAGCCTTCCCCCAGCCTTCCACCCCCACTGTCCAGCAGCCAGCACAGAGGCAGCAGCAGGTGCCTGCATCCAGCAGCAGCAAGCGCCCCACAGACCTGCTGTCTCTCAGCCACGAGCTCTACAGGACTGTAGAGGCTCCGGCAGCAGTGACTAGAGAGGAGATGCATGCAGCAGCATCCTCCTCCGGTCACAGCCAGCGCCTGACCCGCATGGTGGCTGACTACATGGGGTCGTACAGCGGGCTTGACAGCGATGCCCCTGTTGATCCCATGGAGTATTGGGTCAAGCGCATGGAGATCTGGAGCGAGCTGGCGCAGTACGCCCTGGAAGTGCTGTCCTGCCCCCCTTCCAGCGTGCTGTCCGAGCGCTGCTTCAGTGCAGCTGGTGGCGTGGTCACCGAGAAACGCTCACGTCTGTCTCACAAGTCTGTGGACAGACTGACGTTTCTCAAGATGAACCAGGCGTGGGTGGAAGGCGAGTTCCTGGCCCCTGTTGTCGGCGAGAGGGGGACATGAACTGGCTGCCGGAACCATCGTTAATGTGCCTTACCACCCTTTACCACCTCCTGGCTCCTGCTCACTAAGCCAGCCTGGTTCACTTTGACTATTACGTCGCCTGCAGCCACACATTTTACACCTACAGTGGGCTGCTGTGTACTGCCCTTCTGCTGTCTGTCTGTGTTTCCCACTGCCAGGGTACACAGATGATTTACCTTCTGCTGCCACTCTGCCACCAGCTATTACGTCAAACAATAGCTGCTCGCCTACTCCTCCATTCCTCCTCCTGCTGCTGCTGTCTGTCTGTCTGTGTTTCCCACTGCCAGGGTACACAGATGATTTACCTTCTGCTGCCACTCTGCCACCAGCTATTACGTCAAACAATAGCTATATTGGTTGCAAAACCAAAAACCAAAAAACCATAAAAAAAAAAAAAAGGTTTAATTTTTCTGAGGTGCCCGGGTTGAAAACTGTGTTGTCCCAGTTGTGTATTGGACACAATGTGGGCTGCACGACCGCTGTCTGGGACCTCCTGTTGTGTTTATTTACAGCCCTGGTATCACCGCTAGGTACCAGGGCTATTATGTCACGCTGCCTACCTGCTGCCACACTCACACTGCTCCTCCATACCTCCTCCTGCTGCTGCTGCTGCTGTCTGTCTGTGTTTCCCACTGCCAGGGTACACAGATGATTTACCTTCTGCTGCCACTCTGCCACCAGCTATTACGTCAAACAATAGCTGCTCGCCTACTCCTCCATTCCTCCTCCTGCTGCTGCTGTCTGTCTGTGTTTCCCACTGCCAGGGTACACAGATGATTTACCTTCTGCTGCCACTCTGCCACCAGCTATTACGTCAAACAATAGCTATATTGGTTGCAAAACCAAAAACCAAAAAACCATAAAAAAAAAAAAAAGGTTTAATTTTTCTGAGGTGCCCGGGTTGAAAACTGTGTTGTCCCAGTTGTGTATTGGACACAATGTGGGCTGCACGACCGCTGTCTGGGACCTCCTGTTGTGTTTATTTACAGCCCTGGTATCACCGCTAGGTACCAGGGCTATTATGTCACGCTGCCTACCTGCTGCCACACTCACACTGCTCCTCCATACCTCCTCCTGCTGCTGCTGCTGCTGTCTGTCTGTGTTTCCCACTGCCAGGGTACACAGATGATTTACCTTCTGCTGCCACTCTGCCACCAGCTATTACGTCAAACAATAGCTGCTCGCCTACTCCTCCATTCCTCCTCCTGCTGCTGCTGTCTGTCTGTGTTTCCCACTGCCAGGGTACACAGATGATTTACCTTCTGCTGCCACTCTGCTACCAGCTATTACGTCAAACAATAGCTATATTGGTTGCAAAACCAAAAACCAAAAAACCATAAAAAAAAAAAAAAGGTTTAATTTTTCTGAGGTGCCCGGGTTGAAAACTGTGTTGTCCCAGTTGTGTATTGGACACAATGTGGGCTGCACGACCGCTGTCTGGGACCTCCTGTTGTGTTTATTTATTTATTTATAAAAAAATTGAAAAGAGAAATACGTGAAGAAGAATAAGACTATGAAGAAGAAGAAGAATAAGACTATGAAGAATAAGACTATGAATAAGAAGAATAAGACTATGAAGAAGAAGAATAAGAAGAATAAGACTATGAAGAAGAAGAAGAATAAGACTATGAAGAAGAAGAAGAATAAGACTATGAAGAAGAAGAAGAATAAGACTATGAAGAAGAAGAAGAATAAGACTATGAAGAAGAATAAGACTATGAAGAAGAAGAAGAATAAGACTATGAAGAAGAAGAATAAGACTATGAAGAATAAGACTATGAAGAATAAGACTATGAAGAAGAAGGAGGAGGAGGAGGAGGAGGAGGAGGAGGAGGAGGAGGAGGAGGAGGAGGAGGAGGAGGAGGAGGAGGAGGAGGAGGAGGAGGAGGAGGAGGAGGAGGAGGAGGAGGAGGAGGAGGAGGAGGAGGAGGAATAATATACAGTAACACTACTGAACAAAATTAAGGACACAACTTCTCTTTCCACATTTTTTTTTTAAAGGAACATCCCCACATAATCACTTGCTGTTGTTACTTGGAAAAAAAGAGGTTTCTTGCATCATTCACCCTCAAAACAAGTGTTGGAAGCTATTTAAGGCCAATTCGAATAGTCAGCTCGAATAGTTAGCTCGAATACCGACTCGAATAGTGAGCTCGAAGTCCGAGGTCGAATCGAATAGTAAAAATTATTCGACTCGAATATTCGAATGACCTCGAATAATTTACTATTCGAATTCGACCAAACTCGAATTTTAAAAAGGGGTATTTGAGCACCACTGCCGAGCAGCACTGCTGACCACACAGCCCCAAAGCATGATGGGACCACCCCCATATTTTACTGTAGGTAGCAGGTGTTTTTCTTCCAATGCTGTGTTGTTTTTTCTCCATGCATAACACCCCTTATTATGCCCAAATAACGCAATTATACTTTCATCAGTCCACAGCACCATATTCCAAAATGAAGCTGGCTTGTCCAAATGTGCTATAGCATACCTCAAGTGGCTCTGTTTGTGCTGTGGGCAGAGAAAAGGCTTCCTCTGCATCACTCTCGCATACAGCATCTCCTTGTGTAAAGTGCGCCAAATGGTTGAACGATGCACAGTGACTCCATCTGCAGAAAGATGATGTTGTAGGTCTTTGATGCTGGTCTGTGGGTTGACTCTGACTGTTCTCATTATTTGTCGCTTCTGAGATTTTTCTTGGTCTGCCACTTTGCGCCTTAAATTGAACTGAGCCTGTGGTCTTCCACTTCCTCAATATGTTCCCACTTCCCAACGGTGGAAACAGACAGCTCAAATTTCTGAGACAGCTTTCTGTATCCTTCCCCTAAACCATGA
This sequence comes from Hyperolius riggenbachi, assembly GCF_040937935.1. NCBI lineage: Eukaryota > Metazoa > Chordata > Amphibia > Anura > Hyperoliidae > Hyperolius > Hyperolius riggenbachi. Next base: position 460,484,212 of record NC_090649.1, on the reverse strand, counting down.
TGATAAACAATCTCTGTCTTCAGGTCATTTGAGAGTTGTTTTGAGACCCCAATGTTGCTACTCTTCAGAGAAAATTAAAAGAGGATTGAAACTTACAATTGACCCCCTTAAATACTTTTTCTTATAATTGCATTCACCTGTGTATGTAGATCAGGGGTCACTAAGCTTACCAAGCCAATTTGAGTTCCAATAATTAGTTCTAAAGGTTTTGGAATCAATAAAATGACAACATTTATGCACCTGCCTAATTTTATTCAAACAATTATTGCACACTTTCTGTAAATCCAATAAACTTCATTTCACTTCTCAAATATCAATGTGTGTGTTTCCTATATGATATATTTAACTGACATTTTTTATCTTAACAACCAACGATTTGTACAGGAAAATCATGACGATCAACAAGGTAGCCCAAACTTTCGCATTCCACTGTATTTATTATAAAAATAATGAATGTTGTGCACATTGAACACAGAGGTGTTGTCTGTCACCCATAAACCTGGTTCAGATTGTACATGAAGAATGTGTAATGGAGGAAGAATTCCCTCATACTCCTGCAGAGTACCTGCACATCACTCTTACATGTACCCACAGTCACATTGCCTAGGGCCTGTTAGATGTTCTTTGTTCCTGTCTGTACTTTCTACAAGTCCTCTTACCAAGGACTAGTTTTAGGCCTCGTTCGCATCTATGCAGCGCAAATGGCCATGCGATTGGAACGCAACGCGTACGATCACATGCCATCTGCGCTGCTACTCGCTCCACTGCTGATCCCATCCATTGACAGTGAATGTGTCAGCTCTGCGCTTGCGGGCAGAATGCATGCAGCAGTACGAAAGCGCATCATAGCGCATTATATCTCTGCGCAGCGCATTTGATGTGAACGGCAGAAGAGCTGTCTATACCCTTCTGCCTGAACGGCAGAAGGGCTGTCTATACCCTTCTGCCGTTCTTGCATGTTACCACATCATACATGCTTTCAAATGCGCACGGAAGCGCGTATGATGTGAACGAGGCCTAAGTCTATGACTAAAAGTATTAGAGGCAGAAGAGGATCAGCTGGATAGCCAGGTAATTGGTATTGTTTACATGGACAGCCTCCATATCCTTCTCAGTTCAGGTGTCTTTTAAAATTCCTAAGTGTTGGCAGTTAAGAGATGCATTTTATGTTACATGCTTTCAATCAACACGATTGTAATATGCAAATTAGAGGAGGAGGAGTCGAGGAGTCGGTGGAGTCCTAACCAGAGGAATCGGAGTTGGAAGATTTTAGTACCGACTCCACAGCCTTGGAAAATGTGCCACACCGCCATCAATGCCTGCGCCGCCATTTATTATTTATAAAGCGGCCGACTATATATATATATATATATATATATATATATATATATATATATATATATATATATATATATACAGTATATAGTCTCTTGTCACTAACTGTCAGAGGAGCTCACAAACTAACTAATCTGTTTGTATCATAGTCTATGGTCAATTTAGAGGTAAACCAATTAACTTATCTGTATATTTTTGGGATGAGGGAGGAAACCAGAGTGCCTGGAGGAAACCCACACCGACAAGTAGTGCTAACCATTACGCCACCATGTCGGTAGACTTACATGACTTCCGGTCCCCACTGGTCATCAATGCGGTCACGTGGTAACGGCGGTATGTGCTCACGGTAGATCGACGACTTCGGACGCACCGCACAGCATTCTGTATGAAAGCACCCATAGACTTTCATTAGCATAGCGGTAAGGTGCGGTAAAATGACCCACTGCACCGCACCAGTGGGAAAGGCCCCTGAAGTGAGAGGTATATGGAGGTTGCTATATTTATTTCCTTTTAAACAATACCAGTTGCCTGGCAGTCCTCCTGATCCTGTGTCTCATACTTTTAGCCACAGACCCTGAACAGGCATGCAGCAAATCAGGTACTCTGACTCAGCTAACTCAGGTTTTACTGGATTAGCCATATGCTTGTTCCAGGGTTTTGACTCAGACACAATGATTACATATTGGCATATTTACTGAACAGGATTACTGAGGAGCTCTGGGCTTGTTCAATAAAGTCTTTTAAAAGATGTGCCTGTGTGCAGTAACCACTGCAACCCATCACATTACAAATGGCTTCAGGCAGATCGGGAAGGCGATAGGCTGTGATTGGCTTCCACGGACTTCTGCACTTGATGCCGGGCGGTAGAGCGCTCTGCTCTAGTGGCGGCTCCTGTTAGTAACAATGTTGGAGAAATTCTTCTTAAAGGGAACCTGAAGTGAGAAGTATATGCAGGCTGCCATATTTATTTCCTTGTAAGCAATTCTAGTTGCCTGGAAGTTCTGCCGCTCTTTTTGGCTGCAGTAGTGTCTAAATTACACACCTGAAACAAGCATGCCAGTTACGGCGCTTTTCTGTTTATGTTGTTATTGGCCTTGTATGGTATGGTGTGTATGTGGGGTGTGATTTGGTGATCTAGAGTCCCTGCATCTCATGTATGTTATAAACTTAAAGAGGAACTTCAGCCTGTCATTAAGTTACATTAGTTATGTTAATTAAAATAGATAGGTAATATAATCTCTTACCCACCCTGTTTTAAAAGAACAGGCAAATGTTTGTGATTTCATGGGGGCAGCCATCTTTTTGGTTGAAAAGAGGTGACAGGGAGCATGAGACACAGTTCCAACTGACCTATGTCCTGATCACCTCTCCCAGCTTCTAGGCAATGAGAACAACAACATCAGAAATCTCATCATGCTTTGCACAGCATCAGGGGAAAAATGCACGGGCAGTTTTCTTCTGTGTAGTTAAAAATGAGGCTTGGGTAAGAAAAACAAAGTTCTGATGCTTTGAAACTGTTAAAGAAACACTAAGCATTTTCAGTGCTGCTGAGTAGATTTTTAGTCTGGAGGTTCACTTTAATATCGGAATGGAATAGGGTGGAGGGGGAGGCTGGACCTGATCTCCTATGGAAGGTGGTAATTGTATTTGGAGGGGTGAGCAATTTGAATATAAGGTACATCAACTGGGGTTGGTTGGTGTATGGGGATCTACATGGAAATCGGGTGCAGCTAAGCCCTCTATCAATCCTATATAATAAAACCGCAGGTGTCCTTGCGTCATCCTCCTGTCCGTGGTTTTGTGCTACTGTGCATGTGTACCACACGGGGACAGGAGGAGGACGGGGCCAAGGAGCCAAATGGGCGAGTGCGCGCGTGGTGGACGGGCGTGCGCACTTGCGCACTGACAAGCGGCGGCTGGACAGAGACCTAGAGCTCGGTTTTAAACGGGCTTAGGTCAACTAGTAGTTATATAATCTTTTTGTGTGAATTGTAAAGGGTAAATGTTGTTGTATTATAAAGTGTTTGCTGCAGGATATAAGTATGTTGGCATTTACTAAGTGGGGAAGACTTTATAAATAGAATATGAATTGTATGGATGCTTTGCCTATATTATCGATCTGTATTGCATTAGTAAGAGTGCGGTTTTATTCATTTTTTATGTATATTGTAATGATGTGCATAATGTATTGTATTTGGAATCTTATGTAAGGCTGACCCTATTGTGCGCGGTCTGGTAGGCGGAGTGTTCGGGGAGCCGTACATATGGTAGGTTGCTGGGGTAACGAATATACTAGTCGTAGGGAGTTAGTGATGCGGCACATGGAGCCGGTAATATAAAATCCACGTCATACTACGTGTGCGCATGCCCCTGATGAGTCACAGGTAGTGACGAAACCGGTAGGGCCGGTACACGTGTAAGTGGAACGCACAAGGCGGAAGTGAGGTAGCGTGGTGTTCGCTAGAGATGGGCCGAACGGTTCGCCGGCGAACGGTTCCAGGCGAACTTTGGGGGTTCGCGTTCGCCTGTATCAGGCGAACTTTTGTGGAAGTTCGATTCGCCCCATAAAGCTGTATTGAGCAAAATTTTTCGCCTCCATTTTACTGTCAGCAGACATGTTATTGTGAAACACACTGCTTAAGACCCCACCCTCCCTCCCTTCAAGCTAGGTCCTTTTATACCATTTGACTCAGTTGTCTGCCTACACTAATTAGTTATGGGACAGCTGCTACACACTCTGCTAGGGAGATTTTAATTGGCCTCCCACCTCCCACCTCCCACCTCCCACCTCCCTTTCTACCTATTCCCTCCTCCCAGGTCTCTTCTGCCAGGGAATTATACTATTTTAAAAACCAGTATACATCATACCATAGCCGGGAATCGAACCCAGATCTCACTGTGTGGTGGGCACGTCACCCTAAGCACTGTACCACTACAGTAGTAAGTGAAGCTTGCCTAAAATGTAACATTTATGCTCAACGCAATAGAACCATTAGGTTGCTTAAAGGAGAACTGTAGTGAGAGGTATATGGAGGCTGCCATATTGATTTCCCTTTTAAGCTATACCAGTTGCCTGGCAGCCCTGCTGATCTATTTGGCTGCAGTAGTGTGAATCACACCAGAAACAAGCATGCAGCTAATCTTGTCAGATCTTACAAAAATGTCAAACACCAGATCATACCATAGCTGGGAATTGAACCCAGATCTCACTGTGTGGTGGGCACGTCACCCTAAGCACTGTACCACTACAGAAGTAAGTGAAGCTTGCCTAAAATTTAACATTTATGCTCAATGCAATAGAACCATTAGGTTGCTTAAAGGAGAACTGTAGTGAGAGGTATATGGAGGCTGCCATATTGATTTCCTTTTAAGCTATACCAGTTGCCTGGCAGCCCTGCTGATCTATTTGGCTGCAGTAATAATAATCCAAACATTTGTATAGCGCTTTTCTCCTGTCAGACTCAAAGCGCTCAAGAGCTGCAGCCACAGGGACGCGCTCAAGAGGCCACCCTGCAGTGTTAGGGAGTCTTGCCTTGAACTCCTTACTGAATAGGTACTTGACCTAGCCAGGATTCAAACCCTGGTCTCCCATGTCAAAGGCAGAGCCCTTAACCAGTACACTATCCAGCCACTGTAGTGTGAATCACACCAGAAACAAGCATGCAGCTAATCTTGTCAGATCTTACAAAAATGTCAAACACCAGATCTGCTGCATGCTTGTTCAGGGTCTAGGGCTAAAAGTATTGGAGGCAGAGGATCTGCAGGATAGCCAGGTAACTGGTATTGCTTAACCACTTGCCGACCGCACGCTTATACCGTGCGTCGGCAAAGTGGCAGCTGCAGGACCAGCGACGCAGTATTGCGTCGCCAGCTGCAGGCTGATTAATCAGGAAGCAGCCGCTCGTGCGAGCGGCTGCTTCCTGTCAATTCACGGCGGTGGGCTCCGTGAATAGCCTGCGGGCCGCCGATGGCGGCTCGCAGGCTAAATGTAAACACAAGCGGAAATAATCCGCTTTGTTTACATTGTACGGCGCTGCTGCGCAGCAGCGACGTAAGGCAGATCGGCGATCCCCGGCCAATCAGCGGCCGGGGATCGCCGCCATGTGACAGGAGACAGCCTGTCACTGGCTGCACAGGACGGATAGCGTCCTGTGCAGCCCGGATCTCCAGGGGGGGCCAGGTAGGAGAGGGAGGGGGAGGATTTCGCCGCGGAGGGGGGCTTTGAGGTGCCCCCCCCCCCCTCAACACCCGGCAGGCAGGAGCGATCAGACCCCCCCAGCACATCATCCCCCTAGTGGGGAAAAAAGGGGGGCGATCTGGTCGCTCTGCCTGCACGCTGATCTGTGCTGGGGGCTGCAGAGCCCACCCAGCACAGATCAGCTAAGACATCGCTGGTCCTTAAGGGGGGGTAAAGGGTGGGTCCTCAAGTGGTTAAAAGGAAATCAATATGGTAGCCTCCATATACCTTTCACTACAGTTCTCCTTTAAGCAACCTAATGGTTCTATTGCATTGAGCAAAAATGTTAAATTTTAGGCAAGCTTCACTTACTTCTGTAGTGGTACAGTGCTTAGGGTGACGTGCCCACCACACAGTGAGATCTGGGTTCGATTCCCAGCTATGGTATGATCTGGTGTTTGACATTTTTGTAAGATCTGACAAGATTAGCTGCATGCTTGTTTCTGGTGTGATTCACACTACTGCAGCCAAATAGATCAGCAGGGCTGCCAGGCAACTGGTATAGCTTAAAAGGAAATCAATATGGCAGCCTCCATATACCTCTCACTACAGTTCTCCTTTAAGCAACCTAATGGTTCTATTGCATTGAGCATAAATGTTAAATTTTAGGCAAGCTTCACTTACTTCTGTAGTGGTACAGTGCTTAGGGTGACGTGCCCACCACACAGTGAGATCTGGGTTCGATTCCCAGCTATGGTATGATCTGGTGTTTGACATTTTTGTAAGATCTGACAAGATTAGCTGCATGCTTGTTTCTGGTGTGATTCACACTACTGCAGCCAAATAGATCAGCAGGGCTGCCAGGCAACTGGTATAGCTTAAAAGGAAATCAATATGGCAGCCTCCATATACCTCTCACTACAGTTCTCCTTTAAAGGGGAACTGAAGAGAGAGGTATATGGAGGCTGCCATGTTTATTTCCTTTTAAGCAATACCAGTTGCCTGGCAGCCCTGCTGATCCTCTGCCTCTAATACTATTAGCCATAGCCCCTGAACAAGCATGCAGCAGATCAGGTGTTTCAGACTTTAAAGTCAGATCTGAAAAGACTAGCTGCATGCTTGTTTTTGGTGTTATTCAGATACTACTGCAGAGAAATAGACCAGCAGGGCTGCCAGGCAACTGGTATTGATTAAAAGGAAATAAATATGGCAGCCTCCGTATAACTCTTACTTCAGTTCCCCTTTAACTTTCCTGAAAGCGCTGAAGACCCAATCTCACAGAGGGGTCAATACATAGCGGTGAGTGCACCATCTTGAGGGTGTGGTGGTGGTATACACACGTTGTAAGGCTATCTGCATCACGGACTGTAACAGTATATCAAGTGAATACGTCAGAAGTATAAAGTCTGAGGCTCATATTGGACATTTATATGTGCACTGTGACTTATAATATATATCTTTGAATGTTGGATTAGCGCACCACCGTCTTGGACACTTTTGGTTTTAACGCATTATTTCTATATATATCTTTTCATTTGACTTGCACAGCAGAAGGGAGGAGGTGGCACTGCTGTCCTGACTGAGGAGGAATGGAAGACAGCTGACTGGCTGAGAGTGAGTACTTTGTCACAGACTGACAGCCAGTGTGTTATTGTGTTGAGCTGCTGCTTGTCATGTCTCAAGTTGTTGCATATGCTCTCTTTGCTGACTGAAAACATTAAAGAGAACCTGTAACAAAAAAAAGTTCCCCTGGGTTCCCCTGGTACTCACCTCGGGAGGGGGAAGCCTCAGGGTCCCAATGAGGCTTCCCCCTCCCCTGTAGCTGCAGGCAGTCTAGCGCTGGCTCCCCCGAAGTGTCCCGGAATCCTCCTCGACAAGCCTGATAAGCGCTGATTTACTTACCTTCCCTGGCTCCAGCGGGGGCGCTGTTGCGGCTCTCCGCACGGAGATAGGCGACAATAGCTGATCTCTGTCAGGTCCGCTCTACTGCGCAGGCGCAGGAGACTTGCGCCTGCGCAGTAGAGCGGCCCGACAGCAATCGGCTATTTCCGCCTATCTCCGAGCGGAGAGCCGATACTGCGCCTGCGCTGGAGCCGGGAAGGTAAATATTCACATCGCCACCGTTCGGGAAGCTTTGTCGCCGCTGCCGTGGGACCAAGGAGGACAGGAGAAGCCTCAATAGGATCCTGAGGCTTCCCCCACCTGAGGTGAGTATCCCCCCGGGGAGGTTTTTTTCGTTACAGGTTTTCTTTAATGAAGCAGAGTAAATTGTCGGGTGCTGTGCGATCATTCCAAATTGAGACGAGGGGGGTGCATCCTCACAAGTTTGCCTCAGGCAGCAAAAAGTCTAGAACCGGCCCTGGATGTGTGGGGGGATGAGGGCTGATGGGAGTGGCCATGATGGAGCGCACAGAGTGGGCGGGTTGAGTGGGGAGAACGGTGCCTTTGGCCAGTGCACGGCCGAGTTGATCTGCCAGGCTGATTGCTGGGCAAGGCACTGAGGAAGGTCAGAGATGGCCCCGCCTCGACCAACAACCATCTAGTGTGTGTCTGCTGATTGCCACAGGGGATTACTACTGAAGCAGGTAAAATGGGTGTGATGCGTGCCTGGTAATTTGGGTACCGCCATAGGCCACAATGCAATATACAGCTAGTGGAGATGGATTAACATGTAATGCACCCCTAAGCAAGGTAGTAAAGTTGGGACCCCCTTGTGGTCCTTTTGGTAAGCTGAAGTAGAGAGAGGTCGAAGAAGATGGGAGGTGGGCCTTTTGATGCCTACTGGGCCCTAAGCACCCGTTGCCTGGTGGATGATCCTGCTTGGGCGGCTAGGCAAGTGTGTGATTTGGGAACAGGAATTAAGCTTCAGGGCCCTTTCACATTGTGGCGGTGTGGTTCGGCAAATTGCCGCAGCCTAATGAAAATATATGGTAGAGTTCATACTCCCACGTTGCGGTACTCTGCACCGAAAGTGCCTTATCTAATGAGCTCAATACCTATGTTACCGAGCGGCGATCTGCGTCAGGCTGGAAGTCATGTAAGTCTATGGTAATGCGTGCACTTTAAAAAAAAAAAAAACAGCCACAATTATCTGTGTCGCACATGCGTGGAAGCGTATTTTAGAGATACACGTCCGCGTACGTCATCGATTGCCGAACAGGAAGTAAACTTTACTTCCTGCTATGGCCAGATGGGAAATACTGCATAGTAGCGCGGTATTCCCTAAAGGCCAGTTTCTAGCGGTGCGGTGTTGCTGCCGCACCGCCAATATGCAGTGTAAAACCGCCCTCAGGCTAGCGGCTGTGGGTGTGGTGGTGAGTACAGCCATAGTTTGATTATTGCATAGTTGAACTCAGGTTAACGTGTATGGGGGACGGTAACGCTGCATCATACTTGGACCAGTGTGAAGTGGGTATATCTTTTGGAAGGCAGTAATGCATTTGTCGCCTGTCGTCACTCACAACGGCAATCCCTGTCTGGTGACTGCCAATAGTTCAGCTCCCCATCCTCTCCTGTAAGTACATTCATCTGCCCTTCAGAGATTCTTGAATGAATCCATAATCAGACTGTTTCCTGGATACCCACTCAGAATTTGACAAGACTCTTTTCATTTTTTTGACTCTTTTCAAAAACCGCGACACAGCCGGAATAGCTGCTGCTTCCGGCGCTGGATATTCCTCATTGTAAACTAATCTGCTTAACAGAATTCTCCAGTCACCTTGCCATTCACGTCAGGAAAACCATCTCCTCCGATGGATAAAAGCTAAACCAGGTCTTCTGTTTCTCTGACTGTAGCCAGAATTATTGCCATAATTATTACCTGTGCTGGATTTATGCTTGTTGTCTGGTAAGGATAAAGATATCACCCAAATCATTCCCTGCCAGCAAGGGAACCTGTCATGCTTGGTTGGAATGATAGTTACTACACCTCATCTCCTAGGCCAACTTCCTTGCCCCCCTACCCTTCCTTGTGTCCCTCCCCTCCATTGCCTTACCACTGCTTCTGCCCGTGGGCCTCAATTACTCCTGCCTGCAGATTCCCCAATGCTCTCACCCACTTCCTCCCCAGCGCTCCTGCTAGCAGCCTCCCTAGCACTCCTGCCAGCAGCCTCCCTAGCACTCCTGCCAGCCACCTCCCCAGTGCTCCTGCCAGCAGACTCCCCAATGCTCTCACCCACTGCCTCCCCAGCGCTCCTGCTAGCAGCCTCCCTAGCACTCCTGCCAGCAGCCTCCCTAGCACTCCTGCCAGCAACATCCCCAGTGCTCCTGCCAGCAGACTCCCCAATGCTCTCACCCACTGCCTCCCCAGCGCTCCTGCTAGCAGCCTCCCTAGCACTCCTGCCAACAGCCTCCCCAGCACTCCTGCCAGCAGCCTCCCCAGCACTCCTGCCAGCAGCCTCCCCAGCGCTCCTGCCAGCAACCTCCCCAGCGCTCCTGCCAGCAGACTCCCCAATGCTCTCACCCACTGCCTCCCCAGCGCTCCTGCCAGCAACCTCCCCAGCGCTCCTGCCAGCAGACTCCCCAATGCTCTCACCCACTGCCTCCCCAGTGCTCCTGCCAGCAACCTCCCCAGCGCTCCTGCCAGCAACCTCCCCAATGCTCTCACCCACTGCCTCCCCAGCACTCCTGCCAGCAGCCTCCCCAGCGCTCCTGCCAGCAACCTCCCCAGCGCTCCTGCCAGCAGACTCCCCAATGCTCTCACCCACTGCCTCCCCAGCGCTCCTGCCAGCAACCTCCCCAGCGCTCCTGCCAGCAGACTCCCCAATGCTCTCACCCACTGCCTCCCCAGTGCTCCTGCCAGCAACCTCCCCAGCGCTCCTGCCAGCAGACTCCCCAATGCTCTCACCCACTGCCTCCCCAGCGCTCCTGCCAACCGCATCCCCAGCGCTCCTGCCAACAGCCTCCCCAGCGCTCCTGCAAGCAGCCTGCCCAGCACTACCGCCCGCAGCCTCCCCAGCGCTCTCACCTGCAGCCTCCTCAGTGCTCCGCCCTGCAGGTTTCTCATCACTCTGCCAGCAGCCTCCCCAGCGCTCTCACCTGCAGCCACCTCAGTGCTCCGCTCTGCAGCTTTCTCATCGCTCTGCCAGCAGCCTCCCCAGCGCTCTCACCTGCAGCCACCTCAGTGCTCCGCTCTGCAGCTTTCTCATCGCTCTGCCAGCAGCCTCCCCAGCGCTCTCACCTGCAGCCTCCTCAGTGCTCCGCCCTGCAGGTTTCTCATCGCTCTGCCAGCAGCCTCTCCAGCGCTCTCACCTGCAGCCACCTCAGTGCTCCGCTCTGCAGCTTTCTCATCGCTCTGCCAGCAGCCTCCCCAGCGCTCTCACCTGCAGCCTCCTCAGTGCTCCGCCCTGCAGGTTTCTCATCGCTCTGCCAGCAGCCTCCCCAGCGCTCTCACCTGCAGCCACCTCAGTGCTCCGCTCTGCAGCTTTCTCATCGCTCTGCCAGCAGCCTCCCCAGCGCTCTCACCTGCAGCCTCCTCAGTGCTCCGCTCTGCAGCTTTCTCATCGCTCTGCCAGCAGCCTCCCCAGCGCTCTCACCTGCAGCCTCCTCAGTGCTCCGCCCTGCAGGTTTCTCATCGCTCTGCCAGCAGCCTCCCCAGCGCTCTCACCTGCAGCCACCTCAGTGCTCCGCTCTGCAGCTTTCTCATCGCTCTGCCAGCAGCCTCCCCAGCGCTCTCACCTGCAGCCACCTCAGTGCTCCGCTCTGCAGCTTTCTCATCGCTCTGCCAGCAGCCTCCCCAGCGCTCTCACCTGCAGCCTCCTCAGTGCTCCGCCCTGCAGGTTTCTCATCGCTCTGCCAGCAGCCTCTCCAGCGCTCTCACCTGCAGCCACCTCAGTGCTCCGCTCTGCAGCTTTCTCATCGCTCTGCCAGCAGCCTCCCCAGCACTTTCACCTGCAGATTCCCCAGCATTACCGGCCGCAGCTTCCCCAACACTACCGCCCGCAGCCTTCACATCGCTGCCTTCCAGCACTACCGCCAGCCCCCTCCCTAGCGCTCCCACCTGCAGCCTCCCTAGCGCTCTTGTCCTGCAAAAGCAAACTGTGATTAAGAGACGAACAGGAAAAAGGGGTTAAATAAAGGGGCCTCCCCACACCACACAAAAGTGAACGAGTACGTTTATAAACGACACAATGGAAATTTGGCACAGACTGTGCTGTTATTTTGAATATTGCTAACATACTGTTACCTAGCCTGCTACAGTTAGCTATAGTTCTATGTTGATCATCTACCGATGCAACTAACACTAACCCTACAAATATGGATAACACTGACTTTCCTATCGATACGCCTAACACTAACCTTCTTACCGTTAGGCCTAACATTAACCCTCTTACCGATACCCCTAACCTTCCTATCGATAAGCCTAAGACTCTTTTCTCCCTTGAGCAGAAAACTTACCTGTTCCGTACCTTTCCTGACATGTTCTATTTTTTCCAACGAGCAGGTGCATTTCCCATAGTCACCCATGGCGTCTGCATCAGCCCCGGACACCAACAAGACAAGGAAAGGGTGCAGAACAGACTCACTGGTTCACTCTGCTCTGTGCCGAACAGACCAGCATACACGGGAGACGAGCCTTAGGCCAGTTTCACACTGCATATTTGCGGTAGCGGTGTGGTGCGGTCCAGGCACCGCACCGCAAAAAAAAGGCCTTCAGGGATTACTGTGTTAGTACACAGTAATCCCTGTCTGGCTGCTGGCAAAGCAGTGAGTGACACTCACTTCCTGTGGCCGAAGCGATAACCTGCACGGAAGTGTATTGCTAAAGTACGCTTCCATGCATGCATGACATGTAAAACTTGCTTCGGTCATTTTAAAAAACATGCGTCGCTATAGACTTAAAGAGAACCAGAGATGAAGCACCCTCTTGTATTTTACCTTATAAATCAGTGGGAACATGACAGTAAACACCTAATCTGCTCTTTGTTTCATTGTTCTCTGTTTAATCTGACTGTTATCACCTCTGATAAGAATCCCCGACTGAGCACTCAGTCTGGCTTTGCTACGGAAAGATTATAGCCGAGTCTGTCTTCTCTGGTGTCTTTGCAAGCCCAAGCCTGCCCCCTTGTGGCTCTGCTATAATAACTCAGCTATAATTATTCCCTGCAAAGCCAGACTGAATGCTCAGTCCGGGATTCTTATCACAGCTGATAACAGACACTTTTAGCAGTGAGGATGAAACAGAGAGCATGGTAAGTTTTTTTCTCGAATGTTCTTACTGATATATATGGTAAAATACATGAGGGTGCTTCGTCTCTGGTTCCCTTTAAAGGACCTCTGTCATGAAAATCTTAAAATTTAAAATATATGTAACCATATAAAAGTAAGAAATACGTTACTTCCAGAGTAAAATGAGCCATAAATTACTTTTCTCCTATGTTGCTGTCACTTACAGTAGGTAGTAGAAATCTGACAGAACTGACGGGTTTTCCACTAGCCCATCTCCTCATGGGGGGTTCACGGGGATTTCTTTATTTTCAAAAGCACTTAGTGAATGGCAGTTGCTCTGTCCAACTGCCAAAACAGTGTGCAGCGAGCAGAGAGGCTAGCCAGCATCTTTGTATAAATATTTTTCAGGGAACATCAAAGAATAAAGGCCATGCTGAGAATCCCCTATGGAGAGATGGACTAGCCCAAAACCTTTCGTTAATGTCTGATTTCTACTACGTTACTGTAAGTGACAGCAACATAGAAGAAAAGTAATTTATGGTTCATTTTACTCAGGAAGAAACATACTTCTTATTTGTTTCTGTTTTAAATTTTAAGATTTTTGCGACAGTTCTTCCTTAAATGATTTACGGTCTGCCGCAGGAGCCACACGGTAACCTAGTATGCCCTCGCATTAGGGTACTTCCAGCACAGCGCACCACAGGCAATGTGAACTACCCCATAGACTTACATTTATCAAGCGGTAGGCTGCGGTAAATTGCCGCACCGTGCCAATGTGAAAAGGCCCATACACTAAGTTTCCTATTAACATGCCTAACACTAACCCTTCTACAATACGCTTAACACTACCCATCCTATGGAACCTGGCACCACTTACCAATCACTTGCCAAACCCTTGTGCCACTTGCTGAACAGTCACACTGCTTGCCAAACATCGATGCCCGCACCAAATTCAAACATCCTGTTCCCCCATAGCTGAAATTAGATATTACAGTTTATGGTACTGCTGTGACGCGCTGTTAGCTGTTGCTCTACAATAAACTGCATGTGGACAACTCAGTAGGTTCCGTTGTCTTTAAAACAGAGAGGCGTCCCTAACTATCTGGCTTGTTTAAGTGGCACTGTTACTGGCCTGAGGAAGTGGGCAGGACGCACGAAACGCGTTGCTGTGCAAATAAAAAGCTTTAGTCGTTTAATCCTTGTTAGTGTCATTGGAGAGGTAAGACACCTCTTACTTTCTTGTGCTTTTTAACTAAATTTGTATTCATCCTGGACTCCTCTTCACCATTCCTGTGCTCTTTTAAACAGAGTTGGTGAACTTATAATTGACGAAAGCCACAATACTTCCACTGCAATGTGGGGAGAGAAAAGTGTGTCCGTGGTCACGTGTACGATGTCAGTGTCAGGGAGAGAGTTTTACACTGCAAACTGGTGGAAGCGATGCAGCCTTCAGGGAACACTGCGCTAATACGCGGTGTTTCCTGTCTGGCTACCAGCCAAGCAGGAAGAGGCGTGCTCTTGCGGTCACTTCCTGCTTCGGGGTTTGCGGAAGTGCACGGAAGCGTATTGTAAAAATAAGCTTTCGCGCATGCGCGCCGCAACACCACGATGTCGACTTTTTAAAAAACTCTGCGTGGCCAAAAGACTAACATGACTTCCAGCCAAGGCAGGTCGCCGTGGATCACGCACTGTAACGTAGTTTCGCGCTAGCGTTAGATTAGGGACTTCCGGTGTACGCAACATGGGAAGTATGAACTTCCCCATAGGGTTGCATTAGACTGCGTAGCAGTGCGGCAATTTGGCACACCGCCCCGGTGTGAAAGGGCCCTGAGGCTCCTTTCACACGGATGAATGACAGGTGGTGAATTCTCTGCCTGTCAGCTGCTCACCTGCACCGGCCATGCGCTTGCTAGCGCTCAGTATCGACACCAGACAGGCAGCCACCCCATGGAGTCACATCTGAACATGGCTGCAGCCATTCTCAGGCTTGACATGTCGTGGTGTCCCCCGCCCCCCTCCCCCCGAATTGCACTGCCGGGAGACTGAACTGCTTGGCCTCCCATCTAAATGCGGCCTTAGTGAGATCAACCTCATTGCAGCTCATGGGAGAATAATGTAATATGTATGCAAATGTGTCTAATTATGTTTAATTTACGGCCAATCATGTCATCCATGAAGGAAAGTTTTATTACTTTTTCCACCTAGGGAAACCCAATACAGAGAACTACACTCACTGAGCACTTTATTAGGAACACCGGTTTATTGCTACAGCTAACCCATCAGCTAATCACATGGCACTGTGGAGGAAAAAATAAAGAAGGCATGGACATCATGGACCAAGACAGAAAAAAATCGCCCAGGACAGAAACTGGTGGCATACATTTGTTGAGGCTCTTTGCTCCAGTGGGAGACACAGGATTAAAGGGAACTAGAGACGAAGCACCCTTGTGTATTTTACTAGTAAGAACATTAGAGAAAACACTTACCATGCTCTCTGTTTGATCCTCACTGCTAAAAGTGTCTGTTATCAGCTGTGATAAGAATCCCGGACTGAGCATTCAGTCTGTCTTTGCAGGGAACAATTATAGGTGAGTCATTATAGCAGAGCCACAAGGGGGCAGGCTTGGGCTTGAAAAGACACCAAAGAAGACAGACTCAGCTATAATCTTTCTGTAGCAAAGCTAGACTGAGCTCAGTCGGGGATTCTTATCAGAGGTGATAAGAGTCAGATTAAACAGAGAACAATGAAACAAAGAGCAGATTAGGTGTTTACTGTCATGTTCCCACTGATTTATAAGGTAAAATACAAGAGGGTGCTTCATCTCTGGTTCTCTTTAAGTAAGTAAGTAAGTAAATAATCACGTGGCAGCAGTGTAGTGCATGGAATCAAACAGATACTGGTCAGGAACTGATGTTCACATGAAGGATCAGAATGGGGGGAAAAAATGATCTCAGTAATTTGGACTGTGGCCTGATTGTTGAGTCTAGACAAGATTAGTTAAAGAGAATCCATGTCATCAAAAAAGTAAAAAAGTTAATACCTAAGGATCCTCCAGAGGCTCCCAGTGCTGTTCTCCAGTCCCCAACTGCTGCCTGGGACCCTCCTTAACACTCCTCTTCTGGCACGAGCACAACCACGCTGCATGTGTGTGGACACGGCTGTGCCTGTGCAGTAGCATGGAACTGCCTGTGCGGCCAGCTTGCTGTGAAGGAGCTGCCATACCCACACAGGCACAGTATGGAAGCACTTGTGCCTGATGTTCCTACCCAGAAGGGGTCCGTGCTCAGCAACGGGGAACCGGAGGATGGCATGGGAAGCCTCTAGGATCCAGAGCCTTCGCTCTTTTTATTTAGGTAAGTATTTCTATTTGTAGTATTAGGAGCACCTATTTAAAGAGTAACTGTCAGACTGCAAAAGCTAATTTAAACCTCTATTCTCCTGTGTTTAACAGTTTAAAAGGAAGCCAAAAAGGCAATACTGAAGTTAAAAATCTCTCTTACTTTTGATGTGTGCTGAACTGCAAGGCTGTTAGACCCAAGCTCTCAAAAGGACGAAAGGCCGCATACCATACTGCAAAGCATTCTGGGGCTGCTTGGGTCCTCCCCTCGGCTGCTAGTGAGAAAGTACAGGCTCATGTTACAACAGCATAGCACTGAAAAATCTCCGGGCAGAGTACACTGCAGGAGCCCGCTATTGTTCCTAGCCACATGGCTAATCAATATTCACTGTACAGTAGTGTTTTCCATTACGGATCTTTTTTGTGAGTGGAATCATCAGGAAGCAGGCAGGACATGACGACACATTTGGCTTCATAGGAGACAGACAAACATGGAACCTGCCATGAGCTGTCAGGAGCATCATTCTCTGCAAATACTATATAAAAATTCTGTGAAATCCAAACGTGGACAGTGAAATGCATATGTAATGTAAGTACAGCCAATCTTTAGCTACTGATATATGTGTTTTTTTTCTCTGAGACCTTATACCTAACAGCTCCTCTTTAAAGGAATAAACCTGTTTATAGGAATAAACAGGAGTTCCTAATAAAGTTTACCCACTTTGTGTTTCTGTACCTGCTGATCACTAGGGATTCTCATGCACATTAATATCTAGAGCTTATTCAGGATGGTGGCATATGCCAAAAGTCCAGTGAGTCCAGTGAGTAGGTGTTCTGGTAACAGGTATGTCTTGTTGATGAGAGAGGGCATAATAGAATGGCCAGACTGATTCTGACTCAAGCAGACAGAAAAGCTACAATAACTCAGATAACCACTCTACAACTCTGGTAGGCAGAAAAGTATATTAGAATTTGCTCACATACTGTATGGTCCTTGGCAGAGGCAAGTGGTCAGGGCCACTTCTGCCAAGAATCTAGTGCTGCCAAGAGATTCAAATTGCCGAGCACATTGCGTTCCACGAGGGACACCGTAGTGATGATCGTACTCAGCTACTTATGATTACGCATAATTTTTCACAATTACGCCTGTACATAATTACAATTGTTTAATTACACGTGAATTTACGCGTAATTTCATAGATTAGTGGTTTTGCTATTCACCGCCAAAGTCCGCATGAAATTACATGTAAATTTATGCATAATTACGAATGTTAACAACTACGAAATTAGCTACGCTTTCCCCTCGAAATGTTGCATTACGATTAGGATGCATAATTGCGAATTACGATGCATAATTACGCATAGGAGGTAGTTTAACTCCTCCTCCGGTGGTTCAACTCCTTCTTGGCTGGCAGAACACAAAGGGTAGCCTTAGGGCCCTTCCTCTCCAACCCTGTACCACTAAAATACGGTGTACCTCAGGGCGCAATATTATCCCCTTTACTTTTCACCATATACATGCTGCCACTTGGAGAAATCATACAAAAACATGGCCTAACATATCATTGCTATGCTGATGACACCCAGCTATATTTGTCATTCAAACCTGGCGTCACAGACCCTACTCCACAAATAAACGCATGCTTAGCTGAGCTTCAGGAGTGGATGATAACAATTGGCTAAAACTTAATGCTGATAAAACTGAGGTTCTTGTTATCGAGGGCCAGGGCTCAACAGCAAAGCAGCCCAAGTCTCAACCAACACCGCTAAGGATAGGGAGCTCAGACCTGAACAACTCAGACTGTGTGCGCAGCCTGGGAGTACTGATTGATGGCAAATTAAGCTTCAGGAATCAAATCTCAGCTGTTGTGAAACATTCCTTCTTTCATCTAAGGAATATTGCAAGGATTAAACACCTAATTCCTTCAGAGGATCTTCCAACCCTAGTTCATGCCTTCATCACATCAACAGGGCCGGCCCGCCCATGAGGCGGGGTGAAACTTTTGCCTCAGGCGGCACTTCTGGGGGGGCGGCACCCGCCCGTCCATGTGTGTGGGGGGCCGCCCGAGCTGGAGGGGATAGCGGGCAGGAAGGGGGTATTGGGCCTAGCAGGAAGTGACGTCAGTGGAGCGCACGCTGGCCTGGAACGAGGAAGAGGTGAGTAATCCCCGCCCGTTGCCTCTTACGAATAGCTGCAGCCACAGCACGGACCTTTTTAAAGCTGGAGGGGAGCAGAGGACGGGGGACACAGGCGAGGGAGGGGGGGGGGTCCGACCCCCCTCCCCGCCGCTAGGCCCAATACCCCCTTCCTGCCCGCTATCCCCTCCAGCCCGGGCGGCCCCCCACAACAACGGCTGGGGGGGGGGGGGGGCGTCAGCAATTTCTTTAAAAATTGCCTCAGGCGGCAAAAAGTCTAGGGCCGGGCCTGCACATCAAGGTTAGACTACTGCAACGTCCTCTACACAGGCCTGCATAAGAAAGACATACGCCGCCTGCAATTAGTACAGAATGCCGCCGCAAGGCTGTTAACGAGCCAACCCCGCCATCACCACATAACACCAACCCTGTGCTCACTCCACTGGCTACCGATAAAATGGAGAATTCTGTTTAGGATTGGCTTACTGACATTCAAATCCTTGCACAATCTAGTCCTTCTGGTATCCAGGATACCTGAAGGACTTGTTGCAACTGCATCACCCCCCCCCCCCCACACAATCTTAGATCAAAAGGACGTAACACCTTGATCACCCCCAGTCCACCTCAAAACCTTTGGAGACAGAGCCTTTTGTCATGCTGCTCCTACACTTTGGAACTCCCTGCCACACCCAATCAGGACAGCTCCATCCCTGGAAGCATTTAAGTCTAAAATGAAAACCTACCTCTTCAGGCATTCATGAACATCTGACTATCTCCTCTGTAACACAACCCAGCCTGCAACCCTGTATTAATCTGAGACACAACTATGCGCTTTGAGTCCTGTGGGAGAAAAGCGCTTTACAAATGTTATTGTATTGTATTATTATTGTAACTTCTGTTCATCACTAGACACCAGTAACACTAAGAAACCGGGCTGACTCCCGAATCTGGGATGCAATGCACAACTGATTGATGGCATACTTTATTTTATTCATACTATGGAATGTATGAAGGAATCATCCTTAGATTGGTATGTTGTAATATACAATTGATTGGAAACTCAAGGTTGCAATTCCTTGCTGAGCCTCTGAGGAAGTGGCTGGAGAGCTGCGAACATGCATCAGGCAATTATCTGTATTTATTATGTAATGTATTTATAAAGCACCAACATATATACAATATTACGGAATGCTGGATAATAAATACATACAATGGTACGAAGGATGGCAGTTGTAACGTAACAAGGTTATACAACCTAGGACAAAGTTATACAAGGCAAACGTATAACTTCCATCATCCCTCTTCCACCACCAGGTGGCGCTGCAAGCCTGGCACCATCCCCTGGGTTACGATCACGTCTTAAGGGGCCCATACATCTAACGATTTTCCCGCCGATATACGGCCGATTCGATCACAATGATCGAATCGGCTGTGAAATCACCGCGCACACCGCTGACAGAACGATCGATTTCCGTCCGAAATCGATCATTCCCGTCGATTCCCGTTGATCCGTTTGTGCGGAGTATTTCTCTCGATTGCCGGCGGGTCGGGAGTGCGTCGATAGCGGCGTTCGAATGCCCGACGACCGACGCAATACAGCGGGTATACATTACCTGCTCCGCCGGCGCGGGTCACCGATGTCTTCTTTCCGCGCTGGGTTCCAGACCGGCTGCTGCTACACAGAACTTCCTGTCCCGGCAGGAAGTTTAAACAGTAGAGCGCCTTCCACTGTTTAAACTTCCCCTGGACAGGAAGTTCAGTAGCTGCAGGAACGGTCTGGAGCCCGGAGCGGAGAAGAAGACAGCTGGGACGAGGGGACTCGCGCCGGCCGGATCAGGTAATGTATGAGGGGGGGGGGGGGGGGGGGGCGGCAGAAGCGGCAGCTTCACAGATTGTGATCGGTTTCAGGCTGAAATCGATTCACAAACTGTTTGCAGTAAGGTGGCCATACGATCCTTCTCTGATCAGATTCAATCAGCGAGAATTCTATCTGTTGGTCGAATCTGATGGCAAATCGACCAGTGTATGGCCACCTATATGTGATCAGAACTCAGAAGAGGATCCCGGGAGTGCAGCGCCGCCCGGTGGATGAAGAGGAGAAGCCAATCCAGCCGTCCAGGACAGGTAAATATAAAGAAGCTCCCTGCGCTGCTCTGCATAGTTGCATTAGGCAGCTAAACAGGATATGCTGTTGGAAGACAAGATAATGCGTGCAGGGCTGCTAATAGGTTATAGCAAATCTGAAGCAAAAATAAACTAATGAGATGATGAATTGTATGTGTAGTACGGTTAATAAATAGAACATAAGTAGCAAAGAAAAGAGTCTTAAATTTTGATTTTGCACTATATAGCTTTATTTATAACATTGTATCAGACTGTTGCAGTTTAAAATCCACATCTTTCAAGTTGTTAAGGTGCTCGTACATCTACCGATTTTGGAGGCCGTTTTGACCAAGAGACAAATCTCTCTGTGAATCTGATTGGAGAGAGATTTGTTGTCTGCCATAAACTGCAGGCTGATTTCCCAATCAATTTCAGCATGTGATCCCCGACCACTGTCCCCTGAAGTTTTATGTCCCTGTGCCCCGGGAAGTTTCACTTTACCTGCTGATGTCTGCACTGCCGAGGTCCCCGTACTTTCTCATTTGCTCCCCCACTTGGTTGTCGATGTTATAATATGTGGGGCACGTGAGTTACGTCACATATGTGCCCCACATGCTATATGTCGGTAGTCACGTCGTGGGGCCAGAGTGTGGAAGTACGGCAGACACAGTGGCGAACACTAGCAGACGGTGTGACAGGTAAAGTGTAACTGCACGGGGGGATGGGGGATGTGTGACATAAAACATTGGGGAGGGACAGTGGCTGAGGGTTTCTGTCGCACGCTGTTACCGATGAGCACCCATTCACGCATGTTGGGCCAAGATTTTCCAGCAAGTCCGATCGATACATGCAACCAATTTTGGCCTGAAATTGTTCACATCCTCAATCGGCATGCTCCTGCCTGGCACCAATTTTTATTCGATTATACTTATCAAATCAGATAGTCGATCGCCTGCCAAGTCAAGTAATCTATGGGCACCTTAAAGATAACCCGAGGTGAGTTTGAAAAATCCTATTAGGACACACATACAGTGGGTTGCAATTGCAAAAGTATTCGGCCCCCTTGAAGATTTCCACATTTTGTCACATTACTGCCACAAACATGCATCAATTTTATTGGAATTCCACGTGAAAGACCAATACAAAGTGGTGTACACGTGAGAAGTAGAAGGAAAATCATACAGGATTCCAAACATTTTTTACAAATCAATAACTGCAAAGTGGTGTGTGCATAATTATTCGGCCCCCTTTGATCTGAGTGCAGTCAGTTGCCTATAGACATTGCCTGATGAGTGCTAATGATTAAATAAATAGAGTGCACCTGTGTGTAATCTAATGTCAGTACAAATACAGCTGCTCTGTGACGGCCTCAGAGGTTGTCTAATAGAATATTTGGAGCAACAACACTGTGAAGTCCAAATAACACACCAGACAGGTCAGGGATCAAGTTGTTGAGAAATTTAAAGCAGGCTTAGGCTACAAAAAGATTTCCAAAGCCTTGAACATCCCACGGAGCACTGTTCAAGCGATCATTCAGAAATGGAAGGCGTATGGCACAACTGTAAACCTACCAAGACAAGGCCGTCCACCTAAACTCACAGGCTGAACAAGGAGAGCGCTGATCAGAAATGCAATCAAGAGGCCCATGGTGACTCTGGACGAGCTGCAGAGATCTACAGCTCAGGTGGGAGACTCTGTCCATAGGACAACTATTAGTTATGCACTGTACAAAGTTGGCCTTTATGGAAGAGTGGCAAGAAGAAAGGCATTGTTAACAGAAAGCATAAGAAGTCCCGTTTGCAGTTTGCCACAAGCCATGCGGGGGACACAGCAACCATGCGGAAGAAGGTGCTCTGGTCAGGTGAGACCAAAATGGAACTTTTTGGCCAAAATGCAAAACGCTATGTGTGGCGGAAAACTAACACTGCACATCACTCTGAACACACCATCCCCACTGTCAAATATGGTGGTGGCAGCATCATGCTCTGGGGGTACTTCTCTTCAGCAGGGACAGGGAAGCTGTTGATAGGAAGATGGATGGAGCCAAATACAGGGCAAATTTGGAAGAAAACCTCTTGGAGACTGCAAAAGACTTGAGACTGGGGCGGAGGTTCACCTTCCAGCAGGACAACGACCCTAAACATAAAGCCAGGGCAACAATAGAATGGTTTAAAACAAAACATATCTATGTGTTAGAATGGCCCAGTCAAAGTCCAGATCTAAATCCAATCGAGAATCTGTGGCAAGATCTGAAAACTGCTGTTCACAAACGCTGTCCATCTAATCTGACTGAGCTGGAGCAGTTTTGCAAAGAAGAATGGGCAAGGATTTCCGTCTCTAGATGTGCAAAGCTGGTAGAGACATACCCTAAAAGACTGGCAGCTGTAATTGCAGCAAAAGGTGGTTCTACAAAGTATTGACTCAGGGGGCTGAATAATTACGCACACCCCCACTTTGCAGTTATTTATTTGTAAAAAATGTTTGGAATGATGTATGATTTTCGATCCACTTCTCACATGTACACCACTTTGTATTGGTCTTTCACGTGGAATTCCAATAAAATTGATGCATGTTTGTGGCAGTAATGTGACAAAATGTGGAAAACTTCAAGGGGGCTGAGTACTTTTGCAATCCACTGTATACATTCTGCATACAATGCCCAGCCTCTTTGTCCTTACACTGTCCCCCCAGTCTCCCCCCGTGCTCTGCTGTCCCCCATAAAAAAAACGCTAGGCTAGTGACACGCTGGCTGTTTACCTGAAGGCTGTCTGTCACCGGCGCCGCCACTCCCCTGCCTCCTC
Source organism: Hyperolius riggenbachi (assembly GCF_040937935.1). Taxonomy (NCBI): domain Eukaryota; kingdom Metazoa; phylum Chordata; class Amphibia; order Anura; family Hyperoliidae; genus Hyperolius; species Hyperolius riggenbachi. The sequence continues at coordinate 460,461,155 of NC_090649.1, read as the reverse complement.
TATAGGGTGGCTCACTGCCTGTGTCCCTTCCGTCCCCGCCTCCGTAAGCCGATTGGAGGAAGCTTACGGAGGCGGGGAGGGAAGGGACACAGGCGGGGAGCTGGGCTATAGAGGAGGTGGGAGAGCGGCGGTGACTGACAGCCTTCAAGTAAACAGCCTGCTAGCGACAATATACGTGTCGCTAGCCTGGCGTTTTTTTTTCATGGTGGACACTGTAAGGACACAGAGGCTGGGCATTGTATGCAGAATGTTCCTCTGTGTCCTAATAGGATTTTTCAAACCCACCTCGGGTTCTATTTAAGACGAAGCCAAATTAATGACCCTTTGAGCTTTTCTGTAGTAAAACTTTATCTAGAGCTGTCTCTCACCATTTCTTGGCTGTGAAAACAGAAATGGACTTAAAGGGAACCAGAGACAAAGCACCCTTGTGTATTTTACCATATATATCAGTAAGAACATTAGAGAAAACACCATGCTCTCTGTTTCATCCTCACTGCTAAAAGTGTCTGTTATCAGCTGTGATAAGAATCCCAGACTGAGCATTCAGTCTGGCTTTGCATGGAATAATTATAGTTGAGTCATTATAACAGAGCCACAAGGGGGCAGGCTTAGGCTTGAAAAGACACCAGAGAAGACAGACTCAGCTATATTCTTTCCATAGCAAAGCTAGACTGAGTGCTCAGTCGGGGATTCTTATCAGAGGTGATAACAGTCAGATTAGACAGAGAACAATAAAACAAAGAGCAGATTAGGAGTTTACTATCATGTTCCCACTGATTTATAAGGTAAAATACAAGAGGGTGCTTCATCTCTGCTTCTCTTTAATTTCTTAGTAGGGCTAGTATCATATGTAACTATGTTTATCTCATCATGTCACGTCACTTTAGATTCACTTTAAAGGGACCCTGAGCACTCATTAAAAATGAAATTGTGACTTACCTGGGGCTTCCACCAGCCCACCGTAGGCCGCAAGGTCCCCCAGCATCCTCCTGGCTCCTCTCCCGGTCCCGCTGGCTTCTCCATTATGGTACGACTTCGACCTGAAGTCATCGGGGCTGCTTCCCGCTTTGCCAATATGCATAATCAGAGTCCTGTGCATGTGCAGTTCAATATTACTGTGCATGCGCAGGACTCTCATGCCGGCCAGCGTAAAGATGCGTGGCCGGCATGATTACGCATATCGCCAAAGCAGGAAGAAACCCTGACAACTTTAGGCTGAAGTCATATAACAGAGCGGAGCCGTCAGCAGGACCAGGAGAGGAGCCAGAAGGATGCTGGGGGACCTTGCGGCCTACGGTGGGCTGGAGGAAGCCCCAGGTAAGTCATGATTTCATTTTTAATGAGTGCTCAGGGTCCCTTTAAATCATACACGTCGAACTCCGGCCTGCGGGCCAAATCTGGCCCTCGGAGCCATTCAATTTGGCCCCCAAGTTGTTTCCCACTTTGCATTATGTTTGGCCCTCTCTAGACCACCAGGGAAGCTATATTGGAGGTAAAGCCCTAAAACACCAGGGAAGCCATATGAGGGAGGTGAGGAAAAGCATTAAACACTAGGGAACTGTACAGGGGAGGGTGGGGGACACTAAACACCAGGGAACTGTATAGAGGAGGGAGGAGGACCACAAGACACCATGGCACTGTATAAGGGTTGGAGGGGATCCTTTAGACACCAGGGAACTTTATAAGGGAGGGAGGTGCCCAGTAGATATTGCGTTTGGCCCGCGACTAGGTCCCAGTGTTTAATTTCGGCCGACTTTGTACTTGAGTTTGACACCACTGCTTTAAATACATATAAAAAATCTGTACGTTAAGTAGGAGCTAATGCTGAATGTGTTGAAGCTGCTGGCCTGTTTACAATGAGTAATAAATATTTTATGGTGATTGATTAATAAATGTTTCTTCACTCTCAGTAGTTGGTCATCATAAACATTGTATTTCTGTAAACTGTGCCTTGTCTAATAATACCACGGCAGCCAAATGTCACTTTCCCTATGGCTCAGTTCTGTCAGGACGCCGCGGAGAGCTGGAAGCAGCGTGGTGGGGCGAGATCTGCGACAACATGGGAAAAGGTTACCATGGAACGTCACCCGCTGAGACAAGGTATGTGACGGTGAATGTAAGATGACAATTCAGGAGACCATTCTGCTATAGCTGGGAGTTTACAAGCTCCGTGAGACTTCCTGAAGGTTAAGTCTGATGGAGGATGCCACCGAGGGTGATAAATTACCGACCGGTGACAATGGGGATTTTGTAGAAGATTCTGAATGATGGATTGATAATCTTTGCTGTTTACCATGACCTGGGTACCTGGTAACCAACATATTGTCATTTACGAAAAGAGTCCAAGGGCGTTGCTAGGCTTCCAGAAGGACACTTCTAGGTTGGAGTACTACAAGCAGAGCAGCACACCATGATAGAGGGTGGGGGCGGCTGTTTCTCGCCCAAAAAGAAGCAGTCAAATTTTTTCTTCAGATTTCATCTTTTGACGCGATTTGAACAATCAAAACTAATTGGATGGTGATAATCAATTGTTCCCATTAACGGAACAATTTAAGAAGGTTCTAAATTCCAATTCGATCATAAAATTTAACTTATGAATCAATATTTTTTCCTTTTCCAATCAATCAAAGAATCATTTCACATTGATTTGCGTGACACATGGGGCAGTTTTCTTTACAATTCGATCATAAAAATCATGTCGAAACATTGAATCTGAAGGAAAAATTGTGCAGTTAATGGGCACCTTTTTACAGTTATCATATATCTAATTGGGGGGAGATTTGAAAAAATGATATACAGTCCATTGTGTGATGGAGTTTGAAATAAAGTTAAAATTTGGGGCCAAAGCGGCCAAGGATCCAGAGTGTTTACAAAGTCCCTGATGCATTGCGTTGGATTGTCTCAGCTTATTATTCTCGTCCATACCCTTCCTGTCTGAAGGTGCTACATTGTGCATCGCTGTGTTGTCCTCCCCGCCCACCCATAGGAACCCGAATGCATTGTTAACCTATGGGCTAGCTACTCGTCTGTACGACATTCAGCCACAAACTCTTGCCCAAGGCATTGAATCTAATGCATGCTCAAATACTGTATATACTCAAGTATAAGTCGACTTATATACGAGTCACAGGCAACATTGAGTAATGTGTGTGCTATTAGTGACATTCCCATTTGCAGCAATTTACTCACTTTCTCGATAAAGGAAATGCCAAGAAAACACAGGTCTGAAAGTCTTGGCCACAACAATTATCAAGGAAAGGGGCAGTGAGAAAAATATTGGGCTGAAGGAAGGGGAGTGTTTAATTACTGCACTTGAGGGCCTGAAGGAATTATTGGTTGCACTCAAGGGACAAAAGGGGTTAATGGCTGTAATACCAAGGGCAGCTTTAAATTCTTCCTGGTCGCCAAGTGCTGCTATTAACTTTGCTGGGTAGACTTATACTTGAGTCAATAAAAAAATTTAGCTTAATAGGGTTAAATATTGGAGCCGACTTAAACATGAGGTTGACTTATCTTCGAGGATATACCTTTTTGGGTAAAATGAGGCTGAAAGTGTGCACAGTGCGCTGTAATGAGAGGATGGCGCCACTAGGTGATGCATTGCTGCACACTACTCTACATGAATGAAACTAGAGAGAGAAGGCAGACCCCTGGTACCACCTGGTAGTATGACTGCTCTTCTGCGCGCTGCTCTGCATGAATGAAACTAGAGGGAGGCCAGGCCCATGGGCCGGCACACCTGATGGTACGACTGCTCTGCTGCGCGCTGCTCTGCATGGAAATACAGGGTGCACTGTGTTGGGTTTGGGGCGAGACCAGGCCCAGTTAAACTGTGCTTGTGTGAGGTAGAGGGCCCAATCCCATTCACCTGCACCTCTCCCTAACCCCTTACTCTTTTTAACATACCTCCATACCTCACCTCCACTCTTCCTTGGGGGAATAACCATGGACCCCCGAGACAAACACCGTCATCAAGGCCACCAGCACACCACCGCCAAGGCCTACTGCACACCACAAATCCCCCCCCAAGAGACAAACACCGCCATCAAGGCCACCAGCACATTACCGCCAAGGCCTACTGTACACCACAAATCGCCCCCTCCCCCCAACACCACCACACCATGCCGAACCCCCCAAGAGACAGGCACTGTGATCAAGGCCACCAGCACACCACCACCAAGCCCTACTGCACACCACAAATCTCCTCCCACCCCCTAAAACACCACGCCAGCCCCCCCAAGAGCCCCCCCCCTCCAGACAAATACCACTGTCACGACCACCTGGACACCTTAAAGATCCTCCCCTGGAAAAAAAAAACACAGCCCCTTGAGACAAACACTTTCCCCCCCTTTCTCCCCCAGTAAAAAGTTCAAACTGCTCAGAGGTCCTCGGGTCAAAAGTGATTGGGGTCCCCTGCATTATTGGACCTGGCAGACAGCAGTCCTGGAGAGGATCCTTGTGGCCCCTCCGATAGCACTGGGGCCCTTTCACATCTACACCCGCTGTGACCCTTGTTGCTGTTACAATGTTTGTAGTCCTCTTCTCTCCACTGTTGCCCGGGGCTTGCGTGTAGCAATGAGCTTCGTCCGCATTTTGCTGCGGCTGCCGTCACCAGAGCGGCGTGCTTTTAATGTGAGTGTGAGCATCTCTCTTGCAATCTGCTTTCTGCGTTGTTAATTACAGCTCTATGCATGGTTTATCTCTGCACATTATTAATTTCTGACACTTCAGCTCGCCCGAACCGCTCGCAGTCACAATAGCTATTAGCGTGTATTGAACTGAGAAGAATGAGCTTCCCAGCAGCGATCGCCCAGGATTCTTAAATGACATCCGTGTGTAATTCCTCCCTCCGCTCAGGGATGTAATAGGATCACTTTAGTCCGACACCACGCTTGTGACAGATAATGTGTCCTTGTGTGATGAGATGGGGGGGGGGGGGGGGGGGGGATTTAAAGGAAACCTGAATGGAGGGGAATAAGGAGGGGACCATTGTCTTGTTTCTTAAAAAATTCCCTTTGCCTGGCTTTTGTGCTGAACCCTCTGCCTTTCAAAGCTTGTTTCAAGGGCATTTTTTTCTAATTGCATTTATTAGCAAAGCATTTTATATTTTTTGACATACTTTAACCTCTTGAGGATGGCGGTCTTACACTCCCCTAGTGACCAGGCCATTTTTTACAATATAGGCCACTGCAGCTTTAAAGCTTTGCTGCAGGGCCATACAACTCAACACACAAGTGATTCCCCCCCTCCTTTTCTGCCCACCAACAGACCAACAGAGTTCTCTGTCGGTGGGCTCTTATCCCTGCCAGGATGTTTATTTTTTTAAATATTTATGTCTTTCATTTTATAATAAATAAAGATTTTTTTTCTAAATATTTTTTTCTCCCTCCCTTCCTCCCTCCCCCCACCAGCCAATCAGCATGATCGGCTGTCATAGGCTTCAGCCTATGACAGCGGATCACTTCCCTGCCTACAGAGGGGACAGCCGTGTCACACGGCTGTCCCCAGTACAGCGCTGCCTCAGATCTCAGCGCTGTACTGTACAATGTTGTAGACGGTGGTTTCGCCATCTAACAGTCCCTAGTGGCGATCGCCACTGGGAGACTGATGACGGAAGCGTGGATGCACGCGCATTGGCGTGCGCAAACCCCTGCAATCTCCGCCCAGAGCCATTCACGCCAATCGGCGTGGAGAAGTCATAAGGCAGTTAAAAAAGAAGTTTAGATTTTGCAATGAAAACGTTTAGGCTGGATTCATACTTAGATGTGTTGCGTTGAGTTGCATTGTAACATGCTTTTTTCAATGGCATGTAATGCAACGCGGCACAAATCAACGCAACGCATCTAAGTGTGAATCCAGCCTTAAAGTACCTGATGCAGCTGTTGATTGTTGTTGATTGCATCTTCGCACCTGTCACCATAAGGGTCCTGCACATGCGTGGTATACCGGAAAGACTGAACAGCGCATGGGCAGAACCCTTATGACAATGAGCGCAATGGTGTGCTAGTTGCCTGGACCAGCCGCGCATGAGTGACTTCAGTGGAAGTCGCCAGATTTGCCCAAAGGACACCGAAGGACCTTGCGGGCTATGGTGGCTGGAGTAAGCCCCAGGTAAGTCCAGATTTCCTTTTTTTTTTTAACCACTGCTGAGGGTCCCTTTAACTATACCTCCCAACTTTTTGAGATAAGAAAGAGGGACACTTAAGCCATGCCCCTGCCACACCCCAGACACACCCTTAATCACGCATACCATAAAGATTTCATTTAAAAAAATGTATTATTCAGACCACACTGGTACTTTCTATCCTGGTTTATTTTCCTTCATAATAGCATTTGAAAATAAGAAATGTATCAATTTAGTTTCAAAAACGTATTTATTTGGTAGCAAAAAGTTATCAAACAGTACAGCATAATAATAAGCCATAGTTGGCTATATACAATAGAATCACAAAAGCTGACAGCATGGTTGTATATGGCATTATAACATTACCCTCGGTACAAAAGTATAGCATTATAAGGAAAGTGCTACTGATTTTCTAAAAATAACTTTATCAGAACAGCAGAAAATTAGAACTAAGATTCAGTGGTCGTCTGCACTGCACCCACAAATGTCAAACATAAAATATGCATATACTGTACATAGAACAATCCAAACCAGATACAAAACCTTTCCAGGCTATATCAAAAAGTCCCAAGAACATTCCTGCACACCGACAGAAGTAGTCTGGATCTAGGGGACCCAAATCTTTTCAAAAGGGGCTGTTCTGTCCAGCAAATTTGCCTTTATCTTTTCATTTAGCATAGTTATATGTGTTTTAGAGAGAACACAACTACAGGACAATGAAGATTGCAATCATTGAGAAGCAATGTAAGTTGTGGTGGCATTCATGATAAATTAAATGAGCTTATGATGCGCATGTGACAACTTATCTGGCTGCAATCCTAGAAGACAGACTGTTGAGTCAGCTCGGAGATGAAGAGCTAGGATAGAGTTGGTTTTACGTCTAACTTTACTTCAAAGATTAGCTACCACAGGGCAGGTCTCCCATATACTGTATGATATAGGGTACCTTTATTTGAACATCCTCTGAGGCAGAGCTCAGATCTGTCAGGATAGAGACGGTGTATTTTGTCCGGAACCATATAGGACCTATGTAAAAGTCGTATAGATACCTCCATATCTGTTACACATAAACTACCTTTGGAAAGGGTATCAAAAGATTGTAACCACAGTTCATTATCTAATGTAGTGTGAGTATCTCTTTCCCAGTCTAATTGGAATTGAAATGTAATATCCTGAGGGCCCGCATTCAACATTGAGTAAAGTAGTGATAGAGTTCCCTTATGCAGGGGGCCACACATACAAATGCTTTCCAGGGTTGACACTTTAATCTCTTGGCCTGCGGGAGCTAAAGATAAGGTGTAATGGTGAAGTTGGTGGGCACGGAAATGCTCAGACTGTGGTATGGAATGCTCCTCTAAGAAATGTATCAATTTAAAGGATGGGAAGTGTAGAATAATTTAAACACATTTTTCAGTATAATGTATTTACACAGATGTAAGTCCTGAAAGAGGGAAAATGAGAAAGAAAGAGGGGCAGAGGGATTGAGTTCCCAAAGAGGGACTGTCCCTCCAAAAGAGGGAGCTATGCTTTAACCCCCTTGCCGTTACAATTCTGGCGGCAAGGGGGCAGCGCAGCAGGCATCTTCCTATCCACTCAGAACGGGATTTCCTGCTGGGCTTCCCCGGTCGCCATGGCGACCGGGCGGGATGACGTCACCCACGTCATGGACGTCGGGACGTCAGAGGGAATCCCGATCCACCCCTCAGCGCTGCCTGGCACTGATTGGCCAGGCTGCGCAAGGGGTCTGGAGGGGGGGGGGGGGGGGTGGCGCGGCGGGTAGCGGCGAATCGGCGGCGAGCGGAAACTGCTAGCTGCGTGCAGGAAAAAAAATTTGTGAAAATCGGCCCAGTGGGGCCTGAGAAATCCTCCTACGCAGGTTACCCCGAGCTGAGCTCGGGATAACTGGCAAGGAGGTTAAAGGGGCACTATGGCAAAACATTTTAAAATTTAAAAAATATGTGCAAACATAAACAAATAAGTAGGTTTTTTCCAGAGTAAAATGAGCCATAAATTACTTTTCTTCTATGTTGCTGTCACTGTAGGTAGTAGAAATCTGACAGAAGTGACAGGTTTTGGATTAGTCCATCTCTTCATGGGGAGACTCTCAGGGATTTATTTATTTTCAAAAGCTCTTAGTGAATGGCAGTTGCTCTGTCCAACTGCCAAAAAACTGTGTAGCGAGCAGGGAAGCTGGCCAGCATATACTGTATATCTTTATAAAGAATAAAAGCATTGCTGAGAATCCCCTATGAAGAGATGGACTAGTCCAAAACCCGTCGTTTCTGTCAGATTTCTACTACCTACTTTAAGTGACAGCATTATAGGAGAAAAGTAATTTATGGCTCATTTTACTCTGGAAAAAACGGACTCCTTATTTGTCTATGTTAGCACATATTTTACATTTTACAATTTTTCGCTATAGTGCCCCTTTAACTGCTAATAGGTCCTAACGGCAGTTCGATATGTGTTTCCACACTGGGGCGCTTAAAAAAAAATATCCGAATCCATAAGGGTGCTATGAAGTGGAAAAGTTGGAGACCCACTGGGTTAGCATATGTTTTACAGGCCTGTACTTTTATCATGTGTTTCCAGACCGGTGGGCAGCTAAACAAAATAATAGATAAAGGGCAGAAATCTCACATCTGGGCTGTAGCAGAAGCTACATGCTGCCGTCCCCGTGTGAGTCAGACATTCTGCGACAACCAAAGAGATATTTTTATAATACCTCCACCTTCTATCCTTGCTCCTAATTCTTTGTGATGTGTGCATTGTGTTTCCCCACCAACCTGTCACTTCAAATCACGTCTTCCGAACAGCTTCACCTAACAAGAGGGAGAGGGAGGAGGATCCTGAATCACAGCGCAGATCAATTCTTTGAAAGTTTATATGTCACTGACAAAACTTTAAATTAGTCATCAAGACTAAAAATTGTTCTCCCCACACCCCTTCCCCCTTGCATCCATCGTAGATAAAAGTCATTAAGATGAAAACGTATCTTGGCCATCTTTTTACAGTACAGGAACGGTGTGTGACTTAAAGCAGGTACCTGCAGCGGAAGGAGTTCTGGTGAGACAAAACCCAAAAAATGAGATTGTTGGCAGCCCTCCAGCCTGTGTCGTTTCTAGCCTTTTTGTCACCCCAGCCAAGAAGTCCTGTATCAATCCCCCCCACCCCCCCGCAAAAACAAAAACATTCACCCACACTAAAGAGTATGAACCATGTGGTGTATAAGGTGGTTGCAGGAGTTGCCCGAGATACAGATAACCCACCAATCCAGTCACATTTTGTTGCACATCCCCTTCCTGCACACCCCCAGCCCTGTGTGTAAATGCAGCGTATAGCCCAGCAGAAGCTGTCACCGCTCCGGTGGAGTACACTGCCTCCTTCTGTCCACCTTTTTGTCCCCCTTTATGCCTCCTTCTGTCCCCTTCTTCCTTCTTTAGTCACCCTGTGCCTCTTTCTGTTCCCCCTTGTAACACCTTCTGTCCCCCTTGGCCTCTTTCTGTTACCCCTGTGCCCCCTTCTGTGACCCCTGTGCCCCCTTCTGTTACCCCGTGCCTCCTTCTGTCCCCTTGTGCTACCCCTGCCCCCTTGTGCATCTCTCTGTCCCATTGTACCTCCTGTCACAATGGGACAGAGGGCACCCAAATGCCGCTATTTCAATGTTTCAATGGGCACCTATGGCGGCGTCCAAAAGATTGGCAGCGGGGGGAGGGGTTAATGTTAGGCGTGGAGGTTGGTTAAGGTTAGACATTGGGCATATGGTGTTTGTGCGGGATGTGGAGGCGGGGGCTTGGTGTCAGGTGGAGTGTTTGTGGAAGGAGGGGCGGTTAGGCTTCAAGAAGGGTGTTTTGTGCGGGGGTGGCAGGGGGGGGGGGGGGGCGATTATCGTTAAACATCAGGAGGGAGGGTTCTCTGTGAGAGTAGGGTTAGGTTTAGCTATAGTAAAATATTGGTACTTAATACCAATATTTTACGATCCTTCTTTAAACTTAGTAGAATATCTGTAAATTACAGCACCCGCCAACTTGCACCGCACATTATAGCCGCGGTGTAGATAGCCAAGTATAGTTGCCCCCAATATAGGTAGCCAGGTAGGTGTCCCCAGTATAGGTAGCCAAGTGTAGGTGCCCTCATAATTGTTAGCTAGGTATATGTGCCCCCAGTATAGGTTAGCCAGGTATAGGAACCCTAGTATAGGTAGCCAGGTATAGTTTCCCCCAGTATAGGGTAGCCAGGTATAGTTTCCCCCAGTATATGGTAGCCAGGTATAGTTTCCCCAGTATAGGGTAGCCAGGTATAGTTTCCCCCAGTATAGGGTAGCCAGGTATAGTTTCCCCCAGTATAGGGTAGCCAGGTATAGTTTCCCCAGTATAGGGTAGCCAGGTATAGTTTCCCCCAGTATAGGTTAGCCAGGTATAGGAGCCCTAGTATAGGTAGCCAGGTATAGTTTCCCCCAGTATAGGGTAGCCAGGTATAGTTTCCCCCAGTATATGGTAGCCAGGTATAGTTTCCCCAGTATAGGGTAGCCAGGTATAGTTTCCCCCAGTATAGGGTAGCCAGGTATAGTTTCCCCGAGTATAGGGTAGCCAGGTATAGTTTCCCCAGTATAGGGTAGCCAGGTATAGTTTCCCCCAGTATAGGGTAGCCAGGTATAGTTTCCCCAGTATAGGGTAGCCAGGTATAGTTTCCCTCAGTATAGGTTAGCCAGGTATAGGAGCCCTAGTATAGGTAGCCAGGTATAGTTTCCCCCAGTATAGGGTAGCCAGGTATAGTTTCCCCCAGTATATGGTAGCCAGGTATAGTTTCCCCAGTATAGGGTAGCCAGGTATAGTTTCCCCCAGTATAGGGTAGCCAGGTATAGTTTCCCCCAGTATAGGGTAGCCAGGTATAGTTTCCCCAGTATAGGGTAGCCAGGTATAGTTTCCCCAGTATAGGTTAGCCAGGTAGGTGCCCCCAGTATAGGTAGCCAGGCATAATTTCCCCAGTATAGATAGCCAGGTATAATTGCCTCTCGTACAGATTAGCCAGGTAGGTGGCCCAGTATAGGTAGCCAGGCATAGTTTCCCCAGTATAGATAGCCAGGTATAAGTGCCCCCCGTATAGGTTAGCCAGGTAGGTGGCCCAGTATAGGTAGCCAGGTTTAGGTGCCCCCAGTATAGGTAGCCAGGTATAGGTGCCCCCAATATAACTAAGCCAGGTATAGGTGCCTCAGTATAGGTAGCCAGGTATAGGTGTCCCCAGTATAGGTAGCCAAGTATAGGTGGCCCCATAATAGGTAGCCAGGTATAGTTGCCCCAAGTATAGGTTTGTTAGGTAGGTGCCCCCAGTATAGGTAGCCAGTGTGCACCCCCCCTCCCCAGCCATCACTCCTTTACCTCCTGGAGTTGGGCAGCCACCTTCTCCACCACCACAGTCTCCTGATTGCAGATCCAATTCCCCTCACTGCATGTGCAGCGTGGCATGCAGCAAAGACCTCAGCGGTGACTTGTAGACAGTCGGATAGAAGAGCGGTTCCACTGGTAACGGAGCGTATACAGGATGTAAGTACTTCCTGAATACTTGCCGCCACTAGGAGGAGCAGCTCTTCTGTCTGACTGACTGCAGGTCACCGCTGAGGTCTCTGCTACATGCCACGCTGGACATGCAGTGAGGGGGTCAGACATCAGGGGACTGTTGGAACTCCAGTAGGAAGGGGGGCGGGCAGGATGTCGCCCCTATGGAAGACGCTGCCTGATGCACGTTGTTCAAGTGGCGTCATGAAAGGTCCACCCATGAGTATATGTCTAATATTTTGACACAAGATGGCGCTGTGCAGGCCTGGGTCAGCTCACTCTGGCTTGGTGTGTGTCAGCCCTGGCCCCACCCAGGGGTGGTTAGGATGGCTCTCCAGTCAACAGCCTGGGTGGAGCCAGCGGTGCCTCCCTCTGTCCTGATATGTTCTAAAGGAGCAAAGGAAGTTATCAGTGTTGAGTGGGCGGGAACTTGAACAGCAATTTTAGAATATAATTAAAATATTTTCCAATACCCAGGATACTGGGGATCAGCCTGTCCATGTGGAAAGCAATACACTTCAGTCCTATTTCTGTGATCGGAGAGACACCATTTAATTTAGAGGCCTGTTGCCAGCCAAGTTACTCCAGTACATAGAGGCGGGTCAGAGAGGAAAGTAAATTATACGCCTGCCAAGTTTATCTCCCTCTTTCAAACAATTCAAATCATTTGTGAGTGGGAGGCAAACATCTCTGTGCCGTGTGTCAGACACTTTGCTGAGGCACGCCGTGCTGCCGGATTGATGGATGTCGCTGTCACCAGCTGTCACCAGCTACATGTAAGAAAATTAACTTCTGAGAAGCCACTTCCTACACCCCAAATTCCCCTTCTAGAGGCTGATCCCAGGCAGCAGCTGGAAGAGATAAAGTGTACCTGAGGCGAGAAGCGTCTCAGGTACCACACTTACCTGGGGCTTCCTGAAGCCCCCTTGAGGCCGCTTGTCCTTCCTCATCTCCCAGGATAGCTTCTATCGCCCGCAATTCTGCCCAGTAGCCTGGCCAAGTCACGCTTCATCACACATACACGGTCTGGCACGCTTCCCGTCGCGCTCCCACGGCTGGGAGCGTTCTGCAGTTGTGCAGGCGCAAAACAGATCCACAGGGGAGAGCACTACGGGGGAGAGCACCGAGCCACGCATGCATGTAGAATCACGAGCCGGCTAGGCTTTCGGGCACTATTGTAGGTGACAGAAGCCGCCCAGGGAGACGGCGAGGCACTAGCGGCCTTAAGGGAGCTTAAAGAGAACCAGAGACGAAGCACCCTCATGTATTTTATTACATTTATCAGTGGGAACATGACAGTAAACACCTACCCTGCTTTTAGTTTCATTGTTATCTGCTTAATTAGTCTATTAGCAACTGTGATAAGAGTCCACCGACTATTCAGTCGAGGTTTGACCTGGAATCATTATAGCTGAGTCACTCTTCTGTGAAGTCTTTTCAAGCCCAAGCCTTCCCCTCTCCTGGCTTAGATTTCCTGCTTTGCATACTGAGAGCTGTGATGACTGGGAGGGGCTGCACTGCTGAGAGAGAAGCTCTGTGGCTGTAATATGATCCCTGTGTGCTCTGTGTGCACTAGATACTGACTGCAGTTTCATTCCTATGAGAGACACTTCTTACAGTACATCATACCAAAATGAAAGCACACAGATGAGCCTTTCTCATATAGGCTAGATAGCAGCCTAGTCTCATATAGCATAGACAGCACATCCAGAACAACTTATATAACCCGGAAGGAGAAGGGATATGAGCCGGCGGCCATATTTGATTTTTCCTGCAGCAATAATGGATAAAAAACACTAAAAAAGGCACACCAGAGCGGCAAAATTATCAGGTAGAGCATTTATTCTTTACAAGCTATCAACTGATATGTTTATTTTGTGTAAAACGTTCATCTCTGGTTCCCTTTAAGGAAGCCTGAGGTTACTTTTTTTGGAAATAGCTCGTTATTTACTCTCTGTCCTCTTTTCTAACGCTTAGCAAAGTGCGCCCTACATGCATAAGTTAAGTAGCCATGTTCCCCAGATAACAGCATGAATCTAATCTGAGGTATGAATGGTATGGAGGCAGGCAGGCTGGTGCAGCACAGGGGCAGTGCTGTGGCACCTGTGGCACAAGCCATGCCTGAACCCCTCTAGATACGCCTCTGAGGATACCCTTTTTTAGGTTAATTATCCTGGTTTCAGCATCAGAAACACTTCCTGTATCTATATATTGTTTTATATTGGTATTTATCCCCACCCTGCCAGTGATGTCACAGCCTAGGCAGTTAAGCTACGAGGGACTCTTCTCCCAGAGCATTCTGGGAAACCAGGTACATTTTGTACTGGCTTTGGAATTCTCAGTAAACAAATTTCCCTGGCGTTTTCCATGGCAGCATACTATTGGGCAAAGCCCCGCCTCCCCTTTGCCCTACTAGGACGTCCTTAGATCATAAAAAGCCCACCCCTACTGCCCTCCAGTATTCTTTTTCCTTTCCTCGCCTCCAGCCTGCAAGGATGTCTTTATTTCAAGTAAGCCTTACCTCCGTCTGTAATGGCGGCAGCCAGTGGTTTTGACTCCTCCACTGAAGTCTGCACCTTTGGCAGCTAAATGCTCCGATGAGGTGTAGAGCCCTTCTCTTGGTGCTCTCAAGGGCCTGTTTGTTCAAACTCCTGCGTGCTACACTGGTGTTTAAATAAACATTGTAGCTCCCCGCAGCTGCACTTTCTATTTAGTATGACGTACAGTCACTTTCTAAATGGATGCTGGAGGTCTAATATCCTGTTTATTATAGGGCATATAGTAAGTTGCTTACCAGTATTACTTTATCATGTTCCATTAAAGTTTTCCGTAGGGGATGCGCGCTTGTGTAGGCAGCGTTCCGCTGGGAATAGTAGTTCGTTCAGTGGAGAAGACAGTGAAGATGGCTTCCGAGTGGTTTGAACGGGGCTGATCTCTCGCGCGCGCGCGAACCCGGAAGTGGTTTATCCACTAAGGGCGGAAGTACTCGGCGGCCATTTTGCTTTGGGGCGCAGAGCAGGAAATGAAGGGGAAGTCTCTCTTCCTCTATATATTCCGGCGTTTTGCGTCATTTGCCGCTCAGAGTGGTAGGAGAACGTTCGGAGGGACCCTAGAGCCATTTTTACAAGCGGAAACAATTAGGTAAGAAGGCACACTGTACTTAGTGATAGGTGATCAAGGGCACTTAAGTTATTTGTTGAGGATACATACAGGTAATTTTTTTCTTGTGTGCAGCTGCGTTATGGGGAAACACAGAAGAGAGCATCCAGATGCATTTGAGGGGTCAAGTGCCAGTTCAAATAGGTAAGGTCGGTAAGTTAAAAAAAAAAAAAAAAAAAAAAAGGAGTTGAAGAGAAACTTAGTATTCTTTATTGTATGCTTTTTTCCAGCAAAAAGCATCATAAGGATTCTAAAAGAGATGGAACCCCAGAACGCTCAGCGAGGAAAAAAGAAGAGGCCAGGATTCAACTAAAGTCGCCTCCAAAGCAAAGTTCTTTGAATACTACACAGGTGGTGATACAGCAAGATGAAGGGAGGAAGTCTTCCTCGTCTAGTGAAGATTGTATGCTGATTCAGGAGGCCGGCCCTTCGGGCCTTAAAAAGCCTCAAGCCAATCCTCTAAAAGAGCAATTTTGGATTTGCGGAAGAAAATCATTAAGAGATAAGAAAGTCTGTGAAATGTGTCATCTTGATATTGCACGGGAGGACAGAGAAGTATCTTCCTTAATCAAGCAAGTTGTAAGAGACACAGTCTCGGAATTGTCAGCGAATAGAGAATTAGCATTGCCAAGTACTTCTAGCCGCAAATCACTAGATACTTATTCAAGTTCAGAGAATTCGGATATATCGGATAACGAAGAGGATTTTGACTTTTCCCTAGTTCCTGTGTTTATAGAACAGGTGAAGCGAGCTATCAAGTGGAAAGATCAGGCATCTTCACCGAAACAGAAAAAAACAAGGTATTACAAACATCTTGATAAATCTAAAGTAGCTTTTCCGCTGTTGGAGGAAATAAAAGAAGTAATCATGGATGAATGGAATAAGACAGTAAAGAAACCGTCCCTGAAGAACCGATTCCAGAAGATGTATCCATTAGAAGAGGAAGATGCCATGCTGTTGCAGAGTAATCCGCTAGTGGATGCTTCGGTATCGAAGTTAGTTAAGAACGTTACGCTCCCACTAGAAGATTCGGTGTTTTTTAGAGATGTCATGGAACGCCAGATAGATCAAGATCTAAAAAGGAATTTCCTATCGGTAGGAGACTCTTCTACAGCAGCTGTTGCGTTGACATCAGTGGCAAAAGCACAAAGAGCATGGATCACGGAAATACAAGAAGATGTATATTCAGGAAAGAGTAGGGAAGATATAATAAATTCATTAAGCGACTTAAAGATTTCAGCGGATTTTGTCGGTGCAGCTAGCGTAGACATTGTTAGATCAGCAAGTAGGGCTATGCTGTACGCAGTTATGGCAAGAAGATCACTTTGGTTGAAACCGTGGTCGGCGGATCCTAGTTCAAAACAGGCATGGACTAAGATCCCTTTTGATGGGAAAAATCTCTTCGGGGCAAAAATGGGTGAAGCTATCACAAGAGTCACTGGGGGAAAATCAGGGCTTATACCTCAGGATAGAAGATTTAGGAGACAAAAATTCTCACAGTTTAAGCGACAACAGCCCGGAAAATTTTATGAGTCAAAAACCTATAAGCCAGGAAGAGAGTATCGGAGAAATTGGGGAGCATCCAGAGCACCTTTTAATAGGTCAAACAAAGCAAAGTCAGCGTCATCACTACCAGATCCCGGGAAGCCCTTTTGAAGTAAGGCCTGTCCAAAATTTCCCAGTGGGAGCCAGATTGTCCCATTTCAAGGAAATTTGGGCAGGAAAGATAACCAATGGTTGGATCTTAAACACAATAAGTACAGGACATCGGTGGATTTTCAAGAGACAGCCTCCACAGTTTCGATTTATAAGGACAAGAATTCCAAAAGACAAAAAGAAGCTGTTGTCATTAATAGAGTATGTACAAAATCTCATGAGTCAAAAAGCAGTCATACAAGTATCACTGTCAGACAGAAATCAGGGTTATTATTCCCCAATTTTTTTAATAAAGAAAAAAACAGGAGACCTCAGACCTGTTTTAGACTTGAAAAGTCTCAACAAATTTATCTTTATCCCCAAGTTCAAAATGGAAAGTCTTCAGTCGATAATCTTGGCGGTACATCCAGGGGACTGGATGTGTTCGATAGACCTCAGAGACGCATACTTCCATGTACCCATACACCCACAGTGTCAAAAATTTCTTCGATTTGCCATAGGAGAATTGCATCTACAATTTGTGTGTCTTCCCTTTGGTCTGGCAACCTCACCCCGAACCTTTTCAAAGGTCCTGTTAACGATAGTAGCCTTTCTGAGAGAAAAGGGGGTTCGAATTCTACACTACTTAGACGATATACTAGTCCTAGCGTCTTCAAGAGCTCTACTGTTAGTACATCAGGAAATGGTATTGAAAACCTTGGAAGAGTTCGGTTGGATAGTAAACCACCAAAAAAGCCAGCTGCAACCTACCCAAAAACTAATATTTTTGGGAGCCATGTTGGATACAGCAAGTTGCACAGTATCACTTCCACAAAACAAAATACAGTTAATTCAAGACGCAGTAGGTTCATTGATGGCCCAGAACTGTGTTTCAGCCAAGACATGTATGAGCGTGATAGGCCTCATGTCTTCAACGATAAAAATGGTCAAGTGGGCGCATTGGCACCAAAGACCACTACAGTTATCCTTTCTAAAACAATGGAACAAACAAAGTCTCAATCAGAAGATTTTTCTATCTCAAGAAGTAAGGGATTCTCTAGTTTGGTGGTCAGACAGGTCGAATCTGGAAAACTGTTGTTCCCTAATTCAGCCAGAGTGGGAAATTCTGACAACAGATGCAAGTTTCTGGGGCTGGGGAGCTGTCTACAGAGATCTAGTAGCACAAGGGAATTGGATGGAGTCAAGGCAAGACTCCGTTTCGAACGTGATAGAGCTAAGAGCTGCCCACCAAGCTTTGCGTCATTTTCTACCTCTACTAAAAGGAAAATCAGTCTTGATAAGGATGGACAATGTGTCAGCAGTTTCTTATGTAAGAAAACAAGGGGGGACTCACAGCACCAGCCTACTTCGAGAGGTGTCGCCGATAATGATGTTGGCGGAAAGATATCTAGAAAATATTACAGCTCTGTACCTACCAGGGAGCAAAAATGTTCAAGCAGATTACCTGTCAAGACATGCAATCAACAACAACGAGTGGTCCTTGAATGCGAAAGTCTTCCAAGCTTTAGTCAAACAGTGGGGTCTTCCAGAAGTGGACCTGTTTGCCTCAGGGAAGAATCACAAGGTGCAGAGATACTTTTCCCGCTTCCCGGATCCACAAGCGATAGCAGCGGATGCTTTGATTCAACCCTGGAATTTCAACATGGCGTACGCCTTCCCTCCAGTTCCACTGATTTTCAAATTTCTTCAAAAACTCAGACTTCAAAAATTGACTGTGATAGCCATACTTCCATATTGGCCTCGAAGGCCTTGGTTTCCCTTATTGCTCCAGCTGTCAGTATACCAGTCATTACCACTGCCACAAATTCCGGATCTGCTGACTCAGGGTCAGTTCAGCCATGTGAATCCTCTTCCATTGCGGTTAAGGGCGTGGATTTTGAGAGGTCAAGGTTAATGGACGTGGGCTGTTCCTCTGATGTAATAGAAACTCTGTTATCTGCAAAAAAACCAACCACTCAAGCAAGTTACAATAGAGTGTGGAAAACTTTCTCCAGTTTCGCGATTGAATCTAAATTTGAGTTGAAGAATTTTACAGTAGTCAATTTACTGTCCTTTTTGCAAAAGGGGCTAGACCTTGGCCTGGCATATTCCACCTTGAAGACTCAAGTGTCAGCCATATCCTCTATATCGGGGATACAGTGGTCGTCAGAACAGTTGGTTAAACAGTTCTTCAAAGCAGCAATCAAAAAGAGACCTCCTCTCAAACCTCGGTTCCCCAAATGGGATCTACCTTTAGTCTTGGACTATATTATGAGTGATCCGGTCATGGCCGGGGATTCTATATCTTTGCAGAATATGTCAAGGAAAGTTGCATTTATGATAGCCATTACATCAGGCAGAAGAATATCAGAGATTCAAGCTCTCGGATGGAAACAACCTCATTTGGTAATTTATGAAGATAGGGTTGTTCTGTTCCCAATTAACTCCTTTTTGCCAAAAGTATCCACAGTTTTCCATTATAATCAGGAGTGGGTGTTGCCCAGTTTTAAGACACAAGAAGACCCAGTGGTTCTTCATCCGCTAGATGTACCATCTACCATCAGGGCTTATCTAGATATGACAAAAGACTTCAGAGACTCTGAAACTCTTTTTATTATACCCTCAGGGTATAGGAAGGGAAAACCGGCATCTACAAGAACAATTGCTAGATGGGTGGTTTCACTAATTCAGATGGCGTACAAGGCCAAGGGCCTACAGCCTCCGCAGGAAGTGGGAGCACATTCCACAAGAAGTATTGCTGCTTCATGGGCAGCCTTTGGAAAGGTGTCCTTACAGACAGTGTGCAGAGCAGCCAGCTGGGCGTCTGGTCACACGTTTCTAAAACACTATTGTGTAGAGCCAGCAGCATTAACCTCAGTGGAATTTGGGAAAAAGATAGTTTCCTCCACAGTTGCTTCTGCCATATAACATGTTGTATTTGTAAATAAATGTGTTTTCTTTGCATCCCAACCCGTTTGTAATCTAGTTATTGCCCAATAGTATGATGCCATGGAAAACGCCAGGGAAATTGGAAAATTGTATACTCACCTTCGGTAATTTTCCTTTCCTGGTGTTTGTCCATGGCAGCATACGGGCCCACCCTGGGCTTTCGGCTCGGACTAGTTATGAGAATACTGGAGGGCAGTAGGGGTGGGCTTTTTATGATCTAAGGACGTCCTAGTAGGGCAAAGGGGAGGCGGGGCTTTGCCCAATAGTATGCTGCCATGGACAAACACCAGGAAAGGAAAATTACCGAAGGTGAGTATACAATTTTCCAATATTCAGCAAAGCTGCACCTGACAGGACTAAAGATGTCATCACCAGTAATACATTTCAGAATGTAAATCAGAGAGAGGAAAGATTTTGCAGTGGACAAGCACTGACTAAATATTTTATAAATTCATATTTTAAAAGTAATATTCATTACTTTATTTTTACTGCAGATTCTTTTTTACCATTTTCAGATCAGGCGGCTTGCCCCTTTAAAGGGACCCCGAGCAGTAAAAAGAAACAAAATTGGTACTTACCTGGGGCTTTCTCCAGCCCACCGTAGGTCGGGAGGTCCCCGCTGCATACCGCACCGGCGACACCTGGGTCGGGTGTCGGGCTCCCATTTCCTTAACGGTGATGCTCTTCGTCGTCACGCCGGACGCTGTAATGACGCGCAGAGGCTGGCGTGATGACGAAGAGCGTCACCGTTAATGAAGTGGGAGCCCGACACCCGGCCCGGGTGTTGCCGGTGCAGTATACGGCGGAGGGACCGGGAGAGGAGCCAGGAGGATGCTGCTCGGTGTCCCTTTATAGGGGAACTGAAGTAAGAGGTATACGGAGGCTGCCATATTTATTTCCCTTTGATCAATACCAGTTGCCTGGCAGCCCTGCTGGCCTATTTCTCTGCAGTAGTATCTGAATAACACCAGAAACAAGCATGCAGCTAGTCTTGTCAGATCTGACTTTAAAGTCTGAAACACCTGATCTGCTGCATGCTTGTTCAGGGGCTATGGCTAATAGTATTAGAGGCAGAGGATCAGCAGGGCTGCTAGGCAACTGGTATTGATTAAAAGGAAATAAATATGGCAGCCTCCGTATACCTCTCACTTCAGCTCCCCTTTAAGACCAGAGTCACCCTTTCCCTATTTAGTATTGTGATTAGCTCACACGGGTCAGGAGCTGATTGAGATTTGAAAGCTTTTCTGTCAGTATGACAGCAAAGTGGGTGCATCAAGACAAACGAGGGCGAGAGCAACAAGACCATGGCGAGGCTAATTGAAATCTACAGCCTGGCAGGAATAGACAGCCACAAACAGGGCATAGATTTCAATCAGGAAGGTCTGGATGCAGTTTTACAGAACTTGAAGTGTTAGTATGTGTTATGTGTACTGTAAAGTGAATCTGATCCGAGTAAAATTATTTAAAAGTAAGACATGATATATACCTGCAAATGAATATTACATACTTACCTCACAGTCAGTTCCTCTCAGAAGCTTGCCATTTTCTTCTTACAACAATTCCTTCCAGAACTGAAATATATCAGTTGCCATCAGTAATATATGAGATGCTGTAAGTTATAACTGAAAGGATAACTGATGAGCAAGGTAATGTCCATGTTTTCCTATGGCTGAAGTGGGCGATATTACAGTTTAACAGTGTGCTGACCAGGAAGCCGCTATGGGGAAATGGCCATTTTCAAAATGGAGGACATAAAATTGCATTGCTCTTAGTGGACACACAGGATATGGGAGAGGAAAAAGAGATGTGTGTATGTTTATTTTGACTTTCAATTTTCTGTTCAGGTTTGCTTTAACCACTTGAGGACCGCAGTGTTGAACCCCCTACCGACCAGGCTGTTTTTTGTTGCGCTGGGCTGAGCAGGCTTTTCAGCCTCCTGCACAACCCAGCTATGGAGCCCAGCGATCGGACTCACCTCCTTTTTTGTCCCTTAGGGGGCATGCCGCCGGAGGGGTCCGATCGCTGTGGCAGCAATGTTTTTTTGTTTTTTTTTTCAGCCTGTATAGACTGTTTCTCCCTCCCTTCTCCCTCCCCTTCCCTCCGTGCACTCCATTTGAACAGGACGGCGATCCGTTCTTTTCTGCCGCTCATAGGCATCAGCCAATCAGAGGTCGGGGTTCGCCGATCTCATACAGCGCTGCGGTCTCCGGCATGTAAACAAAGGGGATCTCTTTCCTCTTTCGTTTACAAACAGCCTGCTAGCTGCAATCGGCGGGTAGCAGGCTAATAGCGGAGCTCCACTCCGTTAGACGGTCCTGGGGCTCGTTAGGTAGTTAAAGCAAACCTTAAGTGAGAGGAATATGTGGCCTGGTATATTTAATACATAGCAGTATTGTACCGGCATACATATGAATTGGCCGCTAGATACAGCCGGCGTGGCTTATCCTGCTGCTGCACAAGCCCCGGTGGCGTTAATTACTATTCTCCCTCCAGGTCCACGTGAATGGTGGAGAATGATGTAATTTGGCTTCCAGCTATTAATACAATTGCTGGCAGCTGAATTACAGCGTCTTCTGACAGCGCCGAAGTTACTGAATGTGCGCCGCTATAGCTGCAATTTCTATCTCGGCCTATGGTGGCGCCGGCTGCGCCCAAATCTCCTGCTCTGTAATCACAGCGCTCGTTGTACAATGTCAGCTATCAGTAAAATCAGAAACTTTTCAAATCTTCCTATATTTATTTCCTTTTATACAATGCACATTGTCTGCCAGTCCTTCTGATCCTCTGCCTCTTATACTTTAAGCCATAGACCAGTGGTCCTCAAACTAAGGCCCGCAGGCTTAATGTGTCCCCCTGAGACTTTTTTACCGGCCCCCCACACACAAAATGTATTACTTATAGACGCGGTCAGCTGCATATTTAAATATTGGTGGTCCGCATATAGAATAGCAGTGCTGGCACCACCCATCCACATGGAAGCCAGAAAGCAGTCATTCGCTGGTTTCCAATCAAATTCCACATCAGGTGACACTGCTGTCAAATTGGATTGCAGGTTGTCACCTGGGTATGCTTCACTGTCTGGCCCCGCAAAGACTTCTACAACATTTTATGTATACTCCGGCCCTCCAGCAGTCTGAAGTATGTTGTCCCGGCCCTCGAACCAAAAGGTTTGGGGACCGCTGCCAATGCCATAGACCCTGAACAAGCATGCAGATCAGGTGTTCTGAGTGAAGTCTGACTGGATTAGCTGCATGCTTGTTTCAGGTGTGTGATTTAAACATTACTACAGCCGAAGAGAGCAACAGGACTGCCAGGAATCTGGTATAGTTTAAAAGGAAATAAATATGGCAGCCTCCCTATCACTCTCACTTCTGGGTCCCTTAAAATTTCTTAAAGCAAACCTGAAATAAAAATAAACTTATAAGATAATGAATTGTATGCGTAGTACAGCTATGAAATAGAACATTAGTAGTAAAGAAAAGAGTCTCATATTGTTTTCCAGTGCAGGAAGAGTTAAAAAAACTTCAGTTGTTATCTATGCAAAAGAGCTTCTCTGAGCTAATAGACCCACTGGGTCGAATACAGTCCTGCTTTCTGAAAGCCAAGAAACAGTGAAAGACAGCTTGAGATAAGTTTTACCGCAGGCAAGTTCAAAGGTTTATTTCTGCTTTGTTTTATAGCTAATAGACAGTGTGTTGTTTATTTTTTGCATCTGAGCAAATTTCACCTCCTATTCATTTGCCAATAACTTTATCACTACTTATCACAATGAATTGATCTATATCTTGTTTTTTCCGCCCCCAATTAGGCTTTTTTTGGGTGATACATTTTGCTTAGAATTATTTTATTCTAAATCCATTATTTTATTCTAAATCCATCAAGAAAGAAATGGAAAAAAAATAATTATTTCTCAGTTTTTGGCCATTATAGTTTAAAATTAATACATGCTACCGTAATTAAAACCCATGTATTTTATTTGCCCATTTGTTCCGCTTAATACACCATTTAAATGATGTCCCTATCACAATGTATGGCGCCGATATTTTTTTGGGAAATAAAGGTGCATTTTTTCACTTTGCGTCCATCACTATTTGCAAGCCAATAATTAAAAAAATTATATTAATATACTCCTTAGACATGCTAAGTTCAGACCCTTAGGTAACTATGTTGTTTGTTTGTTTTATTAATTGTAATTTTTTTTTTTTATATATTAAAATGTTTATTTGGGTAATTTGTGGTGTGGGAGGTAAACGGCTAATTTTAAATGTAAAATAATGCATTTGTTTGATAAAAAATAGATGAGGGTGTAGTTTTACTATTTGGCCACAAGTTGGCCACAGTCAAAAAGTCCTGGAAGTGTACGATCAGGCTTCCAGGACGCATTAGGAGGATTGGAAACTTTTTGTGAATCAGAAAAACAGCAGCCTCAGTTAAGAAGCTGTCGGTTTTTCTGCGGGGAACTTCGATCAATGATCTATAATCCCATTCACTGATCACTGGGCTAACGGCCTGCTCTGAAGCCAGTGAGATAGCATTTGATTAGTGTAAAGCACCTTACATAGTGCTAAAACGCCGCTATCCCGCGGCAAAACAAGGGGTCTTTACCCCCCAAATCCCCTCTTCTAGGTCCGGGAGCGCTTCCTGCTTGAGGCAGAGCTAATGGCTGTAGCTCTGCCTCTCAGCGCGTCAATCCCGGCTGAACGCCGCCTCTCCCTGCCCCTCTCACTCTTCCTTCACAGGCGGAGATCCGTGCAGCAATTGACGTGCATGGAGCCAGAGCTGCAGCTCAAAGCTCTGCCTCCATGGGCAGCAAAATCCATGACCAAGAAAGTCGTGGATTTTGCAGGGACGATTTGGGTGGTAAAGACCCCTCGTTTTGCCACGGGATAGCGGCGTTTTAGCACTACGTAAGGTGCTTTACACTAATCAAATGCTATCTCACTGGCTTCAAAGTCTCTTTAAAACTGCGACAGTATGATGCAATGTTAAAATTAAAAGAAAAAAAAAGCTATATAACTGAAAATAAAAATATTAAACTCCTTTTCTTTGCTACTAATGTTCTATTAATTATCCGTACTACACATATAATTTATTACAAGTATATCATCATTTTTTTGCTTTAACCACTTAACTTCTAGCCGACCACATCACGCCATGGCCGTGGCGGCAGCCCCAGGACCACCCAATGCCAATCGGCGTAAAGTCCTGGGGCTCTGTCTTTCAGGAGATCGCGTGCAGGGTGCGCGCGCATCTCCTGCTTGGTGGGTGGAGCTCCACCTTCAGTCTCCAAGCGGTGATTGCTAGTGCTGTACTGGGGACAGCCGTGTGTCACAGCTGTCCCCTCCTGAGCCACAGAGGTGATCAGCTGTCATAGGCTGCAGCCTATGACAACTTATCACGGGGATTGGCTGGCGGGGGAAGGGAGGGGGGTATACAATAGCATTAAAAAAACAACACTTTTTTATTTAAAAAAAAAACCATAAACAAATACAAACAAACAAACAAACAAACAAACATCTGGGGGGCGATCAGACCCCACCAACAGAGAGCTCTGTTGGTGGGGAGAACAGGGGGGGGGGAATCACTTGTGTGCTGGTCGTGCGACCCTGCAGCTTGGCCTTAAAGCTGCAGTGACCAATTTAATGAAAAAATGCCTGGTCTTTAGGGGGGTTTAACACTGCGGTCCTCAAGTGGTTAAGGACCACAGGCATAAACCTCCCTAAAGACCAGGCCATTTTTCACAAAATGGGCCACTGCAGCTTTAAGACCTCGCTGCAGGGCCGTACAGCAGACAAGTGACCCCTCCCCCCCTTTTCTGCTCGACAAAAAAGCTTTCTGTTGGAGGACTTTGATGCTCCCAGGATGTTTTTTTTTTTTTTTTTATAAATATTTATTTCTTTTTTTTGTTAATAAATTGTGCTATTTATTTTTTTAAACCCTGCCAGCCAATCACCATGATTGGCTGTCATAGGTATTAGCCTATGACAGCCGATCACTTCTGAGCCTTGGATCGCATGCCATGGATCGCAGCGCTGTACAGTGATAAAAGACGGCGGTTTTGCCGTCTAACAGTCTCCGAACGGCGATCGCCGATCGGAGACTGGTGATGGAGCTCCACTCATCCAAGCGGAGATGAGCGCGCATTGGCGTGATCTCCTGCAAATCCCTGCCCCAGGACTTTACACCAATCAGCATTAGGCGGTCCTGGGGGTGGCGCCACGTGCACGTGGTCGCCAAGAAGTTAAAATGAGGGCCTGATCAATGCAATATGTTTGCATTTTATTGGTCCATTATACAGTAACCTTGCTTTCACCGGCGTACCTACCGGGGATGCGACCCCCTCAGCCGCAGGGGGGCCCGGGGCTGCTCTGGGGCCCGCTCACTGTGCGCGGGGGGAGCGCTGCTCTGGACCCCCCAGCAAGGTGCTCAACTGGCCGCAGCGTCTGATAGACGCTGCGCCAGTTGATTCCCCGCAGCCCCGCTTCAGCAGCCTGCATAGTCTCCGGCAGGCAGAGCAGGGCTACGGCAAGATGGCTGCCGAAGAAGCCCTGCACTGGAGACTATTTGTGTCTCCAGTACAGGGCTTCGGCAGCCATCTTGCCGTAGCCCTGCACAGTGCCTGTCAGCGCGGGAGATGTGCTGCAGTGCACAGGAGGATCGTCGGGGAGCTGAGAGGCCTGGAGAGACTCCTGACAGGTAAGGAATGTATTTTTACAGGGGCATTTTTTTTCGGGTGTCTGCTGCCCACATTGCGATTTTCTGGTGACTGCTTCCCACATTACGATTTTCTGGTGTCTGCTGCCCACATTACGATTTTCTGGTGTCTGCTGCCCACATTACGATTTTCTGGTGACTGCTTCCCACATTACGATTTTCTGGTGACTGCTTCCCACATTACGATTTTCTGGTCACTGCTGCCCACATTACGATTTTCTGGTGTCTGCTACCCACATTAGGATTTTCTGGTGACTGACTGCCCACATTGCGATTTTCTGGTGCCTGCTGCCCACATTGCGATATTCTGGTAACTGCTGCCCACATTGCGATTTTCTGGTGTCTGCTGCCCACATTGCGATTTTCTGGTGTCTGCTGCCCACATTACGATTTTCTGGTGTCTGCTGCCCACATTACGATATTCTGGTCCACATTACGATTTTCTGGTGAACACTGCCCACGTTACGATTGTCTGGTGAATGCTGTCCACGTTACGATTTTCTGGTGGACGCTGCCCACATTACGATTTTCTGGCCCACATTACGATTTTCTGGTGAACACTGCCCACGTTACGAATTGTCTGGTGAATGCTGTCCATGTTACAATTTTCTGGTGAACGCTGCCCACATTACGATTTTCTGGCCCACATAACGATTTTCTGGTAAACAGCCCACGTTACGATTGTCTGGTGAATGCTGTTCACGTTACGATTTTCTGGTGAACGCTGCCCACATTACGATTTTCTGGTGTCTGCTGCCCACATTACGATATTCTGGTGACTGACTGCTGCCCACATTAGGATTTTCTGGTGTCTGCTGCCCACATTAGGATTTTCTGGTGACTGCTTCCCACATTACGATTTTCTGGTGTCTGCTGCCCACATTACGATTTTCTGGTGACTGCTTCCCACATTACGATTTTCTGGTCACTGCTGCCCACATTACGATTTTCTGGTGTCTGCTGCCCACATTACGATTTTCTGGTGACTGACTGCCCACATTGCGATTTTCTGGTGTCTGCTGCCCACATTGCGATTTTCTGGTGCCTGCTGCCCACATTGCGATATTCTGGTAACTGCTGCCCACATTGCGATTTTCTGGTGTCTGCTGCCCACATTGCGATTTTCTGGTGTCTGCTGCCCACATTAGGATTTTCTGGTGTCTGCTGCCCACATTGCGATTTTCTGGTGTCTGCTGCCCACATTACGATATTCTGGTGACTGACTACCCACATTGCGATTTTCTGGTGACTGCT
Source organism: Hyperolius riggenbachi (assembly GCF_040937935.1). NCBI lineage: Eukaryota > Metazoa > Chordata > Amphibia > Anura > Hyperoliidae > Hyperolius > Hyperolius riggenbachi. The sequence continues at coordinate 460,433,765 of NC_090649.1, read as the reverse complement.
GGCCACATTGCGATTTTCTGGTGACTGCTGCCCACATGGCGATTTTCTGATGACTGCTGGCCACATTGCGATTTTCTGGTGAACTCTGCCCACATTACGATTTTCTGGCCCACATTACGATTTTCTGGTGAACACTGCCCACGTTACGATTGTCTGGTGAATGCTGTCCACGTTACGATTTTCTGGTGAACGCTGCCCACATTACGATTTTCTGGCCCACATTACAATTTTCTGGTGAACACTGCCCACGTTACGATTGTCTGGTGAATGCTGTCCACGTTACGATTTTCTGGTGAACGCTGCCCACATTACGATTTTCTGGCCCACATTACGATTTTCTGGTGAACACTGCCCACGTTACGATTGTCTGGTGAATGCTGTCCACGATACGATTTTCTGGTGAACGTTGCCCACATTACGATTTTCTGGCCCACATAACGATTTTCTGGTAAACACAGCCCACGTTACGATTGTCTGGTGAATGCTGTTCACGTTACGATTTTCTGGTGAACGCTGCCCACATTACGATTTTCTGGTGACTGACTGCTGCCCACATTAGGATTTTCTGGTGTCTGCTGCCCACATTAGGATTTTCTGGTGACTGCTTCCCACATTACGATTTTCTGGTCACTGCTGCCCACATTACGATTTTCTGGTGTCTGCTGCCCACATTAGGATTTTCTGGTGACTGCTGCCCACATTGTGATATTCTGGTAACTGCTGCCCACATTGCGATTTTCTGGTGTCTGCTGCCCACATTGCGATTTTCTGGTGTCTGCTGCCCACATTGCGATTTTCTGGTGACTGCTGCCCACATTGCGATTTTCTGGTGACTGCTGCCCACATGGCGATTTTCTGATGACTGCTGGCCACATTGCGATTTTCTGGTGAACTCTGCCCACATTACGATTTTCTGGCCCACATTACGATTTTCTGGTGAACACTGCCCACGTTACGATTGTCTGGTGAATGCTGTCCACGTTACGATTTTCTGGTGAACGCTGCCCACATTACGATTTTCTGGCCCACATTACGATTTTCTGGTGAACACTGCCCACGTTACGATTGTCTGTTGAATGCTGTCCACGTTACGATTTTCTGGTGAACGCTGCCCACATTACGATTTTCTGGTGACTGACTGCCCACATTGCGATTTTCTGGTGACTGCTGCCCACATTGCGATTTTCTGGTGACTGCTGCCCACATGGCGATTTTCTGATGACTGCTGGCCACATTGCGATTTTCTGGTGAACTCTGCCCGCATTACGATTTTCTGGCCCACATTACGATTTTCTGGTGAACACTGCCCACGTTACGATTGTCTGGTGAATGCTGTCCACTTTACGATTTTCTGGTGAACGCTGCCCACATTACGATTTTCTGGCCCACATTACGATTTACTGGTGAACACTGCCCACGTTACAATTTTCTGGTGAACTCTGCCCACATTACGATTTTCTGTCCCACATTACGATATTCTGGTGAACACTGCCCACATTACGATTGGTGAATGCTGTCCACGTTACAATTTTCTGGTGACTGCTGATCACGTTATGATTTTCTGGTGACTGGTGCCCACATTACGATTTTCTGGCCCACATTATGATTTTCTGGTGAACACTGCCCACGTTACGATTGTCTGGTGAATGCTGTCCACATTACGATTTTCTGTCCCACATTACGATATTCTGGTGAACGCAGTGCCCACATTACGATTGTCTGGTGAATGCTGTCCACGTTACAATTTTCTGGTGACTGGTGCCCACATTACGATTTTCTGGTGAACTCTGCCCACATTATGATTTTCTGGCCCACATTACGATTTTCTGGTGAACTCTGCCCACATTACGATTTTCTGACCCACATTACGATTTTCTGGTGAACTCTGCCCACATTAAGATTTTCTGGTCACTGCTGCCCACATTACGATTTTCTGGTGTCTGCTGCCCACATTAGGATTTTCTGGTGACTGATGCCCACATTGCGATTTTCTGGTGTCTGCTGCCCACATTGCGATTTTCTGGTGACTGCTGCCCACATTGTGATATTCTGGTAACTGCTGCCCACATTGCGATTTTCTGGTGTCTGCTGCCCACATTGCGATTTTCTGGTGTCTGCTGCCCACATTGCGATTTTCTGGTGACTGCTGCCCACATTGCGATTTTCTGGTGACTGCTGCCCACATGGCGATTTTCTGATGACTGCTGCCCACATTGCGATTTTCTGGTGAACTCTGCCCACATTACGATTTTCTGGCCCACATTACGATTTTCTGGTGAACACTGCCCACGTTACGATTGTCTGGTGAATGCTGTCCACGTTACGATTTTCTGGTGAACGCTGCCCACATTACGATTTTCTGGCCCACATTACGATTTTCTGGTGAACACTGTCCACGTTACGATTGTCTGGTGAATGCTGTCCACGTTACGATTTTCTGGTGAACGCTGCCCACATTACGATTTTCTGGTGACTGACTGCCCACATTGCGATTTTCTGGTGACTGCTGCCCACATTGTGATTTTCTGGTGACTGCTGCCCACATGGCGATTTTCTGATGACTGCTGCCCACATTGCGATTTTCTGGTGAACTCTGCCCACTTTACGATTTTCTGGCCCACATTACGATTTTCTGGTGAACACTGCCCACGTTACGATTGTCTGGTGAATGCTGTCCACATTACGATTTTCTGGCCCACATTACGATTTACTGGTGAACACTGCCCACGTTACAATTTTCTGGTGAACTCTGCCCACATTACGATTTTCTGTCCCACATTACGATATTCTGGTGAACGCTGCCCACATTACGATTGTCTGGTGAATGCTGTCCACGTTACAATTTTCTGGTGACTGCTGATCACGTTACGATTTTCTGGTGACTGGTGCCCACATTACGATTTTCTGGCCCACATTATGATTTTCTGGTGAACACTGCCCACGTTACGATTGTCTGGTGAATGCTGTCCACATTACGATTTTATGTCCCACATTACGATATTCTGGTGAACGCAGTGCCCACATTACGATTGTCTGGTGAATGCTGTCCACGTTACAATTTTCTGGTGACTGGTGCCCACATTACGATTTTCTGGTGAACTCTGCCCACATTATGATTTTCTGGCCCACATTACGATTTTCTGGTGAACTCTGCCCACATTACGATTTTCTGGCCCACATTATGATTGTCTGGTAAAATGCTGCCCACTTTACAATTAATTTAAAGTGAAACGCTGCCCCATTACGATTATTTGGCACCTATGGGGGGGGGGCCCCATCCAAATATTCGCAGGGGGGCACAGTGATTTCTAGTTGCGCCCTTGCCTGAACAAGATATCAGATATCTCTGACTGAAGTGTGACTAGATTAGCTGCATGCTTGTTTCAGGTTTGTGATTCAGACACTCCTGCGGCCACAGAGATCAGCAGGACTGCCAGGCAACTGGTATTGTTTAAAAGGAAATAAATATGGCAGCCGCCATATCACTCTCACTCTGGGTTCCTTTTAAAGGGAACCTGAGGTGAAAAGGATATGGAGGCTGCCATATTTATTTCCTTGTAAACAATGCCAGTTGCCTGGCAGCCTGTTAATCTTCTGGCATAAGTCGTGTCTGAGTCAAAACCCTGGAACAAGCATATTGCTAATTCAGAAAAACCTGAGACAGCTGAGTCAGAGTAACCGATTTGCTGCATGCTTGTTCAGGGTCTGTGACTAAAAGTATGAGAGACACAGGATCAGGAGGACTGCCAGGCAACTGGTATTGTTTAAAAAGCACTAAACATGGCAGCCTCCATATTCCTTTCACTCCAGGTTACTTCTGAAAGCTAGATGCAGCCCTCAGCCAGACGTCGGCTATCATGCAGCAGGGGTGACAACTGTTGATGAGGTACGGCGATTAAGCAGCTGAACCCCAGAGTGGATGTGGAACATTTACACCCAACTAATGGTACCTACCCTGTAGACTCTTGCGATCGACTGGTTGATCGCGAGCAAAGTAATGGGCACCCCGGTCTATGGGATCCAGAACCTGACCTCTAAATAGGTGAGTATCTAACTTCTTATTACTTTTTCGTAATTACAATAATTTATGGAATTTCGGATGAAACAGGAAATTACAATTTAATGTAAAATTACGTCACAAAATTACAAATTTTCTGATAATTACAAATTACGATTTTATGTCATAATTGCAAATATTGTGTCGACATTATGAAAATCCGACATTTCGCCTTATCACTATTTGCTTGAATTATCCGGTCTTCACACTAGGCGAGCAGCTGTGCGCACCGGACGTGTGTTTGCGTTGCATTAGAGTTCACGTGTCTTTGTTCAGTGAAGCCAATTATGCTATTTTCACCTTTCGGCAAATCCTGATAAACATTCCTCAGTGATCTCAAGTGGGAAAGCAATTGAGGTTTGTAAAAGACGGACGGATGGGGCTCTCGGCAATCATTTCATCAGATAATCATATGCGCTGTGCGCTCTCGCCGTTGCTCCGGGTTAATGACATTTGAATGGAGAAGCGGCGTGATGTTCCACTGACTGAGAGATGAGGGGAGAGGGGACATTAACCTGACCCGACCTTCGGGACTTGAGTGGTGGCGGCTGTGGATTATCATATCATCTACATTCGATACTTCTGCCTTCTCTGTGTAGCGTGACAGAGTGTGAGCTTCATGACTGACATCGTATGGAGCTCCGATGGGCTCTTCTCATCAACAGGCGTACCGGCTGTGGCAGCAAATGAATAATATTCCTGTTCCTGGCATTTCAGATGGTGGATGGGAGGGAGAGTGGGGGTTGGAGGAGGATGGACAGAGAAGTAGGACTGGAAGCAGGGGTGTAACTAGAAGGGAGCAGCACCTGCGGTCGTAGGGAGGCCCCAGAGCTGTGGAGGGCACATACTACTAACCTTCCCTTCCTCCAATACAGGGAACTATACTTCAGATCAGGTATTTTGTGGCTACACCTGTTATGGGTGTGAAGATGAAGATCATGAGGGTCACACTTCTTTTATGACCCTTGTGAGATGGGCCTCAAGGCCGTGAAGGGCACCACAGGGAGGCAAGAGAAGGGGTGTGAGCATTTCAGGTCCCCATAAATTGTAATTACGCCACTAATCATGCCTAGGAGAACTCACAGAGAAGTATGGGATTTGTCTGATCAGCTGATAGATTTGCAAAGCTCTGATTGGCTTTGATCACACCCTGATTAAAGAGGAACTCCAATGAAAATAATGTAATAAAAAAAAGTGCACCCCCTCGTCTCAGGTTAGCTTTAAGGTCTAATATTATTTGATGCCATCATTTTTTTAGCCCATAGAACTGCTTTAAAAGTGATTTATTTGACATCGCCTAATCAGAGAGCTCTTTTCCCAGATAAGAACACGCTCAGCCACTGAGCCAGGCACACCGTAGTCAGTGCATAAAAACCGCCAGGCATGTGCTAGCTGTCACTGGCTGTCACGGGCGGCTGTCACCATGCTTGCGTGCAAGGAGCTAATTGGTCAGCAGGAGATCGTTTGCTTTCTGAACATCAATGGAGGATCCGCTCTCCTCCAGGCGATTTTGCGCAGCCTTTCATGATCCGCGGCGCAGACCTAATGAGAAAACTAACAAACTTGAAAAACACCATTACCGAGAAATCCCCCATCGCCGGCGTCGCTTTCCGGAGAACAAACGTCTCCTTTTCCGTCACTGATTTATTTTGCTCTGACACACCAAAGATATTAATTAGTTCCCTAATCGCGGGTTAGCAGCCCATTAATTGCTGTTAGTTTCTGGGGGTAAATAGATTGTTCAGTGAGACATCTTCACCGTCCTAATGATGCCCAAGAACGCCAAGATGTTTTAATCTTCACAACGGATGCGCAGATTAAGAGCTACGCTGAGGAGAACGCGTCACTTTAATTAAACCTCAATCGCCATTTTTTTTTCTTGTTTTTTACAGTACAGTGATAGAAGTTAAAGCAGACCTGAACTCAGAACTTCCTCTCTGCTCTAAAAGATAAGCAACAGCATAATAATCTTTAGAGAAAAACATTTCTTTATTACAGCTGATACAAATCCTGCAATAAATATGCAGTGTGTCTACTTCCTGCTTTCATGGAAGCAGACATATTGTTAACATCCTGTGTTTACAAACTAGCTGCTCTGACATAACAGTCAGCTGGCACAGCTAAGAGTTCAAATTACAACTAGTGATTAGTCACTGATGAAGGGGGATTACACGGGCTAAACTCTCTAAATACATACAGGGTGAATTTCTCTATGTTTTTCTTCTGTCCTGTGCAAGAGTTCACGTCCATTTTAAAGAAAAACTCTAGGCTTACCTCTTATATTCCTGATCCTCTTCTGATTCAATACTTTAATCTCTCTTTTGCTATCTACACACACTGGATTCAAACAAACCTGAAGTGACGTGTGACATGCTGAGATACACATAGGTACATATAGTACTAATCCTTCTAAGAAATTGTCTGAAGTCCCTTTCTTTTTTCTTGCACAGCAAGGGCTTGATTCACAAAGCGGTGCTAACTGTTAGCACGCCTGTGAAAACCCCCTTAGCACGTCTAAACAAGCTTATCGCGCATAAAACTTTACGCGCGCAAAACTTTATGCGCGTAAAACTTTACGCGCGTACTGCACAGAGCGCAGGGCGCTCCGCGCGAAGTGCCCATTAAAGGCTATGGGACTTAGCGCGCGTAAAACTTTGTGCGCGTAAAGTTAGCGCGCGATCTGATTGAGAAATCCAGTGCTAACCTACTTAGCACCCTGGTTAGCGCGTCTAAAGACTTTAAACGTGCTAAGTAGGTTAGCACCGCTTTGTGAATCAAGCCCCAAGTGTCCAAAAACGGTTCAAAGTCTAGGCAAATAAACTTGTGGTACAGCTTGTGAATTCAGTGTATTTCCTGAAAAGTAAATTGAAGGCAAAAGACCTAGAAAAAAAGTTGGGAACACACTCAGGGCCCATTCACACTTGAGCGTTTTGCCGCGATTTTGTCAAAACGCTCAAACGCTAGTTATTTTTAAAAGCGTTAGTGCATTGAAACCCTATGGGGCCATTCTTACTTGGGCGATTTGCACTAATCGCCCAAAAACGCTAAACGCAAACGCGTAGCCTGCACCATTTTCAGGCGATTTCCCGGTGATCGCGTTTCAGTGCTATAGAAGCACTAAACACGATCGCTAAAAGATCAGCAAGTATGAATGGGCCCTAAAGATTTTTCCCTAGGTGACATGTGACATGAGATAGACATGAATATGTACAGTGCCACGCACACTAATAACTATGCTGTGCTCCTTTTTTTCTTTCTCTGCCTGAAAGAGTTAAATATCAGGTATGTAAGTGGCTGACTCAGTTCTGACTCAGACAGGAAGTGACTTCAGTGTGACCCTCGCTGATAAGAAATTCCAACTATAAAACACGTTTCTAGCATAAAATGGCTTCTGAGAGCAGGAAAGAGAAAAAAGGGTCAATAGTTTTTATCTCTGGCATACTTCAATTAATGTGTCATTGAGCAAAAACAATAAAACAATTAAAACTTAAAAAGTAGATTTAAAACATGAAATAAAACTGTGGAATATCTTAAAGAGTCATTTTTAGGAGAAGGAAAATAGATACAATCGTTTGGTTCATTCATTTATTTTCGCTTCCGGTGTCCTTTAATTTGAAAAGCTGCTGAGGGAGCTGAGGGTTCGAGTTACCAAACATCAGCCTTGAAACCTTACTGACATGAAAGTATCTGCAAAGAGGCCAACATTCCTTGCTAAGATGTGTGCAAACCTGGTGGCCAACTACTGGGTCTGACCTCTGTGATTTCTAACAAGGGTTTTGCCACCAAGTACTGAGGGCCCGTTTCCACTATCGCGGTTTCCGCCGCGATTCCGCAGAGTTTCCCCGCACATGAATCGCACAGGGAAACTCTGCCATAGGGGATAGCGGCGCCGCGGCCGAATCGCTTGCGGGAGCGATTCGTCCGGAACCCCCCGCAGAATTCGCGGCGGAAGCTGCGAATCCCACAGCCGTGCATGGCACGGCTCATGGGATTCGCCTGCGATTCCACCCACCCGCTCAGTGCCGGCGTGCGTCTGCGAGACGCACGCCGCACTAGTGGAAACGAGCCCTCAGTCATCTTTTGATAGGGGGTCAAATGCTTATTTCATTCATTACAGTGCACATCAAACTGTGGTTATGGGGCGCTGGGCTTTTGAGGATTTTGTTGTCTGTTGTTATTCTGTCTCTCACAGCTACAATAATCCTACCATTACAATTATAGACTGGTCATTTGGCAAATAGCAAAACCAGCAGGGGATCAAATACTTCTTTCCCACACTGTACATGCCTGGCAAAAGCAGTGAAAGTGACCAGCAATTTTGCAGAAAATTTCAATAAGCAGCACGGTGGTGTAGTGGTTAGCACTCTCGCTTTGCAGCACTGGGTCCCAGATTCCAATCCCATCCAGGGCACTATATGCTCTCCCAGTTTCTGTGTGGGTTTCCCTCGGGCACTCTGGTTTCCTCCCGCATGCCAAAAACATACAGATAAGTTAATTTGCTTCCTCCTAAATTGGCCTTAGACTATGATACATACACTACACGATATTCAAGATTTAAGCACTTTATTGTCATTGTATAACACAACGAAATGACTTTTCATGACAACCCCACGGTGCACATAGGGAACATAGTGATAGTAACAATGGTAGAAAGAGAAGAAATTGTACAACTTATCAGGTATTACAGATATTTAAACAATTTGTACACAGTGTTAATTATTTCAGAGAGGATGCAAAGTTCATCAAGTTTATGGCGGATGGGAAAAAGCTATTTTTTCAGTCTATTTGTTTTTATGCGGATTGATCTAAAACGTTTACCTGATGGAAGGAGCTCAAACAAAGTTTTTTTTTTAGTTGAGTGTTGTCCATGATAATGTTTTTGGCCCTTCTCATACAACGAGTCTTATACAAAAGTTCCAGTGAGGGTAGTTCAATGCCGATAATGGCTTCTGCTGTTTTAACAACTCGCTGCAGGGCGTCTCTAGAAGCCTTGGTGCAGCTGTTGTACCAGGCAGTCATGCAATTGGTCAGATCGCTTTCTATAGTGCATCTGTAGAAATTAACCAGCAGCTTCTGTGGGAGGTTAGCACTCCATTGTTTTCTCAAAAAGTTGTGCTTTGTCAGTTAGAGCTAAAGCATTGTCAGCCCAGGACAGGTTCTCTGCAAAGGTGACTCCCAAAAAATTAAAACTGGAAAATCTTTCCACAGCCTCTGCATTGATCATTAGCAGTAGGTGAGTGGTCTTTTTGGTGTTCCTAAAGCCCAGAATAATTTCTTTGATCTTCTTTGTATTTAATAACAGGTTGTTAATGTCGCACCATGCAGTCAGGTTCCTAACTTCTTCTCTGTATGCAGCTTCCTCATTGTCTGATATAAGCCCAATGACTGTCGTATCATCTGCAAACTTAACAATTATGTTTGAGGTATGGATAGGCTGGCAGTCATGGGTGAAAAGACATATGACAATAGACATATGACTATGGTGGGGATTAGATTGTAAGCCCCTTTGAGGGATAGCTAAGTGTCAAGACATTGTACAGCGCTGTGTAAGGCGTTGGCGCTATATAAAGACTATAATAATAAGCAAAATTGTCCCAAATTTGCCACAAGACCGAACTCATCCCTATTTCTAACAGCAGAAGACGACGAAGATGCAAAAATGAAAATTTGGGGCTACTCCAACTGTGAACTAGCACACTAGTAATGTGACTGCAAAGAGGCATTATTCATCACCACATCTGTAGCATCCTAGTTGGCTGCAGGCCGAGCCAGAAAGTTTTTTTTAAATTTTACATAACAGAAAGGTTTGTGTATCCATGAAATACACAGTATCAATTAAAAAAATCTATTTATCAGGAAAGTGGAATCACTTTAAATATGTTGTTTTAATCCAACGGAACACTGTGTTTGAAATAGCTAAGCAGCCAGGCAGCAGATGTTCCAATTCTACTGGGTATCTGTGTTTTTTTTCTCTCCGTTTAATAATTTCCTCTCACAATCATGTCACTGTCACACATCCTTCGCCATTCAGAATAAAGAAATATTTTATAATCTGGATTGTCGCCAAAGCTGAGAACAGGACCACGGGTGGAGACGGGGGGGATTGTAAATGTGACAGAGGGGGGCAGATATGAATGAATGGAGGTGTAATTAGCATGGGACGTGCAAAAGATCAAATTTTCACAACAAAGGGTTGAAAAGTGTTTTTTATTTTATTTTTTTTGACAAATTTAGGTCAGAGGCATTAAGGGAACGCCGTTAGAAGCTGTCACGTAAAGCTGTTTTGGAGACGTGAAATGAACAATCATCCTTTAGCAACATACAGCTCACCAGGAATTAAATTCCGGGCTTGAGGTTACTAGGGTAGGCTTGTGGTTGCTAGGGGAGGCTTGTGGTTGCTAGGGGAGGCTTGTGGTTGCTAGGGGAGTGATTTGTATATAGCGTTAGACTTAAAGGAGGGGGGGGGGGGGGGATTATGAATGTTTATACTTCTCCAGTGATTGAACACTTATGTGTAAGAGATTAGATGCCCAGCAATCTGCGGGGCTGTTTGTGAATGGGGATCGCTACCAACCATTCAGGAGTTATGCAAGAAAATGTGGCTAGCCATAGAATTAAAGAGGAACTGTAGTGAAAAAAAACATAATGACTAAAATTGCTTATTGTTTACAATATTAATTTATAGATTATTTATTCAGTGTTTGTCCATTGTAAAATCTTTCCTAACCTTGATTTACATTCTGAAATTGAGCACTGGTGGTGGCATCTTTAGTTCTGCCAGGTGATCTGTACTGAATGTTATTTACTAAGAGTTCTATGCACAAAGGGAGGTATTAATGGCAGTTGGAAAAAGCAATTATTTCCCTCAATGCAACAAGGTTCGCAGACGGCAAACTGTCAGGACCATGGTCATGACATCACACTGTGGGAGGGGTTTAACCACAATTTCAGCCACAAAGATCCCCCTGATGATCTATTTGAGAAAAGGAATAGATTTCTCACGGGAAAAGGGGTATCAGATACTGATTGGATTGAAGTTCCGCCCTGGGTTACAGTTCCTTTAAAGGGGAACTTCAACCTAAACAAACATACTGTCATTAAGTTACATTAGTTATGTTAATTAGAATAGATAGGTAATATAATCTCTTACCCACCCCGTTTTAAAAGAACAGGCAAATGTTTGTGATTCATGGGGGCAGCCATCTTTTTGGTTGAAAGGAGGTGACAAGGAGCAGGAGACAGTTCCAACTGTCCTGTGTGCTGATCACCAGTACCAGCTGTGCACGCTAGGCTTCAAATGTCAAATTCAAAATGTAAAAAAAAAAAAAAATTGCACCAAAACAGCAGAATGAGAACAACAACAACAGAAATCCCATCATGCTTTGCACAGCATAAGGGAAAAATGCCCAGGCAGTTTTTTTCTGTGCAGCTAAAAATGAGGATTGTATAAGAGAAACAAAGTTCTGATGCTGTGAAACTGTTAAAGAAACACCAAGCCTTTTCAGTGCTGCTGAGTCGATTTTTGGTCTGGAGGTTCACTTTAAGGCAAGGGTGACGCTTCTAAGAATCCACATGCCATTTTCAAAATTTCAAAAATGCGTTTGCTGCAGTATTGATGTATCTCAGTGGCATCACATTGTATTTCTGGTTTTCTGCGAATTCACGATTGCAAATTATCTTTGTTCAAAATTTAGCAGACGGCTCTGCTTTTATTTCAAATGCAATTTGTGTGTTAACACAAGTCAATGGAAACGCAAAAAAAAATAATAAAAAATAAATGCATAAATATTTGCATAGGAACACAAAAAGAAAATGGGATTTTGAAGTTCATTAGATATATTTCCATGTAAATTAGCTTCAATGTAAATTTTTCCCATAGAAACGCATATAAGAATTGTAAAAATATGCACAAATGTTTCTTAAAAAAATATATAAAAATAGTAAACGCAGATTTGTGCATGCGTAAAATCGTATGTTTTTTCCGCAAAGGTCCAGTGTTTTTGCCGCTCGATTCTCCCGCTTGATTGATTTTTCGCTCGATTCTCTTATCTTCTGCTCATTTTTCTTATCTTTTTTCATTGTGCTCAATGCGGAATCGAGCAGCAAAACGATCAGGCTGGAGATCGGACATGTTGGAAATTAACTATCGAGCCGTGTATTCCGAGCATAAGAGTTTAGGGCTGGGGGCCTGATAGAAATCAGCAATCTAAATCACCTATGCTTTTTTGTAGAGTATTGTGCAGCATTTCTTCGAAGCGATTTCTGGTGATTTGGAAGCGCTTTTGGCACCAGCGATTTGTATAGTGCATGGCTTTATGGGTACAGCAAGCGGTCTTGAGTGCCGCAAAATCACTTTGTGCAAGGAGTTAAAAATCAATTTTGCAGTGAACCGACACAGTGTATTGAAGCACCATCTCTCTAACAATGCTGCTGACACCACAATCGTCATTTGGGCAAATCGCATTCACTACAGTGGGATCACCTCCATTGACTCTTATTAACATAGCGCTTTTGGAATTGCCGGCTATTCCGAATAATTCTTTTAGTCTGATTGGATTGCTTGTCAATTTCCCCGTATCCACTTGACCACTACAGGTGGTGTTCCCCTTATGGACGAGAGCAATTTTTACCTTTCAGCACTCCTTCCATTATTTTGCCAATAACGTTATCACTACTTATCACACCAAAATGATTGATATCTTGTTTTTTTTGCTACCAATTAGGCTTTCTTTGAGTGGTACTTTTGTACTAAAAATGATTTTATTCTAAATGCATTTTAACGGGAATTATAAGAAAAAAATGTACACAGGAAGTAATGCGTTTTTACTTTCACTTTGTTAAAGAAAACCTGAACTGAAAATTAAACGTCAAAATAAACACACACAAGTCATACTTACCTCCTGCGTAGTCTACTCCTCAATCTCTTTCTCCTCTCCTGCGTCCTGTTTGGCCACTGTGATCAAGAGAATTCTCCGTCCTCCATTTTGAAAATTGCCATTACACCATAACAGCTTCCTAGTCAGAACACAGTTAAACTGTAACATCGCCCACTTGAGCCATAGGGAAACATGGACACATCAGTTCTCCTCTCCGCTGTAACTGACAGCAACTGATATATAACTGACAGCAACTGATATATTTCAGTTCTGACAAAATGTTGTCAGAGCTGGAAGGGATCATTGTCAGAAAAATGTGAGCTTCTGAGAGGAACTAATGGCAAGATAACCATGCAATGTTCATTTTAAGTTACCTCATGTGTTTATTTTAAATAATTTTACTCAGTACAGGTTCCCTTTAATGACCACCGGCATCTCACTGATTTATTTTTATTTATTTTAATTATTTATACATTGTATTTATAAAACGTCAACATATTACGCAGCGCTGGACATTAATAAAGGTTGCAGACAATATTTAAGAGTGACCAGGGCAGTTTCTAGGCTACACTGCATCCAGGGCGAGGGTGTAAAAATTGCACCCCCCTCCCCCCCCTTCATAAACTCTGGAACCCTTTCTCTTTAGGGACAGTCACACAACCACAGGTCACAAGTAGATCAGATCTGCCTACTTACTAGTGACCAGCTGCTCATCCTGGAGGAAGCAGAGACCAGGAGAACACACAGGTGAAGAGAGCCCCAGAAAGCCGACTCCTCCACTGGCGCCGCACACACTGACGGCCTGCATTACCGCTAGAAGACATCAGGTGTCATCACGTGGTGACGTGATGATGACTTGACGTCGGAGACAGGCAGCCGCAGGACGGCCAGGAGGAGTCAAGGAAGGTGATTGCACTGGTGTTCTTCTTTCTTCTTCCATTCAGCTGCACCACCCGTCACCGGCTCCCTACAGCCTAGTGGTTATGTTCTTCTGCCTGCGCCTCCCTTCTTCTACTTGCCGGTCTGCACCCAGGGCGGTCGCCCCGTCCATACTGTCCAAGAAACGGCCCTGGGGGTGACATGCAGCAATAAGACAATACAGGAGTACATGCAAACCAAATCATGCAGCACAATATGAGTACAAGGTAATGCTTATGCTGATGCTGGTGATCATTGACTACAGGCACTTTGATCAGCTTTGGGAACACCTGTTCCCATTCACCGATCAGTGTACTAATGAGTGGCAACGAGAACATGTGCAGGAGCATGCCTGCCTGCAGCGGGAAACCACGGCGGAGTACGTACATCTACGACCCTGAGGTTACATTGAATTTTCAAGGTGAGTAGATATACTGTAATCAAACCAGTAACTGGATAATTGGTGGGCCTGATCAATCGCAACATTCGGGAAATTGGATTGTTAATGGGCTCTTTAGGGCTGGGTCTACTAGAAATCGCAAAACGCAATCACTAAATGCTTTTTGTAGTGCATTTAGCAGGGTTTTCCAGAGTGATTTAAAGAAAATCTGTATTGTTAAAATCGCACAAAAGTAATCATACCAGTGCGTTAGGGGACATCTCCTATTCCCCTCTGTCACAATTTCGCTGCTCCCCGCCGCATTAAAAGTGGTTAAAAACAGTTTTAAAAAGTTTGTTTATAAACAAACAAAATGGCCACCAAAACAGGAAGTAGGTTGATGTACAGTATGTCCACACATAGAAAATACATCCATACACAAGCAGGCTGTATACAGCATTCCTTTTTAATCTCAAGAGATCATTTGTGTGTTTCTTTCCCCCTGCATCTCTCATGCACTGAAGTGTCAGGCTGTTTCTTCCTGCAGAGTGCAGACAGCTCTGTCTGTATGTAATTCCTCAGTATGTGAAAGCCCAGCCAGCTCAGAGGACGATTTATCCAGCTTGTAAAAGATAATAGAGCAGAGAGAAGCTGCACTAATCTAAATAACACACAGGCAGTGTGCAGAGAGGCGCCTGGAGGGGGGAGATGCATCACAGAACCACAACACTGAAGAACTTGGCAGCCTTCCAGACACAGGCTGACAAGTCTGACAAGAGAGAGATAAGTTGATTTATTACAGAGATGGTGATAGTAGAACGTGCTGCAGTAAGCCAGAGCACATTATAATAGATTTTGGAACTTGTAGGATGGAAGAAAACCGGATGAAATTTTTGTTACGGAGTCTCTTTAAAGCACTTTTTATGGTTCTGGGTAGTTTCACAGCAAAATTCCTTTTGTACAGCAACTGAAAAATGATTTTGCAGCAATCCTATACTTTGTACTGAAGTGCAATCGCTTCACAAATTCTGCAGGGCCCACAATTGTGATTTGGGGAAATCGCAATCAGTCCTGTGGAATCATCCCAATTGCCTTTCTTTAGCCTAGTGCTTTTGGCATTGCCGGCAATTCCAAAGCGCAGCTGAGACAGCTCCTGGGGGTCCCAGCCCTTACTGTTATTGGCCTTGTTTCTTGTATATCGAAATAGGAGACTTGAAATATTTGTGGGAATGTTTTTTCTTTAAGATAATCTTTATTAAATGTATTATGAGCTTTGCGTTTGACTGTGATGGCTGGGAAATTGAATACACAGGCTGGAAGAGCCACAGAGGGTATATCTCTCGGATGACGCTGGACTCCTATGATGGGATGAGATCAGACCACTTAGTTTAGTTATCATCTGTATCACAGGAGTCATGTTACATCCCACGCTGGCTATGGGAATCAATGGACTATACTGACAGCTGTACATGACTGGAGAGACACCTGCTCTGTCTTCTTACAGAGAACATTTTTAAAGCTGACCTGAACTCAGAACTTCCTCTCTGCTCTAAAAGATAAGCAACAGCATAATAACCTTTAAAGAAAAACATGTATTTGTTACAGCTTACAGAACTTCTGCAATAAATCTGCAGTGTGTCTACTTCCTGCTTT
The DNA here is from genome assembly GCF_040937935.1 of Hyperolius riggenbachi. Taxonomy (NCBI): domain Eukaryota; kingdom Metazoa; phylum Chordata; class Amphibia; order Anura; family Hyperoliidae; genus Hyperolius; species Hyperolius riggenbachi. The sequence continues at coordinate 460,417,882 of NC_090649.1, read as the reverse complement.
CATGGAACCAGACGAAGAGTCAACATCCTATGGTTCCACATTAGCTGTGTCTGCCGAGGTCTGCAGGATTTCTGAGCTGACGCAGCTGAGAGATCAAATTACACTTGTGACAACTTGAAGATCAGGGGGGTTAGACAGGCTCTTCTCTCTAAATACACACAGGGTGCATTTCTATCTGTTTTCCTTGTGTCCTGTGCAAGAATTCAGGTCCACTTTAAAAAAACAATCGTAAGAGGGATACGGGTGCATCCTGTGTTATAATATCTATGTAACGTTGACAGGTGAAATATTGCCCTTATAAAACAGGAGGTAGTTACAAGTATCCAGCTTCACAAGAGCAACAAGTATCTCCTACCATGAATAGTACCAATCAGGTTCGTGCTACTGTACAAAGTAGAGGGTCAACAGACACCCTGGAACAAAAAAACACAGAGACACTGGGAGCCCAAATGGTGCAGCACATCACAAATGATAGAAGAAACAAAACAATATGAACAGAGGGTACTCACAAAGGGAGGTTGCAAGGGGACAACCAACCACTGCAGGCAGGTGGAGATCAACAAACCCGACTCAACTCGGGGTCCAGGCTGGCCGGAGATGGTTGCATTTTTTGAGAAAAAGGCCCTAGAGGCCCGTAGACGGGATCCAAGGGTATCCCCTCCCCTACCCTGAGCCTGGGGGGGGGGGGGGGGGGGAGTATACAATGCACAACAGGATAAAAAGGCGCCCAGAGAATGATAAAATGTTTTAAAAACAATAAAAAAATTAAAGTTTGAGGCGGCTTACCTCAATGGAGACGAATTCATATAACATGAACTTTAATAGCACTGGCAATGCGTTTCGTGGGTCCCTGCCCACTTCCTCAGGCCAAATCAAAGTTCATTTTATATGAATTTGTCTCCATTGAGGAAAGCCACCTCCAACTTTATTTATTGCATTGTTTTTAATTCATTTTATCATTCTCTGGGCAGCTTTATATCCTGTTGTGCTGCTGTACAGGCGCAGTACGGAGGGGACCCAGGAGACCAGCTGCAGCGAGGGACACATAGGCTTCCAGTGGCTAGAGCAGTGATGGCTAACCTTGGCACTCCAGCTGTGACAACACTACAAATCCCATCATGCCTCTGCCTCCCTGAGTTATGCTTAGAGCTGTCAGAGTATTGCAATGCCTCATGGGACTTGTAGTTCCACCACAGCTGGAGTGCCAAGGTTAGCTATCACAGGGCTAGAGGCAGCCCCAGGTAAGTAGATCTGATGTTTTAAGATACCCCTGATGTCTCCTTTAATGGCAATCGAAAATGCTGCTGCATCAATTGGAAATGTTATTAGGAAACTGACACTGACATCATGTGGAGCAAGGTCACCGGCCCTCCGAAACAGGTAGTCTAGTGCAACCCCCCTTCTACCTTATACGATTCCCTGGTAGTTTAGTGGTCCCCCTCCTTAATATAGATCTCCCTCTAGTGAAATCCTGTATTATTTACATCTCCCTGGTGGTCTAGGGGTTTCCCCCTTTAAACAGATATCCCTGGGGGTCCCTCCTCCCCCCAGCATGTTTCCTGGTGGTCTAGTTGTCTCCCCTCCCCTTAACATAAGTTTCCATGGTGGTCTAGTGGTTCCCGCCCCCCAAAATAAGTTTCCCTGGAAATTCAGAGCAATTTATAAACAAATATTTAAATAAGCAATTTTATTAATTACCTAATTTTTCACTATAGTTGAGCCTTGGTGGTTTACATGGCCGATGGCCATAAGAATCCCTCCAGTGGTGTAACAAAGGGGCTTGGGTCCTCAGTGTGAGTTTTACATGGAGCCAGTGGCGTAGCGATAGGGAATGCAGAGGTTGCAACCGCATCGGGCCCTCCTTCAACCACAGTATTAGCTCTCTATTGGTCCTGTGCTCATAATAATCACTTCTATAGATACTTTGAGTAGTGGTAATCATTACTGCTCCCCATCCCCTGCTTGCACCTCTGACACTGTAGTTGCAGGTTTTGGGTTGCCATATCCATCGTTAATGTATAGATTGCTTGGGGGGGCCCTAATGTAAAACTTGCATCTGGGCCCACAGCTCCTTAGCTACGCCACTGCATGGAGCCCCAACCACTGTATTGATATGGAGCCCTAAAACCTACCAAGGACAGCTGCAGTGTCTGCGAGGTGTAATCACACTATGAAAACAGTTTGTTAAGGATTATATTCAATGCACATATAGAGGTGTTCATTAGCAGCATAGCACTAATGAAAAGCTATTAAGATGGAAGGATGGCTATCCGAATTTCACCCAGTAAACCTTTGCGGGCTTGGCGGGGGGGATCAATCTTACCTGTCTGACGTCTTCTTCGGTCTGTCCCTCGGCGCCTCCCACGATGCGTTCCACGCGCGTCACGTGATTACAAACACTTCCTCCTTCAACCTGAAAGGAGGAAGTGTGTGTACTCATGTGACCGCCGCGTGGAACGCATCGTGGGAGGCGCCGATGGACGACCGAAGAAGACGTCAGACAGGTAAGCTTGACCGCCTGCCCAGCCCACACAGGTATCTGGGCTTCACCGATAGCATTAGCAACTATCCGGGTTTCACCGAATTCGGATTTGAGCATCCCTGCCTGCCACTCACACACCCTGTGCAGTGCAGTCCCAGCATCCTCTGCTCTGAATCCAGTGGGACGGCCTCCTGCCTCTCACATACCCTGCGCAGTCCGGTCCCATAATCCTCTGCTCTGAATCCAGTGGGATGGCCTTCTGCCACTCACACACCCTGTGCAGTGCGGTCCCAGAATCCTCTGCTCTGAATCCAGTGGGACAGACTCCTGCCACTCACACACCCTGTACTGTGCAGTCCCAGCATCCTCTGCTCTGAATGCAGTGGGACGGCCTCCTGCCACTCACACAACCTGTGCAGTCTGGTCCCAGCATCCTCTGCTCTGAATCCAGGGGGACGGCATCCTGCCACTCACACACCCTGTGCAGTGTGGTCCCAGCATCCTCTGCTCTGAATACAGTGGGACAGCCTCCTGCCACTCACACACCCTGTACAGTAACAGTGCGGTTCCAGAATCCTCTGCTCTGAATCCAGTGGGACAGACTCCTGCCACTCACACACCCTGTACAGTGTAGTCCCAGCATCCTCTGCTCTGAATGCAGTGGGACGGCCTCCTGCCACTCACACAACCTGTGCAGTCTGGTCCCAGCATCCTCTGCTCTGAATCCAGGGGGACGGCCTCCTGCCACTCACACACCCTGTGCAGTGTGGTCCCAGGATCCTCTGCTCTGAATACAGTGGGACGTCCTCCTGCCACTCACACACCCTGTACAGTAACAGTGCGGTCCCAGAATCCTCTGCTCTGAATCCAGTGGGTCAGCCTCCTGCCACTCACACACCCTGTGCAGTGCAGTGCCAGTCTCTTCTGCTCTGAATTCAGATGGACGGCCTCCTGCCACTCACACCCTGCGCAGTCTGGTCCCAGCATCCCTTGCTCTGAATCCAGTGGGATGGACTCATGCCACTCACACACCCTGTACAGTGCAGTCCCAGCATCCTCAGCTCTGAATGCAGTGGGACGGCCTCCTGCCACTCACACACCCTGTGCAGTCTGGTCCCAGCATCCTCTGTTCTGAATCCAGGGGGACGGGCTCCTGCCACTCACACACCCTGTGCAGTGTGGTCCCAGCATCCTCTGCTCTGAATACAGTGGGACGGCCTCCTGCCACTCACACACCCTGTGCAGTCCGGTCCCAGAATCCTCTGCTCTGAATCCAGTGGGGTGGCCTTCTGCCACTCACACACCCTGTACAGTGCGGTCCCAGAGTCCTCTGCTCTGAATCCAGTGGGGTGGCCTCCTGCCACTCGCACACCCTGTGCAGTGCAGTCCCAGTCTCTTCTGCTCTGAATTCAGTGGGACGGCCTCCTGCCACTCACACCTTGTGCAGTGCTTTCCCAGCATCCTCTGCTCTGAATTCAGAGGGATGGACTCCTGCCTCTCACACACTCTGTCTGTGCAGTGTGGTCCCAGCATCCTCTGCTCTGAATCCAGTGGGATGGACTCCTGCCACTCACACACCCTGTGCAGTGCAGTCCCAGCATCCTCTGCTCTGAATCCAGTGGGACGGACTCCTGCCACTCACACAACCTGTGCAGTCTGGTCCCAGCATCCTCTGCTCTGAATCCAGTGGGATGGACTCCTGCCACTCACACACCCTGTGCAGTGCAGTCCCAGCATCCTCTGCTCTGAATCCAGTGGGACGGCCTCCTGCCACTCACACCCTGTGCAGTGCTTTCCCAGCATCCTCTGCTCTGAATCCAGTGGGACGGACTCCTGCCACTCACACACCCTGTGCAGTGCAGTCCCAGCATCCTCTGCTCTGAATCCAGTGGGACGGACTCCTGCCACTCACACCCTGTGCAGTGGGCGGCTCAACTCTGCGGCATCCAAATCGTGTTTTGCTTTACAGTCAGGAGCAGAGTGACATTGGCCGAGTCTGTCGTTCTGGGGACTATGCCAGGACCGATGTTGTCAAGCTTTCAAAGCCAAAATACATGGGAATGACAGCTAAATGTCGGCAATAAATAGAACAAAATCTGTTGCACAAATGTGCTCACTGTTTATGTCACGGAATAAAAAAGGAATCCAATAGCTATAAAGATAGATGGAAAGATATGGAATCAATAAAAAGATAGATAGGAAGCAGTGGTGTAGGGATTACCATAGCGGCTGTTATGGGGCCTGTAGCCAATGGGTGGTCTCTGCCAGTGATAAGTGGGTCCGCTGTGGGTGTTATGGAGACAACTGAAGCACTGGAGGGAAGTGACATCCCTCTACAGGCTTAACCAATTACCTACTTACCCTGTGGCGCCTTCATGTCTGTGACCACAGTGCCTTCTCTTGTCCCGTAGTGGGTTACATGACAAGAGAGTGACTAGTATGTCACTTCCCTCTAGCACTCCGCTCGCTTAATCTGCATATGGGGGGCTAATCTGGCTACTTATACTTGGGGCATCTAATCGGGCAACCTATACTTTGGAGGACTAATATGGCTACTGATATATGGGGGCTACCAATACTGGGGAAGAGAGGGGGGAGTAACATGGCTACCTATACTTGGAGGGCTACCTATACTTGAGGGGGGCAAATTTAGCTACCTATACGGGGGGGGGGGGGGAGAAGCTATTCTTGCTACCTATTCTTGGAAGTTAATCTAGCTATCTGTACGTCGGAGAGCTACTTTGGCTACCTATACTGGGTGGCTAATCTAGCTACTTATACTAGGTGTCTCTTCTGGCTACCTATACTGGTGAGCTAATCTGGCTACCTACACTGGGTGTCTAATCTGGCTACCTATACTGGGGTTCCCTCTAATTACCCATATTGAGGGAACCTCTAGCTTCTTATACTGTGGCTACCTATACGGAAGGCTACCTATACTGGGTGGCTAATCTAGCTACTTACTGTATACAAGGTGTCTGTTCTGGCTACCTATACTGGGGAGCTAATCTGGCTACCTATACTGGGGCTCCCTCTGATTACCCATACTGAGTGTGCCTCTAGCTTCTTATACTGTGGCTGCCTATACGGAAGGCTACCTAATACTGGGGTATCTCTAGCTCCCTATACTGGGGGAATATGTGTAGTACAAACATTGCACATCATTTTTTTTGGGGGGGGGGGGGTGAGGATGCAAAATTTTGCTATGGGGCCCCATGATTCCTAGCTATGCCAGGCATGTACTCTGAAATGTAGCGAATGGTCGATGGTTGATAATTTACCACCAAGCCACATCTCCCCAGTGCAGGGTTTAAACTTGCCATTTTTCATTGATCACTCATTTCTTTCTTGCAAGGACATAATTTAAGAACTTGCCGTAGCATTTAAAGGAAGTCTGAAGCCATACGTAAAAAAACAGATACTCACCTAAAGAGAGGGAAGGCTCTGGGTCCTACAGATCCTTCCCATTCCTTCTACAGTCCCTGCGTTCCTGCGCAGGATCCCCCGTTTGCAGTCTCGGCAGTGGGTCGGAGACGGCTCTCTCTTCTGCCGCGGGAGGCTTCAGCAGTGTTTGGCAGCCCGAGTGCTCCTGAAGACAGGCTGCTCTGTACTGCGCATGCGTGAGCACGCTCATTTGTGCATGCGCAGTATGCGCAGTACCGAGCAGCCCATCTTCAAGAGCACTTGGGCTGCCAAAGACTGCTGAAGCCTCCAGCAGCAGAAGAAGAGAGAATCGTCTCCAACCCATTGGAGACTGCTAACAGGGGATCCAGTGGTGCAACGGGAAGGCTGTATAGGACCCAGAGCCTTCCCTCTCCTTGCAAGCGTGTAGCAATAGTCATAGCAGCTGCTATGGGGCCCTGGAGTAGAGGGGGCCCAGGTAATACTTGATGTATCCTGCTTGCTGGGACTTACAGTTATCTGTCATCACCATCACAGGTTTGGGTATCTACCTGAGATAACCTGGTTGTACAACCGGACATGAATGACACCTGGATGGTAAGACAAAATTGACACTGTGCTTGTATGGAATGCTGGCTTTATGGCTTATACTGCTGATTATGCGCTTTGATGGCTATGCTGCTTCTGTATGCGCATTTCTGAGGACACCATATAGACTGTTGGAGATTGCGGTCTAGCTTACTAACAATCACCAATGTTGGCAGCCAATGCTTATTAGTACAGCTGATATTTGGAGTTCACTTTTGGGAACGTTGTGTTTATGGGCTTTTCAGCTGGTTCCCTTGAGGATAACCGGAACACTCCCCCTTGAGCTTTTTGTGGATCCAGATATTTAGGGTTGTCTATGTTTGTGTGAGTGTGAAGGTGCCGGCATGGTCGCAGGGTGGCCACCCAGCTAGTTTTTAATGTTAAGTGTTTGTGTGTCTGTTTTTTGATATATTAAAACCTTTTTGATATTTGTATTAGCTAAAGGATCTGTTGGCTTTACTCCCCACTTTTTTCGATCCTACTATTTACGATAATACTTGATGTATTCATCAACTTTCTTGTGTTCCTCCACCCAAGTGCCCATGGACTATATGAAGAGTAAATCACATGAGAATGCAAATCTCTCAGTTACCTCATATCCATAGGGTAGAGGTAGGTAGCCTTTCTCGAGAATATATATATATATATATATATATATATATATATATATATATATATATATATATTTATTATACACAGTTCTGTCAATCAGGCCAAAAGAGGGACATAGGAAGAAGCAAACAACTTGCATTAAAGGGGAACTGATGTAAGAGGTATACGGAGGCTGCCATATTTATTTCCTTTTAATCAATACCAGTTGCCTGGAAGCCCTGCTGGTCTATTTCTCTGCAGTAGTATCTGAATAACATCAGAAACAAGCATGCAGCTAGTCTTGTCAGATCTGACTTTAAAGTCTGAAACACCTGATATGCTGCATGCTTGTTCAGGGGCTATGGCTAATAGTATTAGAGGCAGAGGATCAGCAGGGCTGCCAGGCAACTGGTATTGATTAAAAGGAAATAAATATGGCAGCCTCCGTATTCCCCTTACTTCAGTTCCCCTTTATATTGGCATGCAAGCCAGACTTATTTGCATCTCATTGACCCTCCCTCGTTACACGCAGGTCTACATTTTCGACTGTTAAAGCATTTTTAACAGAATGCTTTATAGTTTCTGGAATGTTTGTGCTTTCAATGCTCTTTCTTTAAATTGCCTTATTAAACAATTCCCTCGATGTTTTAACTGCGAGGCTATGAAGTGAGAAATTAATGAATATGTATTTTTCTATCTTTGGAATGATATATAGATGAAAAAAAAAACTTTCGAGTCTCTTAGCAACAATTTTGCTTTTTAACATTCGTTACACTTAGAAGTATCGTGCTGTAGATACAGCTCAGATCTATTACGCATTTCACCGTCTGCAACGCCAAATATAAGCCTGCTTCCGCCAGATCGTTCCTAGCCGCCGGAGATCTGAAAGCCAATACTTCTGGCATTTGGCCTTTTTAGAAGAAAATCAATAATCAATTACATTACGTTCATGCTACATACATTGTAATGCTGGCCATACATCTACCGATTTTGTGGCCTGATTGACCATCCAATTCGATAACTCTATCAAACTGAATGAAAATTGATTCGACTGACTTCAACCTGAATCATCAATCGAGAATGCATATTTTGATCTGATTCGATAAAATTATGGAATCGGAGGGTCGATCTGGCCACAAAATTGTTGCGTTGATCGGCCATGCTGGAAAGATCTTGGTTTAAGGTGTTCGATAGCGTGCGTGGCGATAGCGTGCGTGGCGATAGCGTGCGCGGCAGTTACAGCGCTCGATATTGCAAAGGTCAACGAACTTGATGGATGCCGCTTGCCTGGCTGCCCTCAAGTGTAAATGTCCCCCTAAGTGCCCTTGCAGTGTAAAATCTCACCTGTCCCGTTGCCGTGACTCCTGGCACATGTGTGTGATGTCACCACGTGGTGCACGCCCCAGGCGGTACACACAATACCATGCATTAGCGCTTGGTGCAATGGCAGACACATGGGGGACAGTGAAGTAGGCTGGGAGTCATGGCAGCGAGACAGGTGAGAAGATTTTACACTGCATGGTCACAGGGGTGGGGTGAGGGGGTTTAGGCATGAGCCTAGCAATAGCCATAGCAGCCAAAGCAGCTGCTATGGGGCCCCTGAGATGAGGGGGCCCAGGTGGTACTTGATGTGTTCACTATTAACTTCACTTTGTTTCTCTACCCTCTGACTTTGCCTCGGTGCCCATGAACTATACACAGTGTACATTGCATGGAAATGTAAATTGCCCAGTCAACTCATATTCATAGGGTAGGGGTAGGTGGCATTACCTAGATCTAAATGAAAATTTTGCTATGGGACCCATACTTTCTAGCTACGCCACTGGGTTTAGGAGGGGGGGGGGGGGGGGTTCCTACAGTGTATGGGCAAGCTACACATCTCTCTTCGATCAGATTCAATCAGAGAGAGATCTGTCTCTTGGTTGATCTGCCCATCATCGCTGGTACTTGATACCTAAGACAATATTTACTGACCTGAGGAAGCGGGTTGACTCCTCTTACCTTTTAAAATGTCTTTAAAGGGAACTTAAAGAGAACCTGAGGTGGGTTTGACAAATCATATTAGGACACAGAGGCATATTCTGTATATAATGACCAGCCTCTGTGTCCCTTCATTGTTCCTCCAGCCCCTTCCCCCCCCCACCCCCACCTTCCCCGGCTCTGCTGTCCCCTATATAAAAAAGATTGTCGCTAGCCTGCTATTTACCTCATGCTACCACTCACCGCCGCTCCCCGCCTCCTGTATAGCGCTACTCCTCACCTGTGTCCCTTCCCTCCCTGCCTCTGTAAGCTTCCTCCAATCGGCTTACGCAGGCAAGGAGGGAAGGGACACAGGCGGGGAGCCGCGCTATACAGGAGGAGGGGGAGCAGCGGTGAGTGGCAGCCTGAGGAAAATAGCAGGCTAGCGACAATCTGTGTGTCGCTAGCCTGGCGTTTTTTTAATGGTGAACATCAGAGCGTGGGGGGGGGGGGGGGGGCTGGAGAAACAATGAAAGGACACAGAGGCAGGTCATTGTATACAGAACGTGCCTCTGTGCCCTAATATGATTTGTCAAACCCACCTCGGGTTCTAAAAGATGCCAGTTGAACTTACGTGAGGTTTCTTCCAGTCCCCTGCAGACCTTCTGTGCCACTGCGGGGGACTGGAGGATCGTTCTAGAACGACGCGGGCACAGGGCGGCTGCAGGGGTCTGGTAGAAGCCTCAGATAAGAGAAACTTTTTTTTTTTTCCAGATCACTTTAGGTTACCTTTAAAGTGGACCTGAACTCTTGCACAGGACAGAAGAAAAACATAGCGAAATGCACCCTGTATGTATTTAGAGAGTTTAGCCTGTCTAATTCCCCGTCATATGTGACAAATCAGAAATGTAATTTAATCTCTCAGCTGTGTCAGCTGGCTGCCTCGGCAGAGCAGCTAATTTGTAAACACAGGATGTTAACAATATGTCTGCTTTCATGAAAGCAGGAAGTAGACACACTGCAGATTTATAGCAGGATTTTTATTAGCTGTAACAAAGGGAAAAAAATTCTTTCACACTGGAGCATTTTAATTGCGTTACGTTACCTCGCGGTAACGCTAAGGCAATGAAACGCTATGAGGCCTTTTATACTAGACCGGTGTGTAGCGATGCGCCAGAAGTGATGTTTTCGCCACATGACTGACGCTAGGGCATTGGCGGCCGTCTTGCGCTGCGACATGCGGCGGACCGGAAGTCATGTAAATTTATGGCGATGCAGCGTTTTTAAAATTGTTTTTGCATCGGCATTGCGGCGCTCATGCGCGGAAGCATATTTTTTCAGTACACTTCTGCGTAATTCGTAGCACTCACTTCCTGTTTGGCCTTCAGCGTGTATTAACGCGGAAATCCCCGAAGGCTATTTTTAGCGGTGCAATCATCTGATCACATCGCAGTGTGAAACCACCCTAAAGGTTATTATGTTGTTGCTTTTAGAGCAAAGAGGAAGTTCTGAGTTAAAGAGGAACTCCAGTGAAAATAACATAATAAAAAAGTGCTTCATTTTTACAATAATTATGTATAAATGATTTAGTCAGTGTTTGCCCATTGTAAAAGCTTTCCTCTCCCTCATTTACATTCTGACATTTATCACATGGTGACATTTCTACTGCTGGCAGGTGATGTCAGTGGAAGGAGATGCTGCTTGCGTTTTTTTTTTTTGGGCAGTTGGAAACAGCTGTAAACAGCTATTTCCCACAATGCAACGAGGTTCACAGACAAGAAACTTTCAGTACCATGGTCCTCACAGTTTCCTGTGGGAGAGGTTTCACCACAATATCAGCCATACACGCCCCCCGATGATCCGTTTGAGAAAAGTAAAAGATTTCTCATGGGAAAGGGGGTATCAGCTACTGATTGGGATGAAGTTCAATTCTTGGTCACGGTTTCTCTTTAAGGTCCGCTTTTAATTTAATTGACATCAGCTAACTGAAAAGCTTCTACACAGCGACAAGAAAAATAGAAAAATATAATTTTCTCGGAGTGGGGTGAGATTTGTCTCTAGCTGTGTAGTTGGAGTTGTGACGTGGGTGTGCCCCGGGGGGAGGGGTGTGCGGAGCCGCGAGCTGCAGGCCTTGTGTCTTGTCATGGAAGTTGACTAGACAAGAAACACATCAGCGCTTAGACAGCTGCCTCCCTGGATACCGGGCCAGGGCACAGCTGGCTCGCAACGCTGCGTATTCCGGCGGGAATAGCACTGACGTTAGCACAGGATGGTCCCAGCAAGGCTCGCATTTCAGCAGCGCAGAGCCGACACACTGGAGCGTGCGCCCAGCCGCTTAATAAGGGAGCCCTTAATTGCTTCACATTTGTGACATATAAATTGAGGCGCTGAGGCAGCAGAATAAAAGCCATCGGGGTGTGCAGCTGTAATCTGTAATTTCCAACTCCTACAAGCTGAGCCACAGTCGAGAGAGAGGCAAGCCGGGGCGCAGAGAAATGTGATAGAAACTGAACTAACGGAAAGCTGCATGTGTTTGGGATATTAGCCAATCGCAAGTCAGCTTCTCTATCCAAATCTGTTCTATTCCCATCTTCGCTTTGCCATAACGTTCATGGGAGTATCGCCTTTTCGCACAGGTGAGAATATCTGCGAAAATATACAGGCATGAGAAAACACCAAATCGTAGGGTTCCGGCGTGAAGCGCCCACTATTAGGAGCTACAGTTTGCATAGCAGGTGGCCCCAACACCCGCAGTTCAGCGGGCGTCAAAAACTTATCTCGGGAGTTAAGGTTAGGCAGGGTCGGGAGTTGCCACCTGGGGGAGGGTTTAAAGTTAGGCACCGATTTTGGGGGGGTTAAGGTTGTTTTGAACGTTTTTTAAGGTTTGTTTTTTTAAGCTTCTGTGTGAGAGTTGGGAGCTGTTAGATCATAGTGAAGTATTGGCAAATATTTCCAATATTTCACTATATGAAGTAAGTAGTAGAATATCTGTGAATTTACCAATATTGACCACCAACAGAGATTTCTGTTGGTGGGCTCTGATCGCTGATGCAGGTTATTTTTATTTTTTTTGAATAAATGTTTTTCTCTCTTTTCCATGGATCCATGGCCCTGACATCACACTGTGGGAGGGGCTTCACCACAATATCAGCCATACAGAGCCCCCTGATGATCCGTTTGTGAAAAGGAAAAGACTTCTCATGGGAAAGGGGGTATCAGCTACTGATTGGGATGAAGTTCAATTCTTGGTTACGGTTTCTCTTTAAAACCAGAGCCGTCTATGCCCTTGTAAGTGATGTGATTGCTGTGATTGACTCACAGCAATCACGGGGTCAGGAACCAGTGAAATTGGCTCCTGCCTCAGGCTGGGTGCACACATAGCAGAAACGGTAGCGTAGCTGCAAACGCTGCGTTTTATGCAGCAATGTTAGTCTATGGGATGCAGAAGAAGCTGCATTTCACTGCGTTTGTACAGTATGCATTCTGCAGACGCTGGTAGTGCTGCATATTATGCAGGCTGGCTGCCAAAACGCACATAATGAAAGTCTATGGTAACGAATAATCATTGCGTTTTTTTTACTGCGTTTTTAATCAAAAAGTAAGGATCTCTGATGTGTTCCGCCTCCTGTTGTCTTGCTAGTGATTTGCATAAATAAAAAAAAAACACATTCAAAATGCATATGCGTTTTCCATTATCAAACCGCAAACGCATTAAAACGCAGCAAAACGCATGAAAAACACATCTGCGTAAAAAACGCAAATGCAAAACGCACCAAAAACTTGGTAAAAACGCACTAGAAAATCGCAAACGCACCATCCTAAAACGCTACTTTTTCACGCTATTTCATATGTGAACCCAGCCTTGTATATATAAGCTTGTCAGTGTGACAGCAGAGTGAGCGGGTGCAGCGAGTGACACAGACAGCAGCAGGTACAATGAGAGTCAGCGCACAGCACGATGGGACAATTGAAATCTACGCCCTGGCAGGAATAACCGCTCCCAAACAGGGCATAGATTTCCATCAGCGTGGTCTAGAAGAGGTTAATAATTGCATATCACATATGTTTATTTTCTTTGTGTGAATGTTCATTTATATTTCTATGGAAGGTATGGATGTGAAGGCCGGTATAGCTAGTATTTTGAAGAAATAAGTACAGTATAGGCCTTTTTTGGCATCCGCTGCAATAAAAAAAAAGTCTAAATCTGACTGAGGGGTCAGCACTGTACACGGAGGAGAAACGTAGTTGTCGCATAATTTTCGGTTCATCTGCAGTTCAGTAAAGCAGCAGGAAGGCTGTGGAGTTCTCTGAAGACATGGATGAGTCATTTTATCTCCAAACACCAGGCTGAGACCAGCTATAGAGACCTGCAAAGTATGATCCGGCAACTGAACATACAAGCTTGCCTCTCCCAAGCGTGCAGATTCTTCTCTGCAGAGTTAAAGAGAACCCGGGGTTAAAAACCACATACTTACCTAAGAAGAGGGAAGCATATGGTTCCTTTAGACAGGGCCGTGCAGAGGATCCTTGAGGGGCCGCGCTCAAATTTAAAAATAGGGCCCCCTATCAGCAATAGGTAGACCCCCCCACCCCTACCCAGTGAAGCAAGGGATGGCCTCTCCCTACTCCTCCCTGCTGCAATAGGTAGACTCTACCTGCTCCACCCCCTCCTCCAGGCATCAGTAAGGGCCCGTTTCCACTTGTGCGGAAACCGGGCCGAATCCGCAGAGTTTCCCTGCAGGCAAATCACACTGGGAAACTCTGCCATAGGGGACAATGGCACCGCCGGCCAAATCGCTTGCGATAGCGAATTGGCTAGCATTTCCATCAGAATTGGTGCGGGAGGCAACGAATCCCATAGCCGTGCATGGCACGGCTGATGGGATTCGTCTGCGTCACCGCAGACCCGGAAGTGCCGCCGCACGTCTAGCAGGCGCGTGCGGTTGAAGTGGAAACGGGCCCTAATAGGTAGCCTATTCCTTGCTTCACCCCCACCACAGACAGAGCATGGACCTTGCCTCCTAGCGCCAGGATTGCCACATCACTTGACACGGAGGACACAGCCTGGACTCCGGAGCGTGTGGTGTAGTCACCTGTCACCGGCAGCTGCACTCTCCCGTCCAGCAGTTTTTAGGAACAGAGAGCTTCTTCACCATACTCTCTGGATGCCACAATCTTCTGATTGTCAGCCAGTCACGTGACGTGGCTGTCATGGAGACTGAAAGCTTTCCGATTTTGTTTCACTCCCCCGTGCATGTGCCTGCCTGTAGAGCATCCCATCCAAGATCCAAGGCTGCGCTCCTATTCATGGACGAGCGCATCTGTGCTGCACCAGCTTACAGCACAAGCGCAGCTGTTCTCCTGCAGGCGCAGTACAGCCGAGCTCATTCCTGAAGAGGAGTGTAGCCCCAAACGTCAATCTGACAAGCTCTTGTCGGATTTTTTCAAGGGATCTGTGAGAGGCAACGGAGAACTAGAGCGGCATTTGAATCCTGTACAGGATCCAGAGGCTTACCTCCTTTTAGGTAAGTATGTGATTTTTAACCCAAGGTTCGTGTCGGGTACACGTTAAGTCTGGTGCACACATCCAGTTTGGATTGGCCAATTTAACTTTTTAGCTTAGGAAAATATTGTACCATTAATGGGCACCATAAAGTAAATATGAAGTGGCGCAAAAATGAGTTTGATACTTACCTAAAAACAGAGAGGGCTCTGGATCCCGTAGAGCCTTCCCAGTCCTCTCTTCACCCTGCAGTTCCAGCCCCGGGCGCCGGTGATGTTCTTCAACCAGCTTGAACAAATACTGTACATCTTCTGCCCTCACGCGAAGTCTCCGGAAACACTTGTCTTTGAGTATTTCCAAAGACGTATCATGGATCCATATTTGTGCATCCACAGTACAGATGCGCCCATCTTCTGAAGCACTGGGTGACACGAAAACTCCAGATTACCAAGGCAGATTCGTAACTTCACTGGGGGGGGGGGACAGCAGTGGATTGAGGATCTGAACGAGGACCTGGAAGGCTCTGTGGTATCTAAAGGGGAGTATCGAACTTTTTTTGCAACCAGGGCCATAACTACAATTCATTGCCCCCCTCACAATGCTCACACCCCTTCCCTTGCCTCACCTTGGTGCCCTCCATGGCCTAGGGGCCCATCTCACAAGGGCCATAAAACAATTGTGGCAATCATGATCTTCCCACCCATAACAAGAGTAGCCACAAAACACCAGATCCTTAAAATAACAAGTGGGAAGGTTAGTATTTGGGGCTTTCTGTAGTCACAGGAGCTGCTTCCCTCTAGTTACGCCCCGGTTTGACATTTAAGACTACAAATGCACAGGTCAAATAATCTGCCAGGGCTCTATTGACCCCCAGCACATAATCTAATCAATAAACTTCTAATTCATTTCAGACTATTTACCATTGGAAAGTGTGACTGGGCATGGAAATACATTTTTCTCAAGCAGACTGAAGGGGCATCAGCAGGGATCGACAGACGCTTTGTAATGCAGCGATAGGCGCTGTACAACTCTAGCAATTCTCCATCAGTTTCCTGCTAAACCCTACTGGAGATTGACCGTAGCAAGGAGGTCCATCAATCACTACTTCCCCACTGATTTCCATTTGTGGGCGTGATAGATCACCTGGCAAGCTGGCCTGTTATTAACCTTTGTATGGTTTGCTTACAAGTATTTATTGCAATGGGCCTCTAAGAAGAATTCCCAGACTGCAGGTATCTGCTTTAATAACCCTTGTAGACAGTGATGTATTCTTGTAATTAAGGCACCTTTGTAACCACTTTATAAGGGTTCCTCTATACTGTGTATGTTGCGTTCCGAAGACAAAAAGTCGCATTGTGCAGTGCGACCATACAGTGAGGCATACAGTATAATGTAACTATGCCTCACTGCCAATGTAAAAGCGTACGGTGATGGGTAACACACCATGTTGTGGGAAGGTGTGTAGTCTTCCTACGGATACAGGAAAAACACTGAGAGAAACCAGGAGCCCCTTATGGTGTATAATAATTTCAGGCTCTGCATAAATACAAAGTGATGAGTTACTCACAAAGGTGGGTTGCAAGACCAGCAACCACAGTATAAAAGCAAATGAGGAAATCCCATTCCCACTCAGGTTCTTTGTCTTCAAATACAAAAAAGTAAAGGAGCGCTCACTGGTGCATTAACCTTTTTAATTTTTCTCTCTTTCGCAAGTAAAAAATAAAACTCACATAATGCAAATATCAGTAAAACATATCACACTCAAGGTGTATATCACCATGTCCTGGGGATGGTATCGCCTGCTCTTTCGCCTCCACTCTATGGCCAGTAGCAGTGGCTGAACCCGCGCAGCCCTGCCCAGCTCCTGCCCTTCTTCCCTTGCTTACAAGGGAGAGTTCAGCCTGGCTCTGCCGATACTTCCCCGTGTTCCTGGTCCCGCTGGCGCTACCGGACTTTCGGATTCCCACTGCTACTGGCCATAGAGTGGAGGCGAAAGAGCAGGCGATACCATCCCCAGGACATGGTGATATACACCTGGAGTGTGATGTTTTACTGATATTTGCATTATGTGAGTTTTTTATTTTTTACTTGCGAAAGAGAGAAAAATTAAAAAAGTTAATGCACCAGAGAGCGCTCCTTTTCTTTTTTGTTTCTGTTCCTTCCCAGCACAATAACTTTGGTCCCAGAGTATATTGGAGCAGCTCCTGGTGGAAACCTTACGTACATTGTGGATATTACACTTGTCTGAGCGCAGTGGAACTATAAGTGTTTTTGTCTTTGTCTTCAAATGTATGAGTCACACTCCAGAAAAAAAGGATTGTTTGGGTACATAAAGCAAACAATTGACAGCAACCAATAATAGCTAGGGGGCTGTAAACAATATCACTGGGAGTAAGAAGGCGCCCCAAAAAATAACCATGATGGATGTAATAAATATAAAATGGCTTACCTCTAGGAAGGAGGGGCAACGTCAATATTAGAAAGAAATGTTAAAGCGGACCCAAACCAAACATTTTTTTAACTAAAAATATTTAGTTGCACCACTCTGACACATACAAAGATAAATAAACACTCCTTCAAGCCTATGAGCATTTCAGTGCATGCTTTTCACACTTCTCTTTTTATAGCTAGGGTTATACTGGGGGCAGCCATTAGCAATTCCTCCTTTGCTGGACACCATCTACTCCACCAGTTTGCCGGAAAAATCCCGGCAATTTGAAAAGAAGGGAAGGGTTCCTCCAATAAATGTAAAATATTTTACATTTGTCATCATGCAGCTGAAAAAAGGCTGCTATTTATTATTATAATTTAGAAAATAGACTTTATTTCTGAAATCTTGTATTTTTAATTTGGGTCCACTTTAATAATCAGGCACACAAATGTTAATGTGTTTTGCGGAGCACAGTCCGCTTCCTCGGATCAAATAAAGCAGTGTCTGGGTAGCCAAGGTGCAGAGCTTGGAACACCTAAAACACTCCATGTTGTGCGCTACCCTGACGGAATCCACCGTACCACACTCAGCGTGGAAGCTCCATGGGAATTTCTTTGCATCACATGAAGTCTACCCGACCAAAGGAAACAGGCAATTGAAATGTTGATTAGGTGGACACCATAATACTTGCCTAATTATAACACTAAACTGGTTGGTGGATCTCCATATCTGTTAATGTTATTACGTTGTTTTAAAGTGTACCTGAGACCATAAGTATTGTTGTATTTACACTTACCTTGGACTTCCTTCAGCCCCATGAGGTTCGTGGGCTCCCTCGCCATCCTCTCCAGCTGCTCCATTGTCCTGTTACCACCAGTAATCTGGCCAAAAGAAGAGAATTCTTGCGCTTACAGCCACAGCCAGGTTTGTCTCTTACAGAATTTGTCTCCTTGTACTTGTCAACGGTTCAACGTAAAGTAGCTCTAGACACGCTTGGATATAGCAGTGTAGCCTTCCCCCTTATCATGAGCCTCGACTATCTTTCTGGGCTTCAGACTGATTTCCTTTGTCTTTGGCATGGTGAGTTAAGGCCCATACCCATGGAGCGATATTTGCGGCGATGTTACCTGACATTGGGCAACATTGTTTAACAAAAGCATGTTAAACGATGTTGCGATGGATATGGCGGATCTTTAAGATCCCCGACAACTCTGAGCAAAGTACCACGAACACTTACTTCACAACGGGCATGAACGGGAAGTAAGCAATCGCGGTACTTTGCGCTGAGTCCTCTGGGAACTTAAAGATCCGATCCGCTGTGTCTGTCACATAACGCCGCGGGAGGCAACATCATTTAACATCCTTTTGTTAAACGATGTTGCCCAATGTCAGGTAACATCGCTGTAAATATCGTGCCGGGGGTATGGGACTTAACAGTAGCTCTGCTCATGTGTTCAGATGCCCTGTTCCTCCGGTGAATTATTATATCAAGCTTCATCAATGCTGCAAACATTGGGAAGAAATTAAGGAAACGTTCCATAATTCCTGGGAGCAGGCCTGGATTTACATCACAGGATCCTATAGGCACATATGTTCTGGCACCCTACACTTCGCCCTCCATGAACCTAAAAACACCCGCCATCATAGGTAGCTACAGGTCATGAAGGGATGGACATGGTCAGAAACAATGCTCAGGTAGCTCGTGGTATTTAAACAATGCCCAATTGGCACTAAGGGGCCTAAAGTGTGCCAAGAAAACATCCCATTACACCACCACCACCAGCACACACAGTGGTAACAAGGCATGGATCCATGTTCTCATTCTGATTACGTCAAATTCTGACTCTATCGAGACTCTTTAGACCAGGCAACATTTTCCCAGTCTTCAACTGTCCAATTTTGGTGAACTCATGCAACTTGTAGCCTTTTTTTCCCATTTGTAGTGGAGCTGAGTGGTACCCGGTGGGGTCTTCTGCTGTTGTAGCCCCTCCGCCTCAAGGTTGTGGGTGTTGTGGCTTCACAAATGCTTTGCTGCATACCTCGGTTGTAACGAGTGGTTATTTCAGTCAACATTGCTCTTCTATCAGCTTAAATCAGTTGGCCCATTCTCCTCTGACCTCTAGCATCAGCAAGGCATTTTCGCCCACAGGACTGCCGCATACTGGATGTTTTTCCCTTTTCGTACCATTCTTTGTAAACCCTAGAAATGGTTGTGCGTGGAAATCCCAGTAACTGAGCAGATTGTGAAATACTCAGACTGGCCCATCTGGCACCAACAACCATGCCATGCTCAAAATTGCTTAAATCACCTTTCTTTCCCATTCTGACATTGTTTGGAGTTCAGGAGATTGTCTTGACCAGGACCACACCCCTAAATGCATTGAAGCAACTGCCATATGATTGGTTGATTAGATAATTGCGTTAATGAGAATTGAACAGGTGTTCCTAATAATCCTTCTTTAGGTGAGTATAAATGAATATAGTAAAAAATAAGCAATTTTATTCAGTACGTCATTTTCACTGCAGTTCCTCTTTAATCACCATCTGTCCTTTCAAAAGTCTACAACTTTATTGCTTTGATGACACAATGTTACAAGTACTAGCTTCTCTCTGACCTCTTTTTTTTTTTCACCGCCACGGTACAGAAGTTTTTCCGAAGTTCTCAAAGTCCTAAAAATAACAGTGCAAACAGCAATAACATCTGAGCGCCATATGGGAATAGATCTGTAAAACGCACTTATCCAGGAAATAAATACAGCGTAAGGGAGCCTGTCAGGTCTATTCACGGTGAAGGCTACATCATATTATTTTTCATGCCAGTAAAGAACGGTCCCGGCGGAGGGATTGCGGAGCGCTCTGAACCCTTAGCATGCCAGGGCCATGGATCACAATGTGGTACTACCCTCGGAGCTGGCTGACACGTACAGAGCGCAGGCAGAGCTGTCCAAAGCCATCCCCAGCCGGCTATAAGGACACACCGAGCAGAAAATAGCCCAGGATTTATAAGAGGACAATATTTATTGACAGCAGGGCTGATATGTTTTTTCACTTACTAGGCTGCAAATTTACTGTCGGTCCTGAAAGATGTCGACAAACAGGAAAAATATATTTACCCGTCACAGTGGAGATTGCTTTATTGCCTTTCAGAGAGTTTCAGGATGTCCAATTAGTTACATCAGTTGTTGCAATTACCGTTTTCCTGTTGATTTGAAAGATTTGATCACCAATGACAGCGTTTTTTTGTTCTGCATATCTGGTTGAACTCGATGGACGCGTGTCTTTTTTTCAACCCAAATAAATATGCAACTAAAACTATGGAATATGTTTGACAGAATTTTCTAAAGGTGTGATTTTTGCGTACGTTAAAAAAGGGCGCCGGGAAAAAAGGGCGCATGGTTTTAAACGATAAGCATGAATAACGTTTAAAAAAAATTGTGCTATATTTCGTTTAAAAATAATGTTTTACAAAGTTATAAATCATTAAATAATGTGTATGAAATCGGCAATTGTAAAAACGTTAATCTTCCCTGTTTAAAAAGTGAAATTTATAATGTTTTATAAAACATTAATAAGAATGTTACTAAAGCTATACCTAACCCTACTCTCACACAGAACCCTCCCTGTACCTATCCCTAACCCCTAGACCCCCCTGGTGGTGCCTAAACCTAAGACCCCCCTGGTGGTGCCTAAACCTAAGACCCCCCCTGGTGGTGCTTAAACCTAAGACCCCCCTGGTGGTGCCTAAACCTAAGACCCCCCTGGTGGTGCCTAAACCTAAGACCCCCCTGGTGGTGCCTAAACCTAAGACCCCCCTGGTAGTGCCTAAACCTAAGACCCTCCTGGTGGTGCCTAAACCTAAGACCCCCCTGGTGGTGCCTAAACCTAAGACCCCCCTGTGATAAGCATTAATAACGTTTTAAAAAATATTGTGCGGTTTTACGTTTAAAAATAATGTGTAAAAAATTATAAATCATTAAATAATGTGTAATCATAAGAAGCAGTTATAAAACATTAAAAGTCTCCGGGCGCCGCTTTTAAAACGTTATTTTTCTCCGGCGCCCTTTTTTCCTGTTGGGCGCCCATTAAACGATATTTATTATGGGAGTGAATGGCGGCGCCCTTTTTGTTCACCTGCCTCATGCGCCCAAATTTCCTGCTTCCGTGATTTTTACGTAGTGTATGTATCATAGTCTAGCGCCAATTTAGGGGGGAGTCAATTCACTTATCTGTTAAGGTGCCCATACATTAGAGCAAATATGGGCATATTCAACCAAGAGACAAATTTATCTCTAATCGAATCTGATTAGAGATAAATTTGTCTCTAGTCGAATCTGCCCATACACTACAGGCCGATTCCCGTCCAATTTCAGCATGAAATCATCAGGGAATCTGCTGAGCCGCCGCGTCCGCCCCACCTTTGCCCCCAAAATGTATAAATGTATGTAGTGTAATGCATTTATACATTACCTGTCCAGTAGCAGCTCGCCGGGTCCATCCTACCATCTCGCCAGTAAGCTGCATACACGCTAGCGGCGCATAGCGCCTGACGTTAGACGCTATGTGCCTTTGTGACGTCAGACATAGCGCCACTGGCGTATGCGAGATGGACGGAAACCGCGTGGAGGCTGACACCGGACAGGTGTCTACACTACACACCGCATACATTTATACATTGCGGCGGTGGGGGTTTCCGTCGTCTCATCGCTTGTTCGCAATTCAGCCGCCGTACCGCCGCGCACCTGGCCAGCCAACTTCGGCTCGAAATTTTCCAGCATGCGCGATCGACCGTGCGGCCAATTTCTGCCCCGAAATTGGTCGCTTTGTCGGTCAGGCATGCACTTGGCAGCACCAATTTTCATCCAATTCGATTATAATAATCGAATTGGATGTCGATTGGTTGGTTGGTTGGCTATTGTATGGCCCCCTTAAGTTAACACAGATGGGGACTTTGCGTTTGCTTTAACCCTTGGAGAGTCTCATGGCTGCTGAAATATATTGCGTGAACCTTTATGTGACCATTCATGACAGAGTACTACTTTTGATTAGGGATATATGATTCACAAAGCTTTTTCGCCTGTTTTCCTCTGTTTTCACCTTATCTATGTTACTTTTTAACCTTTTCGGGACCGCGTGCATTAGATTCTACGCCGCACTTGTGGCTGTTCTTGCCTGATGCGGCGTAGAATCTACGCCGGCCCGCAGTTTCCGCTCCCGACGCGATCGTGCGCACCCGGAGGGGGAGATTAAGCTGTCATATGACAGCCGACATCTCCCCCGAGTGATCAGCAGCCATCGCGTATGGCTGCTGATCACATGATCACTACGATCGCCATCCGATCATAGTGATCAGTTTGACAGCTGCGGCGGCAGGGGGGAAAAGAAGAGGATCCACTCACCTCCCTGCCGTTCCCGCGACGATCGGTGCCTCCCTCCGCTCTGGCCGGCATCTCCGCTCCGTCTGACGTCAGCCCTGGGTCCCGGCTTGATGACGTCATCAAGCCGCGACCCGGAACTGATCGTCAGACAGAACGGAGCTGCCTGCCAGAGAAGAGGGTCCCATGCGGCTCATCGCTGGAGCCTGGAAGGTGAGTGAAGGCTGCTTGCAGAAGGGGGGCACAGGCCACTATGGGGGGACACAAATCCAGCCAGCCACAGACGGGATCCGGCCGCCTGACCCCCCCAAACGCGCGCACCCCCCTCCCGCGCAAAATGCCTGGTCCTTAAGGGGGGTAGGCGGCCGGTCCCAAAAAGGTTAAAGAAACCTGCAACAACAAAAAGTTGTGGTATGGAGTGGAGGAGTGGAGTTAGGAGTGGAGAGGGGAAGGCTAGTGTTAGGAGTGGAACGGGGAAGGCTAGTGCTAGGAGTGGAAAGGGGAAGGCTAGTTTTAGGAGTGGAAAGGGGAAAGCTAGTGTTAGGAGTGGAAAGGGGAAGGCTAGTGTTAGGAGTGAAGAGGGGAAGGTTAGTTTTAGGAGTGGAGAGGGGAAGGCTAGTGTTAGGAGTGGAAAGGGGAAGGCTAGTGTTAGGAGTTGAGAGGGGAAGGTTAGTGTTAGGAGTGGAGAGGGGGAGGTTAGAGGGGGGTACTCCCCACGGATGGAGGAAGCCTCCGGATCCTATCGAGACTTCCCCTGTCCTCCTGTGTCCCACGGCGGTCTCGCTCTGGCCCTCCGAACGGCGGGGATGTAAATATTTATCTTCCCGGCTCCAGTGCAGGCGCAGTATCGGCTCTCCGCTCGGAGATAGACGGAAATAGCCAATCTCTGTCGGGCTGCTCTACTGCGCAGGAGCAAGTCTCCTGCGCCTGCGTAGTAGAGCGGACCCGACGGAGAACGGCTATTTCCGCCTATTTGCGTGCTGAGAGCCGCAACAGCGCCACCCGCTGGAGCCAGGGAAGGTAAACAAATTTAGCTTGTCAGGCTTGTCAGGCTTGTCGAGCCAGGATTGCCGGAGACTTCGGAGGAGCCAGCGCTGGATTGCCTGCAGCTACAGCAGAGAGGAAGCCTCATTGGGACCCTGAGACTTCCCCCTACCGAGGTGAGTACCCTCCAGGGGAACTTTTTTTTTTGTTACAGGTTCTCTTTAAAGCTCCCAAAAGACAAAAATCTATATATATAATAGAGTAAGTGCCTCAACCTTCGAGCAAGAAGAAGAAGTACTTTGCATGAGAAAATTTATGCGTGCTCAAACACCAAGTTTAGGGCCTCTTTTTCACGGACTGTTGAGCTGTGTGCTCAGCAAGCAGTTACCAGGCAGCAGTAAGCAGTTACCAGGCAGCAGTAAGCAGTTACCAGGCAGCAGTAAGCAGTTACCAGGCAGCAGCAAGCTGTTACCAGGCAGCAGCAAGCTGTTACCAGGCAGTAGTGAGCAGTTGTAAGAGTTTGAGAGGCATTTTACTGCCTATCAACTGTCAGTGGAAAAGAGGCCTACCCTAGAAGGTCTGGCTTTGCAAATCTGGCCTAATTGGCTATTCATAAGGCAATGCTCACGCAAATTTGCTTTTGCATGCCAAACTATGCAGGGTCAAAAAACCAATAAAACGGTCGCCCTGCTGCATGCCAGTGATGAGCGTAAATTTTTACAGAATTTTCGCCTAATTTCGTTTTGACAGCCAAATTTTCCATTAAATTTTTTCGCGTTAATTTTCGCCTAATGCCAGTCATTTTCGCGTTACTTGCGTATTATTGCGGACATTTTCCGCATAAGGGCATTAGCGTCCGCATTCAGAGAAGTTTCTTGCGCATTATTGCGGACATTTTTCCGTATAAACGTCCGCATAGACTGAATTGCCATGCGGATTATTGTGGACATTTTTCTGCATAAGGGCATAAGCATCGGCATACAATGAATTTTCGAAAACGCAAATATTTCTGAAGATTTGCGTGAAAATTCGCCAAAAACGTAAACGGGATTTTCAATGCGAAAATGACTTAGGTGAAAATTCGCAAGCAACACTGCTACATGCTACATTAGCACTATCCAGGAGCGCCACAGGGAGGATTCCCAATGCCCCCTTTTTATACAACCGGGGGACCGCGAGGTCCCAGGCACTCTCACTGCCTGGAAACCACAGCAGCGACCCCGGAGGGGGAGGCTGGGTGGCGCAGGCGACCCCCCCCCCCCCCCCCAAGCGTGGTCAGCGCCGGGGAGAGCCGTCCGCACCCACCTCCCAATATTAAAAACAGGCACTTACCTTAACGTCCATTGCGTTCTGCTACATGCGCATTAACTTGGGGGCACCACATGAGAAAGGAGTGAAGCATGGGTCACCCCAAGCTTTAGTGCTCAGGGCTGGCTCACATTCAACACTCCGGGGGGGAAGGACAAGCGCAGACAACTAACTCCAGGGCTCACACCACCGGAGCCAGCCATCCACCACCTTCCTCCAAAGGATACAAACTGCAAAAAATGCTTTCCATGAGAAAATTAATGCGCATGTAGCAGAACGCAATGGACGTTAAGGTAAGTGCCTGTTTTTAATATTGGGAGGTGGGTGCGGACGGCTCTCCCTGGCGCTGGCCACGCTTAGGGGGTCGGCTGCGCCACCCAGCCTCCCCCTCCGGGGTGCTGCTGTGGTTCTCAGGCAGTGAGAGAGCCTGGGACCCCGCGGTCCCCCCGGTTGTATAAAAAGGGGGGCATTGGGAATCCTCCCCGTGGCGCTCCTGGATAGTGCTAATGTAGCATGAACTTATTCCCGCAGGGCGACCGCTTTGCAGTATTGGTTTTTTGACCCTGCATAGTTTGGCATGCAAAAGCAAATGCATATTTGCATGAGCATTGCCTCATGAATAACTAATTAGGCCAGATTTGGAAAGCCAGACTTGCTAGAGTTAAACTTGGTGTTTGAGCATGGAAAGCATTTTTTGCAGTTGTATCCTTTGGAGGCAGGTTGTGAATGGCTTGCTCCGGTGGTGTAAGCCCTGCAGTGAGTTGTCTGCGCCTGCCCCCCCCTGGAGTGTTGTACGTCAGCCAGCCCTGAGCTCTAAAGCTTGGGGTGACCCATGCTTCACTCCTTTCTCATGTGGGGGGCCCAAGTTAGTGCGCATGAAGCAGAACGCAATGGACGTTAAAGTAAGTGCCTGTTTTTAATATTGGGTGGTGGGTGCGAACGGCTCTCCCCGGCACTGGCCATGCTTGGGGGGGGGGCGCCTGCGGCACCTAGCCTCCCCCTCCGTAGGATGCCGCTGTGGTTGTCAGGCAGTGAGAGAGCCTGGGACCCTGTGGTTCCCCCCGGTTGTATAAAAAGGGGGTATTGGAAAGCCTCCCAGTGGCGCTCCTGGATAGTGCTAATGTAGCATGAACTAATTCCCGCAGGGGGACCGCTTTGTGGTATTAGTTTTTTGACCCTGCATAGTTTGGCATGCGAAAGCAAATGCATATTTGCATGAGCATCGCCTCGTGAATAGCCAATTAGGCCAGATTTGGAAAGCCAGACTTGCTAGGGTTAAACTTGGTGTTTGAGCACGCATACATTTACTAATGGAAAGCCTAAAGGTGGGTACACACATCAGATAAAAGTCTTTGGAAAATGAAAGATCACAGACCAATGTTACCCCCTTCCATGTAGTATGAGAGCCATACCTACACAGTTTATTCTATTGAGCTGAACTCCGCATCAGATAAAAATTTTTGCAAGATGCTGCACACACAGATGCTGTACACATGCAACAGATCAGTATCTGCAAAAGATCTGTTCCTGCAAAAAAATCAGTTTCTGCAAAATGCATTTATAGTCTATGATATCTGCAGATCTCATGCTGGGCATACACGGTATGTTTTCTACCATGTAATCGAGCCGTGTCCGATACCCCGCCGGATCTATTCTGCGCTTGATACCGGCGGGCAGGACAAAAGAAGAAACGAGTGGAAAATAAGAAAGCGCTCGCGGGGATGAGCGGGAATTGATCCGGGCGCCCGCGGGGACGAGCGGGAATCTAGCCAGCGGCTCGATTACACGGTAGAAAACGTACCATGTATGCCCAGCATAATACACACCTTGTTTGACGGACATTTATCTGCAGATCAGACAATCATCTGCAGATCCAAAGATCCATCCTGGTGGATCTGATCTGCAGATGAAGTCCGTTAAACAAGGTGTGTATGAGATCTGCAGATATAGACTATGAATGTATTTTGTAGGTACTGATCTTTTGCAGGAACGGATCTTTTGCAGGAACTGATCTTTTGCAGATACTGATCTGTTGCATGTGTACAGCATCTTTGTGTGCATCATCTTGCAAAGATTTCTGTCTGATGAGGAGTTCAGCTCAATAGAATAGACTGTGTAGGTGTGGCTCTCATACTACACGGAAGGGGGTAAAATTGGTCTGTGATCTTTGATTTTTCAAAGTCTTTTATCTGATGTGTGTACCCACCTTTATTCTTCTTGCTTCAAGGTTGAGGCACGTACTCTATTACCTAGGTTCTCAACGTGTGGTACGCGTACCCCAGGGGGTACTTCTGATGGTTCCAGGGGGTACTCAGGCTTGATATACTTAACCAAGAATAACAAATTTAGAGTTCATGAAAATGATAAATCTTATTTAAACAACCCCAATTTAGTGTTTTAACTAATTAAAAGCAATTGTAAATGCTTAGAAATGCTTTAGAACCAATTATCCTGTACTACGATTAAATATATATTTGTCAAGGGGTACTTGTGATAATGTTTACTATGCTAGGGGGTACTTGGTGAGTACGGGTTTTAAAAGGGGTACATACCAATAAAATGTTGAGAAACACTGCTCTATTAGATAGATCGAAGATGCGGCGTATGCTACGACGCGGGTCGGCTAGTATAATATAATTAAGGAACAGTAATATTGAAATTAAGTTAATCAGGTGCAACTCACTTTGAATGATTATTTTGCTTGTAAATGTGCTGAAAGGTTATTTTTTTATCAATTAGTTGATAAAGACCGTAAGTCATTTATGAGAAGTTTTGTGAATAGAGCCCAATGTAGGCATCATAGTGTGGTGTGAGCGGGACTTCTCACCAGGGGAACCTAAATGACCAAAAAGCCCCAAATGATCCTAATTTCACCATACAGACCATTTTCTTGGATGGAGGTCACAAGTATGACTTCCAACAAGCAAAGCGAGACTTTATAATCACTGGGTTACCAAAGGCTCTGTTCCTATAGCAACCAGGCTCATGACATCACAAGTGTGCCATCATCTGTAACTGATCCTGTAGTGCTATTAATCTGACACAATAAAGGGTCTAAACGCCTCTGGAGACCCTTATGGGATGACAAAATGACCCTGTGCCTCAGAGAGATGGTTCAATATCATTTTAAAGCGTATTTCATTTATTGACTGTAATTTGTCAGAAACAGAGGCTCATGGGGATTGGCTGAGCGGACCACAATAGCAGGATTAGCATTTTTTACATTGTTTTCTCATGTTTTTCAGGAAGGAGATGGGTGTCACCATTATTTCAGAGTGCATCTTCATTTTGGGGTTCCCTATTCCATTGGGCCCCGCAAGTGTTTCGTTTGGATTTATTGGTTTATATACTTTTTTTAATGCAATTTTTAAGATAATAAAATATTATTGTGGGAGTGACCAAGATAGAGGACAAGAGGGGCTCCTATCCTGTCATCTCTGCAATTAGTACAGAATGCCAACACAAGGCTGTTAACTAGCCAACTCCGCCATTGCTACATAACACCAAACCTTTGTTCACTCCACTGGCTACGGATAAAATGGAGAATTCTTTTTAAGATTGGCTAATTGACATTCAAATCTGTTGCAACTGCATCACACTGCCCCCCCCCCCCCCCCTCGATTTTAGATCAAAAGGATGTAATACCTTGTTCACCCCCAGAGTCCAACTCAGAACCTTTGGAGACAGAGACTTCTGTTATGCTGCTGCTACACTTTGGACCTCCCTGCCACACCCAATCAGGACAGCTCCATCCCTGGAAGCATCTAAGTCCAAACTGAAAACCCACCTCTTTAGTCTGGCATTTATGAACACCTAACTATTTCCTCTCTAAGCCAGTCCACCCTGTAACCTTGTCTGATCTGAGACACAACTATGCACTTCGAGTCCTATGGCGGATGGGAGAAAAGCACTTCACAAATATTATTGTATCGTATAATTGTATTGTCATATCAGTCAGGCAGGGCTGCATCTTAATGCCAAAGAGATGAGCCCCCAAATCACAGCCACTGCATAGATGGAATGACAGGTACACTTTGCAATAACAGCCAAGCCATGGAAGAGCCGTCCCCTCCCTGGGGAATTCTGCGGAGTATAAAAGTAACATTATCTCTCCGGGGCACGGGAGCTTTTATGAATTGTAATAAATATTCTCTCAGCTGGAAGAAAGGTCCTTACAAAGGTCACTGAGGGAACGCGGTAATGTTTTCCCTGCCAGCAAGCGCTTCTGCATTATTATTGTCACATCTGCCTCAGAGTCATTCTTCATGTGACTTTCACAGCTCTGCACACTATTATCTGCCCTGTGTTTTTCAGCACCTCGGTTTCGTACAACTGTCACCGATCGCTTCTCCTCTGTTGCCAAAGGCGTAACTACAGTCTACCAGCCCACCCCAGCAAAGATCTGCTGGCCAACCCCACAAAACAACTTCCATGGGGCCCTGTCCTGTGAGCAAATGTTTAAAGGTTACCAAAGCCGAAAGCCTTAGGAGAAACGGAATGAGCCAGCATGTATGGTGAGCTGTCCTGATGCCCACTGCTCCCCCCGTTCTCCAGTGTCCTCCTTACATACCTAAAGCCCCTCCGGCAGCCTCTTCCAGGTCACCCCGCATGCCTATAGAGTTTTTAGCCAGCAACACTAGAAAGCTTTTCAGAGGTCTCTCGGCACAGCCTGTGTGAAAAAATGCCTTGTTTACCAGCTGTTTATAACAATTTTGTGTCGGCATTGGGGGAGGCAGAGCTAACCTGTAACCTGGATGTAAACTGTTTACTTTAGACTGCGTGGCAGAGAGAGAGACACACAGGAGCACACAGACAGAGCTGCAGCTGATTTTTTACACACATTTGAAGCTATATTTCTGCTTTATATCATTCTGAACACATTTTACTCACAGTATTAGAACCAGTGAAGATTGTTTCTGTATGCTGGATGTACTGGACACAGTCCTCTGTAGTAATGCCCACAATGAAAACTGTTCTCTATAAATGTAATTTTCTTCACATAAAACCAGAGTTTCCATCTCATCCCTTTAAATACTGACACATATGATTTATACAGGTTTTGTGGCTAGTTAGATGCAGTTTAGGAACTGATTATGTGCAAGTTGCCCTGGAATCTGCATAACTTAAATGTGTCAGTATTTAAAGGGATGATTTGGCAACCCTGCACAAAACACGAATTACTAGTAATTGCTAGAAATGCTAGTAATTACTGAAAATATATGTGGTATTTAGAATTTTAGTTACCGGTAACTTTTAAAGTTGTCCCTTAAAGAGAAACTCCGACCAAGAATTGAACTTTATCCCAATCAGTAGCTAATAACTCATTTTACATGAGAAATCTATTTATTTTCACGAAGAGACCATCAGGGGGCGCTGTATGACTGATATTGTGGTGAAACCCCTCCCACAAGAAGCTCTGAGTAGTACTCCTGGCAGTTTCCTGTCTGTGAACCTTGCTGCATTGTGGGAAATAGCTGTTTACAGCTGTTTCCAACTGCCAAAAACCATGCAGCAGCTACATCACCTGCCAACAGTAAAAATGTCACCAGGTGATAAATGTCAGAATGTAAATCAGGGATTTAAAAGATTTTACAACCGAGGTGACATGTGACATGATGAGATAGACATGGGTATGTACAGTGCCAAGCACACAAATAACTATGCTGTGCTCCTTTTTTAATTTCTCTGCCTGAAAGAGTTAAACATCAGGTATGTAAGTGGCAGTTCCTGTCAGGACTGGGTCAGACTACAGTGTGACGCTCACTGATAAGAAATTACAACTATAAACCACTTTCCTAGCAGAAACGATCTTTTGATAGCAGGAAAGAGATAAAAAGGGTCAATCGTTCATAGATTTTAGCTCGGGCATACTTCAATGAATGTGTTATTGAGCAAAAACAGTAAAACAGTAAAATCTTAAAAAGTAGATTTAAATATAAAATAAAATATATGGAATATCTTAAATAGTCATTTTTGGGAGAAGGAGGATAGATACAATTGTTTATTTGTTTATTTTCACCTCTAGTGTCCTTTAAGGATTAGGCATAGGTAGAAAGAGGGTTAAGGGTTAGGCATCAGTGTGTGTGTGTGTGTGTGTGTGTGTGTGTGGGGGGGGGGGGGGGGTTCTGTATGAGAGTAGGGTTAGGTTAGGTCATAGTAAAATATCTGTAAAAATTACCAACATTTTACTATGGGAATTCATTAGTAGAATATCGGTAATTTTACGGATATTCTACTAGCGGCAATCCCCTACGCCCTTTTTACCCAGGCGCCTTTATAACACAGATGCTCTATTCAATCTCACACTATTTACTGGAATAGGGATGGAGGGAGTAATAGTCCAGAGTTTGGCCACATGACTAAAAATAATTAATTCAATGCAATCCGATCCCATCTTTCCAGTTCTTCCAGTCCATATACTGTAATCATCTCATTTAATATAAAAAACAATCACAGTTAGCTTAAATTAATCAAACCAGCAGGATCACTCTGCATAAGGCCTCTGAAGAACCTACAGGGCCGTTTCTAGACTCTGCTGCCTGAAGAGTGCAGTGATCTGCCCAATGATGGTGCGATGGCCCCGCCTGTGAGAGCATTGGCAGTTTGGCACCACTTAGCAAATGGAGCAGTGGGCGACTGATTGGCTGGGATGGTGCCAGCATCCCCGCTTGATTGGTTGCTGCAGGTGCCACCGGTCAAATTGGGTCGTGATTGCATGTATGAGGAGGGTAGTGTGTGCCAGGAAGGTGCAGAGGCGCATCTAGAGGGGTGTAGACATGGCTCGTGCCATGGGCGCCACAGCATCATGGGCGCCATGGTTGCTCCTGTGCTGTGCCGCTTGACTGCTCCCGTGCCTCCCCGTCAATAGACCTCAGATCAGATTAATGTGTTATCTGGGAAACATGGCTACTTAATTTATGTATGTAGGACGCACTTGGCTCAGTGTTAGAAAAGAGGACAGAGAGGGAATAAGAAGACACGTTTCCAAAAAAGTAACTTCAGCAATATCCGGAGCAAAAAAAAAACAAAACCCACCGGCAACCATAACACATGTACATGACAAAGGATGCTATTTTTAGAGGGGAAGGGGGCTCTGAGCAGGGTAGGGGGGCACAATTTTAGTGTTTGCCATAGGCTCTATATTACCCAGATACACCCCTGGGAAGATGGGCAGTAGAGCGATGCGGAGGCAGGTGTTAGGTGGCTCAAACTGTTTGTCCAAACACCGCCCTCTAGATTTTGCCTACTGAATCACATGATTCGAGTGGCTTCATGGTAGGTTCACCTCTGAGAAGCGGAAGTCCGAATGTAATTTGTTCTCTCGCTGCCATAACGTTTGTCCGTTGATGTGCCTTAAACCACCACCAGTGGTGTGAAAAACTATTTGCCCCCTGCCTGATTTGTTATTCTTTTGCATGTTTGTCACACTTAAATGTTTCTGCTCATCAAAAACCGTTAACTATTAGTCAAAGATAACATAATTGAACACAAAATGCAGTTTTAAATGATGTTTTTTATTATTTAGTGAGAAAAAAAACTCAAAACCTACATGGCCCTGTGTGAAAAAGAAATTGCCCCCTGAACCTAATAACTGGTTGGGCCACCCTTAGCAGCAATAACTGCAATCAAGCATTTGCGATAGCTTGCAACGAGTCTTTTACAGCACTCTGGAGGAATTTTGGCCCACTGATCTTTGCAGAATTGTTGTAATTCAGCTTTATTTGAGGGTTTTCTAGCATGAACCGCCTTTTTAAAGTCATGCCACAACATCTCAATAGGATTCAGGTCAGGACTTTGACTAGGCCTCTCCAAAGTCTTCATTTTGTTTTTCTTCCGCCATTCAGAGGTGAATTTGCTGGTGTGTTTTGGGTCATTGTCCTGCTGCAGCACCCAAGATCGCTTCAGCTTGAGTTGACGAACAGATGGCCGGACATTCTCCATTCTCCTCCTTTTGGCAGACAGTAGAATTCATGGTTCCATCTATCACAGCATGCCTTCCAGGTCCTGAAGCAGCAAAACAACCCCAGACCATCACACTACCACCACCATATTTTACTGTTGGTATGATGTTCTTCTGCTGAAATGCTGTGTTACTTCTATGCCAGATGTAACGGGACACGCACCTTCCAAAAAGTTCAACTTTTGTCTCGTCGGTCCACAAGGTATTTTTGCAAAAGTCTTGGCAATCATTGAGATGTTTTTTTAGCAAAATTGAGACGAGCCTTAATGTTCTTTTTGTTTAAAAGTGGTTTGCGCCTTGGATATCTTCCATGCAGGCCGTTTTTGCCCAGTCTCTTTCTTATGGTGGAGTCGTGAACACTGACCTTAATTGAGGCAAGTGAGGCCTGCAGTTCTTTAGATGTTGTCCTGGGGTCTTTTGTGGCCTCTCGGATGAGTTTTCTCTGCGCTCTTAGGGTAATTTTGGTCGGCCGGCCACTCCTGGGAAGGTTCATCACTGTTCCATGTTTTTGCCATTTGTGGATAATGGCTCTCACTGTGGTTCGCTGGAGTCCCAAAGCTTTAGAAATGGCTTTATAACCTTTACCAGACTGATAGATTTCAATTACAGTACTTTTGTTCTCATTTGTTCCTGAATTTCTTTGGATCTTGGCATGATGTCTAGCTTTTGAGGTGCTTTTGGTCTACTTCTCTGTGTCAGATAGCTCCTATTTAAGTGATTTCTTGATTGAAACAGGTGTGGCAGTAATCAGGCCTCGGGGTGACTACAGAAATTGAACTCAGGTGTGATAAACCACTTTTAAGTTATTTTTTAACAAGTGGGGGCAATCACTTTTTCACACAGGGCCATGTAGATTTGGAGTTTTTTTTCCTCACTAAATAATAAAAACCATCATTTAAAACTGCATTTTGTGTTCAATTAGGTTATCTTTGACTAATAGTTAACGGTTTTTGATGAGCAGAAACATTTAAGTGTGACAAACATGCAAAAGAATAAGAAATCAGGAAGGGGGCAAATAGTTTTTCACATCACTGTAAATAAACATTTTACAGAATGTCCGGCTCTCTACTGATTTGACTAAAAGTGTCTTCCTCAATGTGAGCACAGGTATTGGGGCTATATGTGCACTCAGGGGCGTAACTAGGGGGGAGCTGCCTCGTGACTACAGCCGGGGGAGGCAGAGGTGTGGGGAGGCCCCCGCTTCTAACCTTCACTCCCTCTGATACTCCAGAACAAGTGGTTTTGTGGCTACACTTGTTATGGGTGGGAGGGTCCTGATGGACACACTTGTTATATGATGAACCCCCATGTTGTGAGGGTTACCCAGGGGAGGCAAGGGAAGGGCTGTGAACATGAAGAGGGTCCAATGATTTGTAGTTAAAGAGGAACTCCCGTGAAAATAATGTAATAAAAAAAAAGCTTAATTTTTACAATAATTATAGTATATGATTTAGTCAATGTGTGACCATTGTAAAAGCTTTCCTCTCCCTGATTTACATACTGACATTTACCACAGGGTGACATTTTTACTGCTGGCAGGTGATGTCAGTGAAAGTAGCTGCTGCTTGCTTTTTTTGAGCAGTTGGAAACAGCTGTAAACAGCTATTTCCCAAAATGCAACGAGGTTCACAGACAGGAAACTGCCAGGACCATAATCCTCACTGTTTCCTGTGGGAGGGGTTTTACCACAATATCAGCCTACAGAGCCCACTGATGATCTGATCCATTTGTGAAAGGAATAGATTTCTCATGTAAAAGTAGGTATCAGCTACTGATTGGGATGACGTTCAATTCCTGTTCCCGGTTTCTCTTTAAGCCCCTCTGTGTGCTGCTGCTTGATAAATCTAGCGCCAGCAGCTTGTATCTGTAAGTGACTCATAATTAATTTTGTACTGATTATTGTACAGATCTGATCATTTTATCACACGAGTGGGACGCCCATGTTTGGTCAGGTTTTACAACGTGAGAAAACTCCTGTTGAAATTCCTCCTAGGAGTCGTAAAATTTACTCTGCGCTAATGGAGGCGTAGATTATTGGAGCGATTTTCCATGCGATGACATGATAATGTGCACCTTACACATTAATAACAGCACAGCTGGGGAAATGTATAAATAACAACCAGAGCACAACATGACTATTAATGCAGAAAGAGACAAACAATAAACAAAACTACTAATGTTCAGCTGAAGAACCGAGGCGAACAGTCAGGAGATTTACCTACCGCTTGCCTGTTTAACCAAAATGGGAACCTTATTTTGTAAAAGGCCTTGTGAAGCATCTGCTATGCAGGCCTTAAAGACACTTGACGTGATGGGGATATGGAGGCTGCCATATGTATTTCCTTTTAAACAATGCAGATCGCATGGCTGTCCTGCTGATCCTCCACCTCTAATGCATACATGTCAAACTCCGGCCCTCAGAGCCATTACATTTGGCCCTCCAGTGGTTTCCCCACTCTGCGTTATGTTTGGCCCACAAAGGGAAGCCATATTGGAGGTGAAGACCCAGAACACCAGGGAAGCCATATGGGGGATGTAGGGGGACAGCACTAAACGCTAGGGAACTGTATAGGGGAGGGTGGGGCCTCTAGACACCAGGGAAATATATAGGGGTGTGATGGGGGACCACTGGACACTAGGGTACTGTATAGGGGAAGGATGAGGTCCACTAGACACCTGAGAACTTTTTAAGGGAGGGAGGTGCCCAGTAGACATTGAGGTTGGCCCGCAACTAGGTCCCAGTGTATAATTTCGGCCCACTTTGTATTTGAGTTTGACACTCCCTGCACTTATGCTATTTGCCGTAGACCCTGAACAAGCATACAGATCAGGTGTTTAAGAATGAAGATTATATATATATATATATATATATATATATATATATATATATATATGTACAGTGGGATGCAAAAGTTTGGGCAATGTTGTTAATCGTCATGATTTTCCTGCAGTGGCGTAGCTAAGGGGCTGTGGGCCCCGATGCAAGTTTTACAATGGGGCCCCCCAAGCACTCTATACATAACAATTGATACGGCGCACCAAAACCTACCAATGGCAACTACAGTGTTAGAGGTACAAGAAGGGGATAGGGAACAGTTTGTTAATGATTACCACTATTCAAATTATCTATAGAAGTGAATATTATGATCACAGGACCAATAGAGAGCTAATACTGTAGTTGAGGGAGGGCCCTTTGGGGCCCCTCTGGCCCAAGGGCCCCGATGCGGTCGCTACCTCTGCACCCCCTATTGCTACGCCCCTGTTTTCCTGTATAAATCGTTGGTTGTTACGATAAAAAATGTGAGTTAAATACAGTGTATCATAAAAGAGACACACACAGTGATATTTGAGGAGTGAAATGAAGTTTATTGGATTTACAGAAAGTGTGCAATAATTGTTTAAACAAAATTAGGCAGGTGCATACATTTCGGCACCACAAAAAAGAAAAGAAATCGTTCAGGGTCTAAGGCTAAAAGCATTAGAGGCAGTGGATCAGCAGGACAGCCAGGCAATCTGCATTGTTTCAAAGGAAATTAATGTCAGCCTCCTTATGCCTCTCACCTCGTCAAGCCGCTTCTGATCATCAATGCAGTTCTCACTACCTGCTTTCATTAAGAGAGGCAGTCATTGCTCCTCGCAGACGGAATACGCAAAGCATATTATTGAAGAAATGTCAGGGATGTGACAAGGACACGAGCGAGGCCGGTGACGCGTGTCACGGTGAGGCGGAAGAAGCCTGATATTTACTTGACAGATGTTAGAGGCAAATTTTTACACGGTGCACAATGTGCGAAATGAACACCGCCTATATATCAATATCAGCCAGGCAGCCGAGGCCGTGATGGGAAAAGGCGAGATTCGCCCGGAATCAGTGGCGAGGCAACAGAGGATGCAGAGGCAGCGACTCCACCAGGCCCCCTGCACCAGAGGGGCCCTCCTTCAACCACTTTATGAGCTCTTTATTGCTGCTAAGCTGGTCATGATTACCTCTATGTGCTTGATTCACAAAGCGGTGCTAACCTACTTAGCACGTCTAAAGTCTTTAGACGTGCTAACCAGGGTGCTAAG
Source organism: Hyperolius riggenbachi (assembly GCF_040937935.1). NCBI lineage: Eukaryota > Metazoa > Chordata > Amphibia > Anura > Hyperoliidae > Hyperolius > Hyperolius riggenbachi. The sequence continues at coordinate 460,381,234 of NC_090649.1, read as the reverse complement.
TAGGTTAGCACCGGATTTCTCAATCAGATCGCGTGCTAACTTTGCGTGCGCAAAGTTTTACGCGCGCAAAGTCTTATGCGCGCTAAGTCCCATAGGCTTTAATGGGCACTTCGCGCGGAGCGCCCTGCGCTCTGTGCAGTGCGCGCGTAAAGTTTTACGCACATAAAGTTTTGCGCGCGTAAAGTTTTACGCGCAAAAACTCATTTAGACGTGCTAAGGGGGTTTTCACAGGCGTGCTAACAGTTAGCACCGCTTTGTGAATCAAGCCCTATATGTGCTTGGTTGATTGGTTTAACCATTAAAGGTGACCATACATCAGTGACTTGGCGGCCGATGGACCATCCACTTCGATTATTATAATATATGGTGCCACCAAGTACCATAAGGCACTGTAGGCACATGCCTACAGGCGCCTGATTATGGAAATATGGCTCACTCCCCTCCCTGAGCGCCTCCTTACCTATGTGCAGTCCTGAGCAGAGTGTAAATGAGAGGTAACTTACCCAGCTCTTGGCATTTCACTGATGAGATCTCCCTTCAGTCAGGGGCACCTCTAGCTACTTAATACTGAGGGCACCTCTGGCTACCTAATGCAAAGGGACACCTGTAGCTATGACAGGCAAGGGAAGTAAGGGAGAAGCGACAGCTTTGCCAGCCAGTGGTTCGACTTGGAGGGTGAAGTCTAAGGTGCCAGGACATCTGTGCCTATAGGCTCCTGTGATATAAATCCGGGCCTGGGTCGCATGGTCGATCGCGCATGCTGCAAGATGTCGGGCCGAAGTTGGCTAGTTGGGTGGAACAAGCGGCCAAACGACGAAACCTCCGCCACTCCCGCCGCAATGTATAAATGTGCCCCCCCCCCTCCCTGTGTGTGCATTTATACATTACCTGTGCGGTGTTAGCCTCCATGCGGTTTCCGCCCAATTTCGCCGGGCTCCGCATACACTCATACACGTTAGCGGCGCAAAGCGTCTGACATCAGACTGGCATGCAGCTGTTATCCAGCATGGACGGTCACCGCACGGAGGCTGCTACAGGACAGGTAATGTATAAATGCACACATTGGAGGGGAACAATTATACATTGGGGGCAGCGGCGGTGCGGACGAGGCGGGCTCAGCCTATTCCCTGAAGATTTCATGCTGAAATCGGATGGGAATCGGCTTTCAGTATGTGGGCAGATTCGACAAAGAGACACATTTATCTCTAATCAGACAGAGATGCCTGGCTCTTCTACTGACCACATATGCTATTGCTCCGTTGTTATTGCCTGATGAAGCGAGATCAAACCTGCGAAATGCGTTGCATATTTGGAGTTCATAAATAAAATATATTGACTGTCTTTACTACAGTCGTTGTGTGTCTACTTGGAGGAGGTACGTCTACCACTACCTCCTCTCAGGGCCGGCGCTACCATAGAGGCAAAGGAGGCAGCTGCCCCAGGGCCCCAGAGCTTGTAGGGGCCCCCAGTGGCTACAAGAGGAAAACAAAATTTTCAAATCGACCTTATAGTTTTTGAGAAAATCGATTTTAAAGTTTCAAAGGAAAAAAAATACACATTTAAAAACCAGCCGAATTTAATGGTTAAAAGCAAATCCACCTTAAATTCTAGAAACCCCAAATTTGCAGGATATGTTAAGGAGATCATTGGGAATAAGAGGAAAAAACTATTTTTCAAAAAGACCTTATAGTTTTTGAGAAAATCGATTTTAAAGTTTCGAAGGAAAAAAAGTATACTTTTAAATGCGGTAAATGTCACATTTAGTACCTAACAGTAGTGTAATTTTACATGTATCAAAAGAAAGAGCAATAAATTTCCTTAACGGGGTTTCCAGGGGTCCATACGCAGCCGCAGCGCTTTGGCCAGGGATCGCTATACAGCCGCAATATGGCTGTATGAAGATCCCTGGCAATTTTTTCCTATTTTTCCCAATTTTTTTTTTTATGTTTAGAGTGTGGGATTTTTTTTTTTTAATTATGTGGGGTCCCCCCTCCTGAAACTTTTTAACCCCTTGTCCCCCATGCAGGCTGGGGTAGCCAGAATGTGGAGCTCCGACCGATTGGGGCTTCAAACCCTGACTATACCAGCTGCAAAAAAGGTCCCTTAACCACATAACGACCGCCCCCAGCCGATGGGCGGCGGCAAAGTCTGGGCCCAAACGACCGCAATACGCCCATCGGCGGGGGCGGCTGCGGGAGTGGCTATGCGGCGATCGCGTCATTCGTGACGCGATCAGCCGCCGGGGACTGGCTCCGCCCCCCGTTCGCCGTAACCCGCCGGCCGTTCGGAAGCGCCGGCGGGTTACTGGCATCCGGATCGCCGCTGCAACAGTGTATAATAGGCTTTGTAATGTATACAAAGCCTATTATACTGGCTGCCTCCTGCCCTGGTGGTCCCAGTGTCCGAGGGACCACCAGGGCAGGCTGCAGCCACCCTAGTCTGCACCCAAGCACACTGATTTCCCCCCCCCCTGCCCCCTGATCGCCCACAGCACCCCTCAGACCCCCCCCTGCCCACCCCCCAGACCACTGTTTGCACCCAGTCACCCTCCTAATCACCCATCAATCACTCCCTGTCACTATCTGTCAACGCTATTTTTTTTTTAAGTCCCTAATCTGCCCCCTACTCCCTCCTGATCACCCCCCCACCCCTCAGATTCTCCCCAGACCCCCCCCCAGACCCCCCCCCCCCGTGTACTGTATGCATCTATCCCCCCTGATCACCTGTCAATCACCTGTCAATCACCTGTCAATCACCCGTCAATCACCCCCTGTCACTGCCACCCATCAATCAGCCCCTGATCTGCCCCTTGCGGGCAATCTGATCACCCCCCCACACCAATAGATCGCCCGCAGATCCGACATCAGATCACCTCCCAAATCCATTGTTTACATCTATTCTCTCCTCTAAACACCCACTAATTACCCATCAATCACCCCCTATCACCACCTGTCACTGTTACCCATCAGATTAGACCCTAATCTGCCCCTTGCGGGCACCCAATCACCTGCCCACACGCTCAGATTGCCCTCAGACCCCCCCCTTATCAATTCGCCCGTGCAATATTTACATCTGTTCTCCCCTGTAATAACCCACTGATTACCTGTCAATCACCCATCAATCACCCCCTGTCACTGCCACCCATCAATCACCCCCTGTCACTGCCACCCATCAATCAGCCCCTAACCTGCCCCTTGCGGGCAATCTGATCACCCACCCACACCAATAGATCGCCCGCAGATCCGACATCAGATCACCTCCCAAATCCATTGTTTACATCTATTCTCTCCTCTAAACACCCACTAATTACCCATCAATCACCCCCTATCACCACCTGTCACTGTTACCCATCAGATTAGACCCTAATCTGCCCCTTGCGGGCACCCAATCACCTGCCCACACGCTCAGATTGCCCTCAGACCCCCCCCTTATCAATTCGCCCGTGCAATATTTACATCTGTTCTCCCCTGTAATAAACCCACTGATTACCTGTCAATCACCCATCAATCACCCCCCTGTCACTGCCACCCATCAATCACCCCCTGTCACTGCCACCCATCAATCAGCCCCTAACCTGCCCCCTTGCGGGCAATCTGATCACCCACCCACACCAATAGATCGCCCGCAGATCCGACATCAGATCACCTCCCAAATCCATTGTTTACATCTATTCTCTCCTCTAAACACCCACTAATTACCCATCAATCACCCCCTATCACCACCTGTCACTGTTACCCATCAGATTAGACCCCTAATCTGCCCCTTGCGGGCACCCAATCACCCGCCCACACCTCAGAACGCCCTCAGACCCCAGCCCTGATCACCTCGCCAGTGCATTGCTTGCATCTATTTCCCCCCTCTAATCACACCTTGAGACACCCATCAATCACCTCCTGTCACCCCCTAGCACACCTACCCATCAGATCAGGCCCTAATTTGCCCCGTGTGGGCTCCTGATCACTCGGCCAAACCCTCAGATCCCCCTCAGACCCCCTTCCGATCACCTCCCCAGTGCATTGATTGCATCTATTTTCCCCTCTAACCGCCCCCTGAGACACCCATCAATCACCTCCTGTCACCCCCCTAGCACTCCTATCCATCAGATCAGGCCCAATACATCCTGTCATCTAAGAGGCCACCCTGCTTATGACCGATTCCACAAAATTTGCCCCCTCATAGACCACCTGTCATCAAAATTTGCAGATGCTTATACCCCTGAACAGTCATTTTGAGAAATTTGGTTTCCAGACTACTCACAGTTTTGGGCCCGTAAAATGCCAGGGCAGTATAGGAACCCCACAAGTGACCCCATTTTAGAAAGAAGACACCCCAAGGTATTCTGTTAGGTGTATGATGAGTTCATAGAATATTTTATTTTTTGTCAAAAGTTAGCGGAAATTGGATTGTTATTGTTTTTTTTCACAAAGTGTCATTTTTCACTAACTTGTGAGAAAAAATAAAATCTTCTATGAACTCACCATACCCCTAACGGAATACCTTGGGGTGTCTTCTTTCTAAAATGGGGTCACTTGTGGGGTTCCTATACTGCCCTGGCATTTTAGGGGCCCTAAACCGTGAGGAGTAGTCTAGAAAACAAATGCCTCAAAATGACCTGTGAATAGGACGTTGGGCCCCTTAGCGCACCTAGGCTGCAAAAAAGTGTCACACATGTGGTATCGCCATACTCAGGAGAAGATAATGTGTTTTGTGGTGTATTTTTACACATACCCATGCTGGGTGGGAGAAATCTCTCTGTAAATGGACAATTGTGTGTAAAAAAAATCAAAAATGTGTCATTTACAGAGATATTTCTCCCACCCAGCATGGTTATATGTAAAAATACACCACAAAACACATTATACTACTTCTTCTGAGTACGGCGATACCACATGTGTGACACTTTTTTGCAGCCTAACTGTGCTAAGGGGCCCAAAGTCCAATGAGTACCTTTAGGATTTCACAGGTCATTTTGAGACATTTGGGTTCAAGACTACTCCTCACGGTTTAGGGCCCCTAAAATGCCAGGGCAGTATAGGAACCCCACAAGTGACCCCATTTTAGAAAGAAGACACCCCAAGGTATTCTTTTAGGTGTATGATGAGTTCATAGAAGATTTTATTTTTTGTCACAAGTTAGCGGAAATTGATATGTATTGTTTTTTTTTCACAAAGTGTCATTTTCCGCTAACTTGTGACAAAAAAAATCTTCTATGAACTCACCATACTCCTAACAGAATACCTTGGGGTGTCTTCTTTCTAAAATGGGGTCACTTGTGGGGTTCCTATACTGCCCTGGCATTTTAGGGGCCCTAAACCGTGAGGAGTAGTCTAGAATCCAAATGCCTCAAAATGACCTGTGAATAGGACGTTAGGCCCCTTAGCGCACCTAGGTTGCAAAAAAGTGTCACACATGTGGTATCGCCGTACTCAGAAGAAGTAGTATAATGTGTTTTTGGGGTGTATTTTTATACATACCCATGCTGGGTGGGAGAAATCTCTCTGTAAATGGACAATTGTGTGTAAAAAAAATCAAATAATTGTCATTTACAGAGTTATTTCTCCCACCCAGCATGGGTATGTGTAAAAATACACCCCAAAACACATTATACCTACTTCTCCTGAGTACGGCGGGTACCACATGTGTGGCACTTTTTTGCACCCTAAGTGCGCTAAGGGGGCCCAAAGTCCAATGAGTACCTTTAGGATTTCACAGGTCATTTTGCCACATTTGGTTTCAAGACTACTCCTCACGGTTTAGGGCCCCTAAAATGCCAGGGCAGTATAGGAACCCCACAAATGACTCCATTTTAGAAGAAGACACCCCAAGGTATTCCGTTAGGAGAATGGCGAGTTCATAGAAGATTTTATTTTTTGTCACAAGTTAGCGGAAATGACACTTTGTGAAAAAAAAACAATTACAATCAATTTCCGCTAACTTGTGACAAAAAAAAAAATCTTCTATGAACTCACCATACTCCAAACGGAATACCTTGGGGTGTCTTCTTTCTAAAATGGGGTAATTTGTGGGGTTCCTATACTGTCCTGGCATTTTAGGGGCCCTAAACCGTGAGGAGTAGTCTTGAAACGAAATTTCTCAAAATGACCTGTGAAATCCTAAAAGGTACTCATTGGACTTTGGGCCCCTTAGCGCAGTTAGGGTGCAAAAAAGTGCCACACATGTGGTATCGCCGTACTCAGGAGAAGTAGTATAATGTGTTTTGGGGTGTATTTTTCCACATACCCATGCTGAGTGGGAGAAATATCTCTATAAATAGACAATTGTGTGTAAAAAAAATAAAAAATTGTCATTTACGGAGATATTTCTCCCACCCAGCATGTGTATGTGTAAAAATACACCCCAAAACACATTATACTACTTTTCCTGAGTACGGCAATACCACATGTGTGGCACTTTTTTGCGGCCTAACTGCGCTAAGCGGGCCCAAAGTCCAATGAGCATCTTTAGGCTTTACAGGGGTGCTTACAATTAGGCACCCCCCAAATGCCAGGACAGTAACACACCCACAAATGACCCCATTCTGGAAAGTAGACACTTCAAGGTATTCAGAGAGGAGCATAGTGAGTCCGTGGCAGATTTCATTTTTTTTGTCGCAAGTTAGAAGAAATGGAAACTTTTTTTTTTTTTTTTTTGTCACAAACTGTCATTTTCGCTAACTTGTGACAAAAAATAAAATCTTCTGTGAACTCACCATGCCTCTCACTGAATACTTTGGGATGTCTTCTTTCCAAAATGGGGTCATTTGGGGGGGATTTGTACTATCCTGGAATTTTAGCCCCTCATGAAACATGACAGGTGCGGCAGAAAGTCAGAGATGCTTGAAAATGGGAAAATTCACTTTTGGCACCATAGTTTGTAAACGCTATAACTTTTACCCAATCCAATAAATATACACTGAATGTTTTTTTTTTTATCAAAGACATGTAGCAGAATAACTTTCGCGCTCAAATGTATAGGAAATTTTACTTTATTGAAAATGTCAGCACAGAAAGTTAAAAAAGTCATTTTTTTGACAAAATTCATGTCTTTTTTGATGAATATAATAAAAAGTAAAACTCGCAGCAGCAATCAAATAGCATCAAAAGAAAGCTGTATTAGTGACAAGAAAAGGAGGTAAAATTCATTTAGGTGGTAGGTTGTATGACCGAGCAATAAACCGTGAAAGCTGCAGTGGTCTGAATGGAGAAAAAGGCTCTGGTCCTTAAGGGGCGAAAAAGACTGTGGTCCCGAAGTGGTTAATGCCAATTTTGCTCCGGGGTATCTGTTGGGGGGGGGGGGGGGGGGGGGGGGGGGGGGGGGTGGGCAGGTTTATTTTGCCCTGGGGCCCCATTGTGCTTAAACCGGCCCTGCTCCTCTATTTACCAGAATTAGTTTTTTAGCTCATTAGCTTCCTTTTATCCTTTTGGCGCCTCTGTTCTCCTGCATATTATCTCTAATCAGATTCGATTAGAGATACATTTTCTCTTTGTCGAATCTGCCCATAATCATCAGGTCTATGGGCACCTTAATAGACTGTTCTCCTCCCCAGCCTACACCTTTCTGACACTATATTTGTCCTTGCAGGCTTTAGTGCTGCATATCAATTGTTATACTGTATATAGTGCACTTAGGGTAGGAATACACTAGGCAGAATCGCATATGCATTTTTCACTATGTGCTATGGAAACGCATATGCGATTCTGCCTAGTGTGTTCCTACCCTGCAAGTGAACCTCAGATGATGAAAGCCATCTCAGGTTCTATACTTACCTGGAGCTTCCTTCCTCCCTAGCGGTATGGACAGATATGTCCGTCCATAAAAACATGTTGTGAACAGTATAAACGTGCACACACATCAATACTCTCCTGCACTGTATACTAGACCTTGCTTGACACATTTTGGCAAGTTACAGGGAAAAAAAAGTTTAAAAATACATTTTATCACTTTTTGCACAGAAATCCTGGGAAAATTGAATGCCAGGGAGGTTAAGCCCCCTTGAGGCCACTAAAGATGGCCATTAACGGTCCAATTTCTAGCGAAAAATCGTTCAAGGGATCAGAAATCTGATCGGATTGATTGTAAATAATCTCCGTTGATGGGCACTATCAATTACGAACAATTATAAAAAATAGCTGTCCGATTGGATTTTCGTCAAACCAAAATTTGGATTTTCTTGCTGGTTATAATAGATGGAAGCAAAGATTGGTTCATTGATGGTGTAGTGAACGATTTTTCTTCTGATTGGAATTATGTAATCGCTCGATTTTTCGCCAGAAATTGGATCGTTAGTGGCCACCTTAAGTCCCTTGTGGTCTCCCCGGATGGCTCCTGTCCCAAGCAGTATGGGAGCGGTACCCTGCCAATCGCGTTTCATCACGCATGCGCGGTACTGGCTGTGCATGCACCCCGTCATGCTCCCATCGCAGTTGGGAAAAGCTGTTATTTCCCACAATGCAATGAGGTTCACAGACAGCACGGTCCTGACATCACACTGTGGGAGGGGTTTCACCACCACTATATCAGCCATACAGACCCCCCTGATGATCTATTTGAGAACAGTTAAAGATTTTTAATGGGAAAGCGGGTATCAGCTACTAATTGCGACAAAGTTCAATCCTGGTTAAAGTTCCTCTAAAGGGCAACTGAAGCAAGAGAAATATAGAGCCTGTGATATTTATTTCCTTTTAAGCATTACCAGTTGCCTGGCTGTCCTGCTGATCCTCTACCTTTAATACTTTTATCCATAGACCCTGAACAAGCATGCAGCAGATCAGGTGTTTCTGACATCATTGTCAGATCTGAAAGATTAGCTCCATGCTTGTTTCGGGCATTATTCAGACACTACTGCATCCTAATAGACCAGCAGGGCTGCCAGGCAACTGGTATTGTATATAAGGAAATAAATATGGCAGCCTCCATATATTTCTCACTTCAGTTGTCCTTTAAGGGGGCCCAAGCCCAATGTAAAACCCGCACTGGGGCCCAGAGCTCCTAAGCTAAGCTACTGTTTGGACCGTTGCAGGTTCAGGAGCTAAAACCAAACATGCCATGACTGAGCACACGGTGCAAAAAAAAGCACAAAAAAAGCTGCAGAATAATACACACATCACAGAAATGGCACGCCATATAATTACACGCATGGATCTTTATAGTCAGCGAGTCTACTTCCATTGTATATTATAAATGAGAACACAGCTGGTTTAGAATTTGCAGCGTAATATCTGTCACCAAAATGACTCTGGAAGGCCCACACAGCTTATGCTAATTAAAATAATTAAAGAAACCCAGCATGGGTGATGTTCCACCACAGCAGCGAAGGGTTAAACCCTCATAGCATTTTTAGGATTCTTCTAATGTACAATAGCAAAGAAAAAGTATGTGAACCCTTTGGGATGATATGGATTTCTGCACCAAATCGGTCATAAATGTGATCTGATCTTCATCTAAGTCAAAAAAAATACACAGACTGCTTAACCTCCTTGGCGGTAATCCCGAGCTGAGCTCGGGGTATGCGCCGGAGGTCGCCGCTCAGGCCCTGCTGGGCCGATTTCAGTTCTGAAAAAAGCAGCACACGCAGCTGGCACTTTGCCAGCCGCGTGTGCTGCCCGATCGCCGCCGCTCCGCGGCGATCCCGCCGCGTGCAGCGGCGAAAGAGGGTCCCCCCAGCCGCCCGAGCCCAGCGCAGCCGGAACAAACAGTTCCGGCCGGCGCTAGGGGCTGAATCGGGCGGCTCTGACGTCAGGACGTCGACTGACGTCCATGACGTCACTCCGCTCGTCGCCGTGGCGACGAGGAAAGCGAAACAAGATAGGCCGCTCATTGCGGCCTATCTTGTTACTTTCGATTGCCGGAGGCGATCGAAAGTACGGGATCAGGAGCGCCCTCTAGTGGGCTTTCATGCAGCCAACTTTCAGTTGGCTGCATGAAATATTTTTTTTTTTATTAAAAAAAACCACATTGCAGCCTCCCTGGCAAAATAAATAAACCGCCAGGGAGGTTAAAGTGAACCAGAGACGAAGCACCCTCATGTATTTTACTATATAGATCAGTGGGAACATTAGAGAAAAACACTACCATGCTTTCTGTTTCATTCTGCACTGCACAGCTTGTTTCTTATCAGACCTGATAAAATCCCAGACTGAGCATTCAGTCTGGCTTTTCTATAATGACTCAGCTATAATGATTCCTGAGCAGAGCCAGCAGGGGACAGTCTTGGACTTCAAAGACATGAGAAAACACAGACCGAGCTATAAAAATTCCTGAGCAAAGGCAGACTGAATGCTCAGTAGGGGATTTTATCAGGGCTGATAAGAAACAAGCTGTGCAGTGCAGAATGAAACAGAAAGCAAGGTAGGTGTTTTCTCTAATGTTCCCACTGATATATATGGTAAAATACATGAGGGTGCTTCGCCTCTGGTTCCCTTTAAACTAATACCACACAAATAATGAAATGTTACCGTGTTTTTATTGAATACACCATGTAACATCACAGTGCAGGTGGAAAAAGTATGTGAACCCTAGACTAATGACATCTCTAAGAGCTAATTGGAGTGAGGAGTCAGCCAGCTGGACTCCAATCAATGAGATGAGATTGGAGGTGTTAGTTATAGCTGCCCTGCACTATAAAAAACACACACCAGTTTTGGGTTTGCTTTTCCCAGAAGCATTGCCTGATGTGAATGATGCTTGCACAAAAGAGCTCTCAGAAGACCTATGATTAAGAATTGTTGACTTGCATGAAGCTGGAAAGGGCTATAAAAGTATCGTATTTTCCGCCGTATAAGACGCTCCGGAATATAAGACGCACCCAAGTTTGGAGGGCAAAAACCAGGGAAAAAAAATACTAAACCTGGTGCGTCCATATTCCAGGAGCGTCTTGTACATGTCCTTCTGTGTGTCCTCATGTGTGCTCCTGTGCTTTCCATATCTCCATGTGTCCTTCTGTGTGTCCTCCTGTGCCCCCATGTGTCCTCCTGTGCCCCCCATGTGTCCTCCTGTGCCCCCCATGTGTCCTCCTGTGCCCCCCATGGTGCCCCCCATGTGTCCTGTGTGTCCTTCTGTGCCCCTCATGTGTGCTTCTGTGCCCTCCATATGTCCTCCTGTGGCCCCCAATGTGTCCTCATTTGCCCCTCATGTTGCCTCTGTGCCCCCATATGTCCTCCTGTGGCCCCCAATGTGTCCTCCTGTGGCCCCCCATGTGTCCTCCTGTGCCCCCATGTGTCCCTCCTGTGCCCCCCATGTGTCCTGTGTGTCCTTATGTGCCCCCTCATGTGTGCTTCTGTGTCCTCCTGTGGCCCCCAATGTGTCATCATTTGCCCCTCATGTCGTCTCTGTGCCCCCATATGTCCTCTGTCGGCCCCCAATGTGTCCTCCTGTGGCCCCCCATGTGTCCTCTTGTGGCCCCCAATGTGTCCTCACTTGCCCCTCATATCGCCTCTGTCCCCCCATGTGTCCTCCTGTGCCCCCCTGCCTTCTTTCCCTCCCTTCCCGTCCGCGTTTCCTGATCCCCCCTCCGTCCCGAGTGTCAATAGCGGCAACTTACCTTTAACATGCTCCTGCGCCGATCCCGGATAATTGCGCTGGCTTGAACTGTGCGTCATCAGTTCAAGCCAGTCACTAGAGCGCGAAGTGCCGGGGAGAGGGATGTCTCCATTCATCGCGGGCGCATTGTGGAGGTAAGCTGGCCGCTGCTGATTTCACACACCCGGGGGGGGGCAGATCCGCAAGGGGGAGGGAGCGCAAATGCTAGCGGGGGCAGTGCAATTATCCGGGATCGTCGCGGGAGCATGTTAAAGATAAGTTGCCGCTATTGACACTCGGGGACGGGGGGGATCAGGAAACTCGAGCGGCGGGCGGGAGGAAGGCAGGCACTGAAAGGCAAGGAATCCCCGACGTGGCGGCGTGTCAGCGGTTCTGTATCGGCGGGGCGTTCGTAAGTCGGGGATTCCCTGCCTTTGCCGTATAAGACGCAGGGACTTTTTCTCCCTATTTTTTGGGGGAGAAAAAGTGCGTCTTATACGGCGAAAAATACGGTATCTCCAAAAGCCTTGCTGTTCATCAGTCCATGGTAAGACAAATTGTTTATAAATCGAGAAAGTTCAGCACATGCTGCTACTCTGCCTAGGAGTGGCCGTTCTGTAAAGATGACTGCAGGAGTACAGCACAGAATGCTCAATGAGGTGAAGAAGAATCCTAGAGTGCCAGCCAAAGACTTACAAAGTCACTGGCATATACCACCATCCATGTTAGTGAATCTATGATACGTAAAACACTAAACAAGAATGAGTTCATGGGAGGATACCACAGAGGAAGCCACTGCTGTCCATAAAAAACATTGCCTCACATTATAAAGTTTGCAAAAGAGCACTGGATGTTCAACAGCAGTACTGCGCAAAAATTCTGTGGACAGATAAAACAAAGTTGAGTTTATTTGGAAGAAACACACAACACTATGTGTGGAGAAAAAGAGGCACAGCACACCAACATCAAACCTCATCCCAACTGTGAAGTATGGTGACGGGGGCATCATGGTTTGGGGCTGCCGAGCAGCATCAGGGGCTGGAATGTATCGCTATCATCGAAGGACAAAAGAATTCCAAAATTGTAAAGACATTTTTCAGGAGAACTTAAGGCCATCTGTCCACCAGCTGAAGCTCAGCAGAAGATGGGTATTGCAACAGGACAATGATCCAAAGCATAGAAGTAAATCAACAACAGAATGGCTTAACCTCCCTGGCGGTTTATTTATTTTGCCAGGGAGGCTGCGGGAGGTTTTTTTTAAATTAAAAAAAAAATATTTCATGCAGCCAACTGAAAGTTGGCTGCATGAAAGCCCACTAGAGGGCGCTCCGGAAGCGTACTTTCGATCGCCTCCGGCAATCGAAAGTAACAAGATAGGCCGCAATGAGCGGCCTATCTTGTTTCGCTTTCCTCGTCGCCATGGCGACGAGCGGAGGTGACGTCATGGACGTCAGTCGACGTCCTGACGTCAGAGCCGCCCGATCCAGCCCCTAGCGCCGTCCGGAACTGTTTGTTCCGGCTGCGCTGGGCTCGGGCGGCTGGGGGGACCCTCTTTCGCGGCGGCGATCGGGCAGCACACGCGGCTGGCAAAGTGCCGGCTGCGTGTGCTGCTTTTTTCAGAACTCAAATCGGCCAGCAGGGCCTGAGCGGCGACCTCCGGCGGCATACCCCGAGCTCAGCTCGGGATTACCGCCAAGGAGGTTAACAAAAGAAAATACACCTTCTGGAATGGCCCAGTAAGAGTCCTGACCTCAACCTGATTGAGATGCTGTAGCATGACCTCAAGTATACCATTTCACACCAGACAACTCAAGAATATTGCTGAACTGAAACAGTTCTGTGAAGAAACGTTTGGTTGAAGTTATTGCTGCAGAGGAGTTTCAACAAGTTATTAAATCCAAGGGTTCACAATACATTTTCCACCTGCACTGTGAATGTTTACATGTAATTATTTGTGTGGTATTATTAGTTTAAGCAGACTGCGATTGTCTATTGTTGTGACTTAGATGAAGATCAGATCACATTTTATGACCAATTTGTGCAGAAATCTATATCACTCCAAAGGGTTCACATACTTCTTCTTGCTACCATACATTACTGGGAGGGTCCAGGAATCCCTTTGTTATGTCGCCCCTGTGGGGACTCCTGATATTGGAACGGTTTTGCAATAATCCCACCATCCACCCATCATTTCAGGTAGGAGCCATAAGGTACTCTTACACTTTTCTAGCCCTAGGGATGCAGATCAGGTCAATTGGGCACCGCGATCGTCTGGCGTCTAATAGGGCCTGGTTAATTATTGGTAATTGGATGCCTGATTGGCTGGAAGGCGATCGACTAATAAGCAGTATTTAGTGGTTTAGGGTTAGGCTTTAAGTGGGAGGTTAAGTTAAGGAGCTTTCGGAAGGGGCGGGGGGGGGGGGGGTTAGGCATTAGTGGTGGTGGGGTCTTTTTTAGGCAGTTTTTAGGCAGTTACCGGAGGGATGAGACCGTAGCTGGGGAGGTTAGGGACCTACAGGGGGGGTTAGGGTTAGGCATTATGTTGGGGGGGGATTCCTTTTTAGGCATGTGCTGAAAGGCTTAGGGTTAGGCATTAGGAAGTGGGGTTAGGGACCTAGGGGGAGGGGCGGAGGGTTAGACCATTCTGTGGGTAGTTAGGATTAGGCATCTCCAATGGAGAGTTCAAGTGAGAATGGGTGCCGCCCTGCCGGGCACTGCATAGTAAAATATCGGTGAGCTAAATTACCAATACTTTACCATTTGTGGCACCACCCGGTGCCCATCTCATGGGGAGCAATACGTTCTCCTAGAGATGGGAAAACACACACACTGGATATAAACTCAACTAGGGCAGTGGATAAGGACTGGGCATCTAGCATGCGTTCAGGAGCCCCACCGCTGTCTAAAAATCTGCCAGCCAGAAACCAGTCCGCCACCCTCTGCTGTTGCCTGCCCATTTCATCTTTAATGTTCTTTTATCAGTGTATTTTTTTATGTGGTTATCAGCACACAAAAAAAAGGGGGGGGGTGCACTTGGGTGTGGCATCTATTGATGGGTGGAGCTGCAGTGCAGACATCAGGTTTTCTATGCCAGTGATTCTCCCCTGTGACCTCACAGAGTGAGCAGAAACCTTGTACTGCCTGTCTGCGGTTTCCACTGATAGTAAAATAAATCCCAAAGGTTCAGCTGTGTGCCCAGAATATCCTCCAGCCAGTCAATGATAATCGTATCAGTCCAATAACACGAAACATCTGCGCATCCTTTTAGGCGTTAATAGAAAAGTTAGTTATCATCAGGAGAATTCCGGAATGTGCTAACAAAAGTATCATCTATTAGTAACAAATTCTCTATTATTTTTAATCTGCTTTGTAGCATTGCTGAAACAACATTCCTGCAAATGAGAAAAACTTTATCATGGACTTTCTGCAGCTTTTTTCCCCACACCCTTCTGTGTTACAAATAATAAGCAGCTTCTGATGGATGCCACAGGACTGTTATGAATCCTTCATTTCCCAGTTCTAAACTGCCGGCGGCAGTGTGTGCTGGGACTATTAAGGCACTTCCCTAAAACAGGTTATTTCCCCTTAAAAACCAATTTTCCACATTTCGCGCTCCTCCATTCATTCGCCAATAACTTTATTGCAACTTATCACATCTAAATGATCTACTGGTAAATATTGTTTTTTTCAGGCAATGTGGAAGTAGAAGATGTGTGGGCACTGTGGTGAACAAAGGCAGACAGGTAAAGTGTTTTAATGCACAGGTACGGGGGGGGGGTGGGGGGGGGGGGGGGGGGGGGGGGGGGGGGGGGGGGGGGGGGGCAGGGTACATTTACATTGGGGGAGCATTGGCCAGGGGTTCCGTTGCATTAGTTGAAAACATTCAACTAATTTTGGTCTGAAATTTTGGTTGAATCGTCGATCAGGCATGCTTGGGGCGGCACCAATTTTCATCTGATTCAATAATAATTAGGGATAATTTCAAACAAAGGTAATTGATCTATGGGCCCATTCACACTGGTGCGATTAGCGGCCATTTACTGCTGATCGCTGAATCGCCAGCGATTGCTAGCACTTTTTAAAGTCATGTAAAGTATATGGCAGTGATCTC
Source organism: Hyperolius riggenbachi (assembly GCF_040937935.1). Classification (NCBI taxonomy): domain Eukaryota; kingdom Metazoa; phylum Chordata; class Amphibia; order Anura; family Hyperoliidae; genus Hyperolius; species Hyperolius riggenbachi. Next base: position 460,365,606 of record NC_090649.1, on the reverse strand, counting down.
ACTGCCGCGATCACTGGTGATTTGCGGTAAACGCAAACGCGCTACATTGGTCTTACCAATTTATGATGTTTGTGTAAGGTCTGCGGTGTTTGTACTGCGCGTAATGCCAAGACCCGGGCTGCAGCTGGATTTCAGGGTCTCGGCGAGCCGCTGACGTCAGTGGAACGCAGTGGGTTCTAAGATGCCATTGGATAAGTGGAGGACGCATACCCAGTACGCGCTCCGCAGATGTAAACAGTAGCTGTCACACTCATACGCGTGCTCTGTGCATGAGCAGTGCGCTGATTTCCGCGCCAATGCTCAGCATAAAAGCAGCACTGCCCTCAACTGCAGTGCTGCTTTGTTCTGACAGCTTGGCTAGCCGTGTCCGGTGAACCGCTGTTCCTGTTCGTGAGACTTCTTCCTCTTGTGACCCTTGGCTTGTGACCCCGACTTCTGTTTATCTCCGCCTGCCCCGACCCTTGGCTCTGTTTTCTGGACTACCGTTGATTGCCGCCTGCCCCAACCTCTGGCTTGTGACCCCTACCTCCATAGAACGCCGCCTGCCCTGGACCTTTGGATACAGTCTGACCAAGTCTATTCCAAAATTAGCGTCACTGTTCTCCTGACCACTTGCTAAGATAATCCAGTAGTGACCTGTTGGGCAGCAAAGTCCTGCACTCCCTCAAGGGGGTGTGGGTGAACACCCGTGGTCACTTAGATTCCACTACTGGGCAACACCTCTTCCTTCATGGGAGGGTCAACAGAGACTGAAGACCTAACAGTAACGAGCAGCCAAGATGGACACTAATGGAACTTGTTCCCCCATGGAGATCCTTTATGAACTGCGTGTTTCTGTGGATGAGGTCCAAAGGGGCTACCAAGAGATCCGGGATCAACTCCGTGGTGCTATTCCTGCTTCTGATGGGACTCCTGCTTCAGCTCCTGTCCCTGATCCTGTGACTCCCCCTCCGGCCAGTGTTGGGTCAGTTCCAGATGAGGTGCTGCCTAGACTACCTTTACCTGAGCGGTTCTCGGGGGATCGCTCCAAGTTTCGGTGGTTCCAAAGTTCCTGCCGCCTTCATTTCTCCTTACTGCCTCGAACCTACGCTAATGAGGAGATAAAGGTAGGAGGCAGTTATCTTGCTTCTTCAAGGGAAACCTCAGGCCTGGGCTCTTCGCTTGGTGGAGCAACGTCATCTGGCTTTACGTGATCTCAACACCTTCTTTGAGACTATGTAAGGAGATTTATGATGACCCCGGAAGGGCCGCTTCTGCTGAAACTGCCCTCCAATCTCTTCGGCAAGGAAGAAGACCGGTGGAGGATTATGTAATGGAGTTCCGCTATTTGGAGGCAGATGTCACCTGGAACGACTCTCCCCTCAGATTCCAGTTCCGTCAAGGGCTCTCGGACACACTCAAGGATGAACTAGCCAGGGTTGGAGTTCCAGAATCCTTAAAGGACCCGATCCTCCCCATAGAGAGACCGGAGCAGTGCCGGGAGGCTGCGCGATCGCTGGATCCATGGGGGGGGGGGGGTAACGTATAAACAGGGTAATCGCGGGGGAGTGGTGGGTGCCTGACACTTCCACTAGCTAGCCTAGTGCCAGCTAGAGGAATTACAGCAACTAGGGACAAAAAATGTATTAAGGGGGACTCCTGGGGCCACAGAGCGGTATGCCCGACACAGTGTCGGGCATACCGCTAAGGAGGTTAACTTACATACTGTGCTTGACTTGTAACAAATATAATGTCTATCCTTGTATTGTTTTATTTGTGTTTGTTAACCACTTTACCACCACGGGTGCGTGTATCTACGCCCCTTTAAAACACCCTTTGACCACCAGGGTAGATACACGCACCCCCCGCCGCTACCGCTGCTGTCCTCGCTCCCGCTCGCTCGTGCGCGCGAGCGCTTACCGCTTGCCCTGAGATCAATGAATGGGAAAAACCATTCACCGTTCGTTGATCTCAGCCCCCCAGCAATGATCGTCTGCTTCTATGAGAAGCAGCGCGATCATTGTGAAAAAAAAAAAAAGTTTCCCAGCCTCCCTGAACTTCCTGCAAGTGTACTTCCTACGCTTAAAGGACACATTTACAAAAAATTACTGTGGCCATCTTGTGGCAAATAGTAAAACTACAGTCATAAGCATTTTTCATATACAAATACATTATTTTACATTATAAATTAACTCATTAACTCCCACACTCCCCAATTGTTACCATTTTTTTTTGTAATAAAAAAAAAATTACAATAAAAAAAAAATACATAAATAGTTACCTTAGGGACTGAACTCTCAAAATATTTATATCAAGAGGGTAAACACTGTTACTTTATAAACTATGAGCTTGTAATTAGGGATGGGACGCAAAACTGAAAAAATGCACCTTTATTTCCAAATAAAATATTGGCGCCAAACATTGTGATAGGGACATAATTTAAATGTTGTAATAACCGCGACAAATGGGCAAATAAATGTCATGGATTTTAATTACAGTAGCATGCATTATTTAAAAACTATAATGGCCGAAACTGAAAAATAATGATTTTTTCCCCCACATTTTTTCCTATTTTCCCATTAAACCGGTCAGCGCCGCAGTGCCGAAAATCTCATGCATCCGAGCAACGTTCACCTCCCATTCATTCACCTATATCTTTATTGCTACTTATCACAATGAATTGATCTATAGCTTGTTTTTTCCGCCACCAATTAGGCTTTCTGTGGGTGATACATTTTGCTAAGAGCCACTTTACTGTAAATGCATTTTAACAGGAAGAATAAGAAAAAAACGGAAAAAAAATTCATTATTTCTCAGTTTTTGCCATTATAGTTTGAAATTAATATACGCTACCGTAATTAAAACGCATGTATTTTATTTGCCCATCTGTCCCGGTTATTACACCATTTAAAACGATGTCCCTATCACAATTTATGGTGCCGATATTTCATTTAGAAATAAAGGTGCATTTTTTCAATTTGCGTCCATCACTATTTATAAGCTTATAACTTTAAATAATATAATAACATATTCTCTTGACATGCATATTTAAAAAGTTCAGACCCTTGGGTAACTATTTATGTTGGTTTTTGTTTTGTTTTTTTAATTGTTTTTTTTTTATAAAAAAAAGTGTATGTGGGTAATTTTTGGTGTGGGAGGGAAAACTGCTAATTTTAAATGTAAAATAATGTTTTTTTTTAATCAAAAATGTATGTGGGGTGCAGTTTACTATTTGGCCACAAGATGGCCACAGTGAAAAAAGTCCTAGATGCGAACCAGCTCGCATCTAGGAACTAAAATGCTGAGGAGTTGTTTCCTGGGGGGCAGAAATACCGCGCTCTCTGGAGAGAAAGCGTCGGTATTTCTGCGGGGAAGTTAGATCGGTGAATGGGAATTATATTCCATTCACTGACGGGGGGCTAGCGGCGGCAGCGGGAGCGCGCGCGGCGGCGGCAGCACCAGTGCCTATCTGGACGAGGAAACTCGTCCAGATAGGCCGAACTGGTTAAAACACATTTAGAATAAAATAATTCTTGGCATAATGTCCCACCTAAAGAAAGCCTAATTGGTGGCGAAAAAAACAAGATATAGTTCATTTCATTGCGATAAGTAATAATAAAGTTATAGACGAATGAATGAAAGGAGCGCTGAAAGGTGAATATTGCTCTGGTGCTCTAGGGGTAAAACCCCTCAGTTGTGAAGTGGTTAAAGGACCACTCGAGGGAAAACAGTAAGCAGTCAAAATCTGACAGAACTGACAGGTTTTGAACTAGTCGATCTCCTCAAGGGGAATTCTCCGGTTTTCTTTGTTTTGTTTTTTAAAACATTTCCTAAATGACAGTTTAACTGCTAAAATAGTAAGATACCAGCCAGCCTCCCTAGTCACTTGCACTCTATGTTGTCAGTTAGACTGAGCAACTGCCAATCAGGAAATGTTTTTGAAAACAAAGGAAACCCTGAGAATAATCCATGAGGAGCACGCCGGGACAAGTTCCCCCTGCACCCAAGGCTGAGACTCCAAAGTGCGCCCCCCCCCCCACATCCATTCCACCCCAGCTGTCATACACTGATTGCTATTAGACTAAGAGGCACCCCAGGGCCCCAACACTGTAATCTTTGTTATCTGGCTTGCAGTCACTGCCATGTATCCCCTTTTCTTATTGCTCTCTGCTTCAAACACAATAGGGGAATAATAGCTGAGTGAGTTGTGCGTCCCCTCCTACACTGCGCCCTGAGGCTAGAGCCTCTCCTGCCTCTGCCTCGCCCCTAGTCAAAAACCTGTTGGTCCTGACAGATTTTAGCTGCTTACTTTTTTCGCTGGGGTGGTCCTTTAAGCAACTGTCAAAGTCAAATTCTTTGTAAGCGCAAATTTACTTGATCAAATAAATTGATTCTGATTTGCTTCCAAAAGTGACCATGTCACTTGCTTTGAAGTTACCCCCGTCCCACTCAGTGACTGGTTTATTCCCGCCCCCCCCCCCCCCCCCCCCCCACCCCCCCCGCACCAGTCTAAGAATGGAACAATAGGACAGTATTGTATATTGTGCAGTCTGGGAATAGTATAATTTCCAGAACTCTTCTGGTAGCTGTCAGATAAAGGGGAGCTCCATTACCAGACCGCAGATCCTCTGTACACGACGCCGACCTCCTGCCAGCAAACTCGGGGAACTGTAAATTGCTCTGGTTGTCCCTCGATATGTTAATTACAGGCAGAACAGCAGAGGATCAGCAGCTCTGACCCGAGTAGGGGACGCAGGCTCTGGCGCTATCTTCTGTAAAGGATGGAAATGGAGCCAATTAAAGTCTTGATCAATGTGATACTAAATAAAGCGTGTGTGTGGCGGGAAAGCTGTACAGACAGCCAGGCTCTAATTGTATAAACTTGTATTCTGCTCTGGGCTGCTGGGTGTCCCGGTGTCATAGCTACTGCTTGGAAAACATGTCCAGTCCCTCCCTGTACTCCAACCATCCAGATTCTCCGATAAACCCAAATGACTCATTCTGGGCTCTCTGATACGCAGTCGGGACTGTTTATTCTCTCCACTCTCTTCTCAGAAACTAATGTCCAAGGGGGCATTTACACTTATCAGGAGTCAATTTTCAACCCTTAAAGGACCACTACAGCAAAAAAAAAAAAAGCAGTTAAAATCTGAGCGAACCAACAGGTTTTGGACTAGTCCATCTCCTCACGGGGGATTTTAGAATTTTTTTTGTTTTCAAAAGCATTTGCTGAACAGCAGTTGCAAAGTCTAACTGCTGAAATCTTGCACAAGTTTCTGAGCGCGCCCAGCCGGGCTGCAGCTCTCTTAAGCTGCTCCAGACCTTGTCTCAGATTTCTACACCTTTAAACCTATTTGTGCTGAAACTGGACTCAAAATACAGAGGAATTCCACCCACCACGACCAAGGCTACAACTACAACCAACCAGAACAATCGGATTACTTTGGATGGCAGAGATTTAAACTGGATTGAAATCCTCCATGAAGCTCACCTCTGCTGAACACACCAAGCCTTCTAACAGCTGACCTGAAACAAGACCTTCAACCTCTCTGGAAACTTGATTGCCTGTGATTGCCCTCACTCCACCCTGTGAGTAATCCTTTATACATTATCCAAGGCATATGCACCAAGTGACTATTTTCCACATTTATGTTATAATTTATCTTCTAAAACAAGGAACTTTACTTAAAATAAATATATGATCCAACTCTGTGTAGGAATGAAAGGATTTTGCATAGACCCCCCTTTATCCCAGCAGGACTCCAGAAGTACAAGCTATCTGAACAAGTCTATTGTCTCTAATGTCAACATACAAATACTCATCAAAGGACCTTTTCTCTGCATGCCCTCCCAAGAATCAATTACAAATTAACACCTCTCTGGCTCTACTCTTAAAATCCTTTGGGATACTCAGGAAATGCAGAAGGGGGCGGAGAGGTAGTGGATCCAAGTATAAAAAACATATTTGCCCTCAGAAAAGCTTAATCACAGCTACACTCTGCAATGCCAGATCGATAAATAATAAGACTGCAACTATACATGACCTAATAGAGCTCTCTTATTTGACCTTTTTGACAGAGACCTGGCTTGGGAAGCATGCAGGCCCAACTCTTGAAGCAACCGTGCCGGCCAATTATTCAATCTTGCACTGTGAGAGACAAGTCGGCAAGGGTGGGGGGGTTGCCATATGCTTCAGATCCTCCTTGAACATAAGGCCCCTGCCCATAGGCCCCACTGAAACCTTTGAATGTATTGCAGCTCAACTGTCAGCAGAAGTAAACATCAACATATTGCTCATATACCGCCCCCCAAAAAATGGTCCAGCCTTTCTTAAGGAAATATCTGAACTCTTATCCTGCGTAACAGTGGAACACCCTAGATGGATCATCCTGGGAGACTTCAATGCATGGGTGGATGATCACGACTCCCAGCTAGGAAGTGAACTACTTCTCATAATGAATGAACTGGGTTTCTCTCAGGCTATCAACCTCCCCACCCATACGAAAGGGCACACCCTGGATCTTATATTTCATTCCGGACTTTTAATATCACACATGGATATAAACCCAGTGGTATGGTCAGACCACCACACCATCCACTTCTCGCTGACAGCACCAGCGATAAAACACAGAGGGAAAGAACTCATAAAATACCGTTCTCTGAAAGATGTCTCACCCCAGCACGTTCAGAATATCCTCAACTTCGACGCATTAACCAATCATTGCGCAGACCCAGACTCCATGGTCCTGATTTACAACCATGCAGTGTCATCTGCCTATGACGCCCTCGCTCCAGTTCGCATCAAACGATCTACACCACTTCACCATGCACGGTGGTTTGACAGCTCACTAAAGGACCTAAAGAAAGAAGTGCGCAGACTAGAAAGGAAGTGGCGAAAATCTCAGAATTCAAAAGATAAACACACCCTTGTCTCTCACCGGGAAAGCTACCAAAATGCGATCACCAAGAAAAAATCCTCCTACCTATCACAGGAGATCGCAAAGGCCGCCAACAGACCAGCCCAACTATTCCGCACAGTTGATAGACTATGTAATCCATCCTGTCTAAAACCCACTATAACTCCCTCAAAGGAGCTATGTGAGAAATTTGCCTGCTACTTTGCCGACAAAGTATCTTCTATTCGGTCTCTCATTCAATCCACAGCACCCAAGACTCATGCAACTAATGGAAATAGCTGCAAAAACAACCTAACACCCTGGACTGATTTCAAAGTATTAGTGAGGAAGAGATCTCAGACACCCTCTGTCGTCTCCACCAGACAACCTGCGACCTGGACCCTGGACCAACTAAACATATGCTGAAATGCCCTGACCTGCTTGGTCCAGCATTTCACAAAATAGTAAATTGCTCTCTGCAAGCAGGGAGGTTTCCTACCTCTCTAAAAGAAGGAATCATCAAGCCCCTTCTCAAAAAACCTTCCATGGATCCAGATGCTATGAGCAGCTACAGACCTGTCTCCAACCTCCCCTTCTTAGGTAAAGTTATTGAAAAGGCTGTCTATCTGCAACTTGAAACCAGGCTGTCAGTAAACAACATCCTGGACCCTCTACAATCTGGCTTTAAGAAACACCACAGCTGTGAAACAGCCCTCATCCAAGTCTGCAACGATCTGCTCATGGCAAGGGGACAGAGGGGAATGCTCCATCCTAATCCTGTTGGATCTCTCAGCTGCTTTTGATACAGTTGACCATGAAATCCTGCTTAACAGACTGCAGGAGTACTGTGGCATCAGTGGATCAGTCCTCCAGTGGTTCAGATCATTCCTGACTGACAGAACACAGAGAGTATCCCTAGGACCTATAATGTCCAAACCTGCACCTCTACAATTCGGAGTGCCACAAGGATCAATCCTATCCCCTCTGCTGTTTGCAATCTACATGTTGCCACTCGGTACACTTATCCAACGACATGGCCTGACGTACCACTGCTACGCCGATGACACACAGCTATACCTGTCCTTCAAACCTGGTGGAACAGACCCTACCCAAAAATAAACTCTTGCTTAGCTGAGCTTCAGGCATGGATGAATGATAACTGGTTGAAACTGAATGCTGACAAAACTGAGGTCCTGTTTGTCCAAAGCCAGTGCTCGCCATCAAAACAGCTCTATCCTAAAGCAACACCAATCAGGATTGGGAATTCAGACATAAACAGCTCCAACCTTGTGCGCAGCCTTGGCGTACTAATCGATGGGGAATTGAGTTTCAGAAACCAAATTTCATCTGTAGTTAAATCTTCCTTCTTTCATCTGAAGAACATTGCAAAGATTAAACATCTGATTCCCCCAGAGGATCTTCCAACCCTAGTCCACGCCTTCATCACATCACGGCTGGACTACTGCAATGCCCTTTATGCTGGCCTCCCCAAAAAAGACTTGCGTCGCCTGCAATTAGTGCAGAATGCTGCTGCCAGATTGCTAACAAACCAGCCTCGCCACTGTCACATTACACCGATCCTTCGCTCACTGCACTGGCTACCAGTAGAATGGAGAATACTCTTCAAGATTGGACTGCTGACATTCAAATCCCTGCACAATCTGGGCCCTGGATACATGAAGGACTTGCTGAAGCTGCACCACACCCCTCACAACCTCAGATCAGCAAGTTCTATAAACTTGGTCACTCCCAGAGTGCACCTCAAAAAATCTGGAGACAGAGCCTTCTGTCATGCTGCCCCTACTCTTTGGAACTCCCTACCACACCCAGTAAAGACAGCACCATCCTGGAGCTATTCAAATCCAGACTGAAAAGCCACCTGTTTAGCCTGGCATTTCCAGATTTATAAAATTCTTCCCCTGTACCACGATGGTCGGAGCCATGCTTATGCGCTTTGAGTCCCACGGGAGAAAAGCGCTTTACAAATGTTATTTGTTGTTGTTGTTGTTGTTGTTGTGAGCAGGGAGGCTGGCTGGTATCTATTACTATTACTATCAGGTGTGTGATTCAGTCACTGAATCACACACCTGAAACAAGTATGCAGCTAATCCAGTCTGACTTCAGTCAGAGCACCTGATCTGCATGCTTGTTCAGGGGCTGTGGCTAGAAGTATTAGAGACACAGGATCAGCAGGAGTGTCAGGCAACTGGTATTGTTTTAAAAGGGAAAGTCCACATCCTTCTCAGTGTAGGTTCTGAAGTAAGGGGGATATGGAGGCTGACATTTTTATTTCCTTTTAACCCCCTTTGCGGTATGATTATTTCTGGATTTTAGGGTATAAAAGCGATGCAATTATTTTTGCACTCTTTTAGACCCTAAAACCTGGAAAAAAATCATGCTGCCAGGAAGATCTGCAGCAGTTTAACAATCACTCACCTCCCTGGCTCCAGCGCTGCAGTTATGCCTCCATCCTCCAGGTGGCGCTGCAACTTTAAAGTGAACAACAGCCGGTGATCTCACCAGGAGGAAGCAGAGCCCTGGAGGAGAGGAAGAAGAATGGCGGCAGGCATCGGGATCCCCCGGGAGCAGGGGTCTAGTCCTGGAAAAAGAAGTGAGTGGACTCACCCGGAAAACCTCTGTGCCGCGCGCAGCGCCGCGTGCCAAAAAACGGGCGTGGTCAAGCATAATGTGGGTGTGGTCATGGGTGGCGCCAAATATACATGACCTTAGCAGTGATGTAAAAGGTCTGCCAGGGAAGTTTGAGCTCTGCCGTAGTGTATCCCCCCAAAATAGATGTAATCTGACAGCATTTCACCAAAAAGACACATAATCTGGTAGAAGTTCCTCCAAAATACAGATAATGTGGAAGTGGTTCCCCCAAAATAGACAGTGTGGCAGCAGCAGTTCCCCCAACATACACATAATTTGGAAGCAGTTCCCCAAAATACGCGAAACCTGGCAGCGGATCACCCAAAATACACGTAACACCCAAAATACATATAATCTGGCAGCAGTGGTCCCCCAAACATACACAATCTGGCAGCAGTTCCCCAAAATACGCATAATCTGGCAGCAGTCATTCCCCTAACATACACATAATCTGGCAGCTCTTCCCCAAAATACACGTAATCTGGCAGCAGCTGTTCCTCTAACATACACATAATCTGGCAGCTGTTCCCCAAAATACATAACAGCAGATAATCTGACAGCAGTTCCCCCAAAATAGGTACCCCCAGCATAGGTAGCCAGGTCTATAGGTGTCCCCAGTATAAGTAGCCATGAGTATAGTAGTCCCCAGTATATGTAGCCAGAGGTATATGTGCCTAGTATATGTAGCCAGGGGTATATATCCCTAGTATATGTAGCCAGGGGTATACGTGCCCAGTATATGTAGCCAGGGGTATACGTGCCCAGTATATGTAGCCAGGGGTATACGTGCCCACTATATGTAGTCAGGGGGGTATATGTGCCCAGTATATGTAGCCAGGGGTATATATGCCCAGTATATGTAGTCAGGGGGTATATATGCCCAGTATATGTAGCCAGGGGTATATATGCCCAGTATATGTAGCCAGGGGTATATATGCCCAGTATATGTAGCCAGGTGTATATATGCCCAGTATATGTAGCCAGGGGTATATATGCCCAGTATATGTAGCCAGGGGTATATATGCCCAGTATATGTAGCCAGGTGTATATATGCCCAGTATATGTAGCCAGGGGTATATATGCCCAGTATATGTAGCCAGGGGTATATATGCCCAGTATATGTAGGCAGGGATATATGTGCCCATATGTAGCCAGGGGTATATGTGCCCATATGTAGCCAGGGGTATATGTGCCCAGTATATGTAGCCAGGGGTATATGTGCCCAAAATAGGTGTCCCCCAGCAGGAGGGGAGCAGCGCTGTGGAAGGAGAGCTGTGAGCAGCACCTTAGGGTGCTCTCCTTTCCTCGCTCTCCCCTCCTGAAGTAATGTGCGCGCAGCCGGCAGCGGGCGGGACTTACCTCTCCTCGTCGTCGGAACTCCGGATCTGCGTGCCGCAAGTCTGGTCTGATACAGACCAGAGCAGCTGCACGCAGATCCGACGCCGGAACGAGGAGAGGTAAGTCCCGCCCGCTGCCGGCTGCCTGCACTTTACTTCAGGAGGGGAGAGCGAGGGAAAGAGAGCACCTAAGGTGAGGGGAGGGGGGGGGGAAATGGCCCCCCTTCTCCACCGCTGCTCACAGCTCTCTTTCCACTGCGCTGCTCCCCTCCGAACATGGCAGGGTGAACGGCGTCCACCCCAGGGAAATAGTAAGTGGACGCCGTTCACCCGCGTCCACGCACCACTCGACCCCTGCCCGGGAGGTATGTAGAAACGCCCGCTACGCGCTATACTCGGCACAAAGCCTCCGGCGGCTACCCCGAGCAGAGATCGGGATTACCGCTCTTAGCTGTGGCTTTCCGCCCCGACCCTAGCTCGGGATTATTTATTTATTTATTGTATTTATAAAGCGCCACCATATTGCGCAGCGCTGGACATTAGTTTGGGTTACAGACAATATTTAGGGGTGACATACAGCAATTTGACAATACAGGAATACAAGAAAACCAGATAATGCAGCACAGTATGGGGTACCAGGTAATGCTTAGTCAGTCACTGGATGGAGCATGGAGATTAGGCAAGTTAGGTTCACTCAGATGCATAGCATGGGTTCACAGTAATGGAGGTGCATGATCAGGTAGGACACAAAAGGAGGAGGACCCTGCCCAAAGGCATACAATCTAGAGGGAGAGGTAGGGACACGAAAGGTAGGGGACTAGAGTTCAGCTGCGGGTTTAGAGCACTTGTGAGGGGGGGGGGGGTAGGCCAGAGTGAAAATGTGAGTTTTGAGGGCCTTCTTGAAGATGTTGAAGGAGGGGGCTGCCCTAATGGGTGGAGGTAACGATTTCCATAGTGTTGGAGCAGCTCTTGAGAAGTCCTGGAGGCGTGCATGGGACTGGGTGATGCGGGGGACGGTCAGGCGAAGTTCATTGGAGGAGCGGAGTGAGCGGCTAGGTGTGTACCTCTGAGTAAGATTGGAAATGTAGGTTGCACAGGTTTTGTGGACAGATTTGTAGGTCAGACACAGTATCTTGAATCTGATTCTGGACTGGATAGAAAGCCAGTGGAGGGATTCACTGAGGGGAACTGCCGTGGTGGAGCGATGGGTGGAGTGGATAATTCTGGCTGCCGCATTCATGATGGACTGCAGTGGGGCTGTTCTGGTCATAGGTAGACCAGACAGAAGGGCATTGCAGTAGTCAAGGCGGGAAATTATGAGGGCATGGATGAGGAGTTTGGTGGTGGCAGAGGTCAGGAAAGGGCAGATCTTGCAGATGTTATGTTACGAAGATGGAAGTTGCAGGACTTAGTGAGGTTTTTGGGATGTGAGGAAGGAGAGTGCGGAGTCCAGGGTGACTCCCAGACAGCGAGCTTATTGCTTACTGCCAAGGAGGTTAAAGAATGCCAATTGCCTGCCTGGCTGTCTGCTGATTCTTTGCCTCTAAGGCAGGGAGCACACGTATAGGATCGCATGCGTATTGCCACAGAGTGGAAAACACCTGTGAATTTGCACATAATGAAAGTCTATGGATCGTGTGAAATTTGCACTATTGTGCAATTCACAATGCGACTTCTGTGCGTTTTAAAATCGCAAAACAATTTCCTTTTTCTCGCATGCGACTTGCACACAATGGTTCTCTATGGAAAAGAAAAAAACTCATGTGATTGACATGTATTTTTGATGCATTTTAAAAAAAAAAAAAGATTTCGTAATGTATTTTTCCACTTGTTACATATAATTATTTATTAAAAATGTAAATGCACAAAAAATGTAAATAAAAAATGCAACCACAAGAAAACCTATAGAAATGCACATGGCTAAAAACGGGTACATATTATGTCGGCGCCGCTCAGTTCGGCGCGGGGAGAGCCGAATGACGCTTTCCCCACTGGCGTTAAACTCCGAGGCGGCGTTACATACTATTCCCCCTCTGAGTTGTCGCAACTCGGAAGGAGATGAAATTCGTCCAGAGCTCCAAATTACCGCTACTCAGGGCGCGCATCATAGCATTGAACTGATCCGTTAAAAACTGATGGTTTTCTGCTCAGACAATTGTACTCCAAGCCTAATACTTTCAGCCACAGCCAGGCCCGTTTCTTGGGCCGTGCAGCCCGTGCGGGCGCCCTGGGCGCCGAAGGACTGTGGGCGCAGTAACGGAGGGGGGAGCCGCAGCCGCGGGGAGGGCAGCCCGACCTCTCCCTCCCTCTCCGGGCGCCCTCCGTGCCCCCCCCCTCCGAGTGTGACTGCACAGGAAGCGCTGCTGTGTACAGAGCGCATTAGCGCAACTCACCTCCCTCCCTGGTTCCAATCGCCGCCGGTCTCCTCTTCTCCTCATAGCATAGCCGCTCATACACACGCTGCTTCCTGTTTACCCGGAAGCAGCGCGTCAGCGGCTATGAGGAGGAGACCGGCGGCGATTGGAATCAGGGAGGGGAGTGAGTTGCGCTAATGCGCTCTGTACACAGCAGCGCTTCCTGTGCAGTCACACTCGGAGAGGGGAGCACGGAGGGCGCCCGTAGAGGAGAGGGAGGGAGAGGTCGGGCTTCCCTCCCCGTGGCTCCCCCCTCCATTATGGGGGGGGGGGCAGCTTCCTATCTAACTTATACTGGGGGGCACCTACCTAATCTAACCTATACTGGGGGGCACCTACCTAATCTAACCTACACTGGGGGGCACCTACCTAATCTAACCTATACTGGGGGCACCTACCTAATCTAACCACACTGGGGGGTACCTACCTAATCTAACCTATACTGGGGGCACCTACCTAATCTAACCTATACTGGGGGGCACCTACCTAATCCAACCTATACTGGGGGGCACCTACCTAATCTAACCTATACTGGGGGCACCTACCTAATCTAACCACACTGGGGGGCACCTACCTAATCTAACCTATACTGGGGGCACCTACCTAATCTAACCACACTGGGGGGCACCTACCTAATCTAACCTATACTGGGGGGCACCTACCTAATCTAACCTATACTGGGGGCAGCTACCTATCTAACCTATACTGGGGGGCACCTACCTAATCTAACCACACTGGGGGGCACCCACCTAATTTAACCTATACTGGGGGGCACCTACCTAATCTAGCCACACTGGGGGGCACCTACCTAACCTATACTGGGGGGCACCTACCGAATCTAACCTATACTGGGGGGCACCTACCTAATCTAACCTATACTGGGGGGCACCTACCTAATCTAACCACACTGGGGGGCACCTACCTAATCTAACCACACTGGGGGGCACCTACCTAATCTAACCTATACTGGACAGCCCCTACCTATCTAACCTGTATTGGGGGCACCTACCTACCTAACCTATACTGAGGGCACCTGCCTATCTAACCTATACTGAGGGCAACTATACCGGCTACCTATACTGGAGGCACCTACCTGGCTAACCTATACTGGGGCACCTATGCCTGGCTACCTATACTATGCCTAGCTACCTATACTGGGGGGACCTATAGCTGGCTACCTATACTGAGTGCAACTAGACCTGGCTAACCTACACTGCGGACATGTATATCTGGCTTCGCGGGGGGGGGGGGGGGGGGGGGGGGGGCGCAATTTTAACCCTCGCCCTGGGTGCATTTTAGCCTAGAAACTGCCCTGGCCACAGCCCCTGAACAAGCATGCAGATCAGGTGCTCTGACTGAATTCTGACTGGATAAGCCTCTCACTTCGGTTCCCTTTAACCCATTTTGGACCAAATCCTCTAATGGGTCCTGTGTTCGAGACGACATCTGTGTTAAAATTAAGCCAAATCAGCCACAAGTGGGGCGTAGTTTTAACTATTGCGGTCCTGAGCCGGTTAAGTTACAAAAACAAACGTGTGCAGCAACGGTATAGGCCTGTAGCTTCTATTGAATTAATGGTGTAATTTTCACTTTAATTAGATTTTCGCCTCATCAATAAGAGTCTGTGACGTCCTATCGACATGCTAAGCCGCTCAGTTCCCATAAGGGTGGTCCGGCAGGCCGGAGTACAGTGTGAGGCTGCTCACCTCTGTCATGTTTTATTCAGGAGGGATAAATGACCCCGGAGTTGGGAACGTCAGGCCGCTATCGATCAGCCGTGCTGAACAGTGTCCCTTGATGTCCTGGCCTGTGACGTCTGCGCGCTTATTGCCTCCATTCCCAACTCAGCAGCCTCGGTGAGAGGCAGAGGATGCGCTGAGCGAGTGTCTCTGGGGACAGGCGAGGGGACAATGGCAGCTAGAAGGCAACACACTAAACTAAATGTCTGACAAGCTGGAAACTCCTCCGGGATTACCTGAAGGATTGTACAATCACAACAATCAATGAAGACATCGAGCTGAAGGACAAAACATACTAAAACGAGACAGTCAGGGAAAGAAAAGGGCAAAAGATGCTACAAGGCCACTAACAGCACATTGGGGAAAAAGGGGATGTAGTGAAAAGAGGTCACAGAATGCCACCAGACCACTAATAGAACATTGTACAGCGGGATTCATCCAACCTTTATTCATAAGGCTAGGTTTTCACGTGAGCTGGAACTCCAATTTCCAGCAGAACTTGACAGTGTAGCCAGGGCCGGCCCGCCGGGCCAAGGCGAGAGAGGCTTCAGCCTCAGGGCGCAGTGTAGGAGGGGTGCACAACTCACTCAGCTATCATTCCTCTATTGTGTTTGAAGCAGAGAGAAATAAGAAAAGGGGATACATGGCAGTAACTGCATGCCATATAACCAGGCATTAATGTGATGGGGGGTTGGGGGCCTTGGGGCATCTCCTAGTCTAATAGCAATCAGTGTGTGACTGCTGGGGTGGGAGAGATATGGGGGCGCTCTTTGGTGTCTCAACCTTGGGTGCTGGAGGACCTTGTCCCGGCTCTGAGTGTAGCATCTAATGGACAGTGTAGCATCTGTTGTGGTCCGGGTGGTGCATGGAGTAGATGCATTTCCACCATAGGCATAGGTGAAGGGACCACTAGATGCCAATGAACTGTACAGGGGAGGGAGGGGAAACACTAGATAGGAAAATGTAGAGGCAAAGGATGGGGGGGGGAGGGGGGGGGGGCACTAGACACCAAGGAACTGTCAGCAGGACTGGACAGTGTAGTGTCTAATGGACAGCAGATGCTTGAACACCATTGCATAGGCACAGGTGAGGGGACAACTAGATGCCAGGGAACTGTATATGGGAGGGAGGGGGCCACTAGACCCCAGACAACAGTTTAAGGGAGGGAGGACACACTAGACACCAGGGAACTGTATAGGGAGGGGGACACTAGACCCTAGGGATCTGTATAGGGGAGGGAGGGGAACCACTAGCCAGGGAAACGTATAGGCAAGGGAGGGGGGGGGGCACTAGACACCAGGGAAATGTCAGAAGAACTAGACAGTGTAGTGTAGGAACTTTATAGGGGAGGGAGGGGGACCACTAGACACCGGGGGACTGTATAGGGGTGGGGAACTTCACTAGACACCAGGGAACACTATATATGGGGGGGGGGGGGGTCACTTGATACCAGGGAACTGTATAGGGGAGGAAGGGCAAACACTAATCCGGGAACTGTACAGGCAAGGGAAGGTGCTACTAGACACCAGTAAACTGTATAGAGGTGGGAGAGGGCCACTAGACCACAGGGGAGCACTTTATAGGGGAGGGGTGACCACTAGGGGGAGGAGGAACTAATCTAAGCTCCCCCAGGGGCAAACCCAGGATGTTCAAGGGGGGATTCTTGAAAGTTCCCCCACCCCATACACACTTTTTGGGGGAGGGGGCATTTTGTAGTGTCTGCCTCCGAAGTTGTAGAACCTTGTCCTGTCCAGGTGCCATGTGTAAAACACGCAGCCACTCACACTGCAGGGTGAAGTGATAGTGTGCAGTGGACCCCATGCTTTATACATTGGATGTACTGGGACCAACTTCTGGAAAGGCTACTCAGGCTAGCCCTTTTTTTTTTAATTGCTCTATGTTTTGTTAGACGGTATATTAGTCCCTGTGAGTTTTTTGTTGTCTGACACCTTTGCTTTATGCAGGGGCATAACTAGAAATCACTGGCCCCCCCTGCAAGACTTTGGATGGGGCCCCCTCGCTTTCTGCACAGATAGACTGAGGACCAATGTTATTAATTTGGCTATTGCACACTTGAATATGTTTTCCCCATGTAGATAAAAACAGACAGCAGCCAAGCACTGCACACATTTACTCTATCAATTACATTCGCTTCTGTGATAAAACATGCAAGTTCACACATACAACCAGACATGGTGTACAAAAAACGCGTGCAGTAAACTGACAGACGAGTGTGCTCCCAGCCTCAGCTTATTACACTCACTCTGTCCATCCCTGATGGCAGTAGAACTGGCTGTGCAGACTCCTCCAGCATCACTTCAGTACACAGCACCTGGGGAGGGGACTGTCTACAAATCTTTGTCTACAACATTTTGTATGATTCAGTGGCTGAGCAGATGCAGTCATTAGAACAACTATAAAGAGAGCAGAAAGTTTTTACTCTCTATCTATGCCCTTAGTTGTCAGTCTCTCAGGACAGGGAAAAGAAACTTCTCCCCCCATGGGGCCTCCTGTGCTTTCTGGGACCCCCTGTGGCTGCTTCCATTGCAGGGTCCATTGTTACGCCCCTGGCTTTATGTATCCAGGTTTGTTTATAATTTGTACAGCTCCACGGATGATGTCACTATATAAATCAATACAAATAATAATAATATTACTCGAACCCAAAAGAGAACACGTTTTCAGAAGAGAAACATGACACCTATAACACAGGAAACTGAGTGCTGCTATATTACAAGAGACTGACCGCTGCCCAGGTGATTGATTACACCTCCCTGTCTTCCCCTGCTCAGGTGATTGATTACACCTCCCTGTCTTGCATGTACTTGCTACAGGAAAAATGAAAACAACTACACCTGATGACAAGCATAGAAGAAAGAGAGGGCAGAAATGGATGAAAACTAAATTATCCTAAACAACCTGTGTCACTTAGAGCTCAGTTCAGCCTCTGCCTTTTTTAATGCATACTGCAGAAAATTTTTATTAATTAGCCATGCACAATGTTGGATGTATTGCATTTTTGCACTTTTTTTCTTTCTTTCTTTTTTTTTGCAATAAATGGATTTAACCACAGTGGTAAACCCCCCTAAAGACCAGGCACATTTTTACTAAGTGGCCACTGCAGCTTTAAGGCCAAGCACAGGAGTGATTCCCTTTCCCCCCCCACCAACAGAGCTCTCTGTTGGTGGGGTCTGATCGCCCCCAAGTTGTTTATTTTTTTTTATATAAATATTCATGTTTGTTTGTGTTTTTACTATTTTCGACTATTTTTATTTATTTATTTTTCAATCCCCTCCCTCCCCCCCAGCCAGCCAATCCTGGCGATCGGCTGCCATAGGCTTCTGCCTATGAGAGCCGATCGCTCTCTTGTCCCCCAGGGGGACAGCCGTGTCACTCGGGATTTCGCCTATACCAGGCGCCCTTTGCAGCTGAATCTGGCTTTTTTCCTCTATATCAGGCGCCCTTTTCAAATGTAGGCGGTTTAAATGACCAGGCTGCTGTCTCCTCCTGTGGTCCTCTGGATCCTTGTTGCTAGTAGTGAGGAAGTTACTTCCTCAGCACAGAGCAGATCATCTGACCCCCACCCACCTCCTCCCTGTGCTGGAAGAGATGGATTCCTTCTGGCTAGCGCTGTTGCTGCAGGTCCTCCATATTCTTTGTGTAATAAAACGTGTAACCCTTCCCACATCCTTCCTATAGTGTTTATTAAAGGAGCTTTTCGGTTAGCTGAATTAATTAAATTACTTTTAAAGTGGACCTGAACTCAGAGCTATGTCTGCTCTAAAATATAAGTAACAGCATAATAACCTTTAAAGAAAAAAACATTTCTTTGTTACAGCTGATACAAATCTTGCAATAAATCTGCAGTGTGTCTACTTTCTGCTTTAATGGAAGCAGACATAGGATTAACATCCCATGTTTACAAATTAGCTGCTCTGCCGAGGCAGCCAGCTGACACAGCCGAGAGATCAAATTACAATTGTTATTAGTCACAGATGAGGGGGAATTAGGCTAAACTCTCTAAATACATACAGGGTGCATTTCTCCGTTTTCCTTCTGTCCTGTGTAAGAGTTCAGGTCCACTTTAAGGCCTAAAGCAACCTTGAAGTGAGCCCATACTTTTTGGCTAATAAAGCAAGAACTGGGGTACCAGATTGTGTACTTCTGTATGCTTTGTGGACACATCACACACTTACACTGACAAACAATAGAAAAGTGTGCATCAGGCACTCCTATGCTATTTTTAACTGTGAAAGGCTCTGCTATTGTCGGCGGGTATAAAGGGAGGGTTCAAGTGAGAAAGGGGCCAGGTTGGGGGATAGTAAAATATTAGAAACAATTACTGTATATTCTAGCGTATTAGACTACTTTTTTAGCCCTTGATAATCTTCTGAAAAGTCGGGGGTCATCTTATACGCCGGGTGTTATTGATGCCGGGTGATACGCGATGCTGATACGCAATGCGAGTATGCGGAATGCTGATGTTTACGTGTTGCTGATACGTGATGCGTGTGCGCGATATGTTGATGTTTAATTACCGGGTGCTGGAGAGTCGGAGGTTGCTGCATATGCTGGGGGTAAGCTCACCTCTTACGCTGCAAGGCCCAGGGTATGGAAGAAAGAGATCGCGCCGTGCCCATAAAATACGCCTCCTCCACCCGTCTGGCTCGCCCTATCCTGTTACCGACTCTCAGATCTCGCTGCTGAGGACTGTAGTGAAGCGGCGCAGGCGCACATGTGCGAGATCTGAGCGGCAGAGGAGGAGGTAAATAGGATACAAGGGAGGGCCAGAAGGGTGAAAGAGGCGTGTTTTATGGGCACAGCGCAATCTATTCTTCCATACTGCTCTGACAAACAGGGAGAGCTGACCAATACGCTTGGAGACAGGTAGAGTTGGCCAATCCAACCTTTCCAGTATATGATTTTTAAAAAAAAAATGTATTTGGTGTGCGTTAGAAGAGGGGTAGTCTTATACGGTGAGTATATCCCAAACTCTATATTTTAACTGGAAAAGTTGGGGGGTCGTCCGGCAAACGGCTGCGGGCAGAGCTGCGGCGAAGGAGGTCCTGGGAGCTTGGGGCAGGAGGAAGCCCCCGGTAGGTAGCGTTTATTTTATTAAAATTTGCCTGACAACAGTGGCATTCCTACTGTAGGGCGCAGGGGGCGTGGCGCACCGGGTGACGGACAGCTAGGGGGGTGTCACCACGACCCCCCCACAGCAGCAGAGCAGGAGGTGGAAGCAGCGCTAGAAGGAGGGGCAGTGGGGGCAGCGGTGGGGAGAGGGGGACATATCCCCCCCTCCCTCACCTGGGACCCCTCCTTCTGCCTCTTTCCCCCTCCATAGATTACTGGCGGCAAGTGCAGGGGCGGCGAGGAGGCGTGCGGAGAATTACTCACCACTTCCGCGATCCAAGCGCTGGCAGCGTCATGTCGTCACAGATCTCCGCCTTCAATGCCTCCCACTGAGCTTCCTGATTAGATTGAATGATTGAAGGCGGAGATCTGTGACGACATGACGCTGCCAGCGCTTGGAACGCGGAAGTGGTGAGTAATTCTCCGCACGCCTCCTCGCCGCCCCTGCACTTGCCGCCGGTAATCTATGGAGGGGGAGAGAGGCAGAAGGAGGGGTCCCAGGTGAGGGAGGGGGTGAGATATGTTCCCCCTCCCCACCGCTGCCCCTCCTTCTAGCGCTGCTTCTCCCCTCCTGGGGCATCTATACTGGGGGCAACTGTACTAGCTATACTGGGGGCAACTGTACTAGCTATACTGGGGGCAACTGTACTAGCTATACTGGGGGCAACTAAACTAGCTATACTGGGGGCAACTAAACTAGCTATACTGGGGGCAACTATAATAGCTATACTGATGGCAACTAAACTAGCTATACTGATGGCAACTAAACTAGCTATACTGGGGGCAACTAAACTAGCTATACTGGGGGCAACTATACTAGCTATACTGGGGGCAACTAAACTAGCTATAATGGGGGCAACTATACTAGCTATACTGGGGGCAACTATACTAGCTATACTGGGGGCAACTATACTAGCTATACTGGGGGCAACTATACTAGCTATACTGGGGCAACTATACTAGCTATACTGGGGCAACTATACTAGCTATACTGGGGGCAACTATACTAGCTATAATGGGGGCAACTATACTAGCTATAATGGGGGCAACTATACTAGCTATAATGGGGGCAACTATACTAGCTATACTGGGGGCAACTGTACTAGCTATACTGGGGGAAACTGTACTAGCTATACTGGGGGCAACTATACTAGCTATAATGGGGGCAACTATACTAGCTATACTGGGGGCAACTGTACTAGCTATACTGGGGGAAACTGTACTAGCTATACTGGGGGCAACTATACTAGCTATACTGGGGGCAACTATACTAGCTATACTGGGGGCAACTATACTAGCTATAATGGGGGCAAGTATACTAGCTATACTGGGGGCAAGTATACTAGCTATACTGGGGGCAACTATACTAGCTATAATGGGGGCAACTATACTAGCTATACTGGGGGCAACTGTACTAGCTATACTGGGGGCAACTGTACGAGCTATACTGGGGGCAACTATACTAACTATACTGGGGCAACTATACTAGCTATACTGGAGCAACTATACTAGCTATAATGGGGGCAACTATACTAGCTATACTGGGGCAACTATACTAGCTATACTGGGGCAACTATACTAGCTATACTGGGGGCAACTATACTAGCTATAATGGGGGCAACTATACTAGCTATAATGGGGGCAACTATACTAGCTATACTGGGGGCAACTATACTAGCTATAATGGGGGCAACTATACTAGCTTTACTGGGGGCAACTGTACTAGCTATACTGGGGGAAACTGTACTAGCTATACTGGGGGCAACTATACTAGCTATACTGGGGGCAACTATACTAGCTATACTGGGGGCAACTATACTAGCTATAATGGGGGCAAGTATACTAGCTATACTGGGGGCAAGTATACTAGCTATACTGGGGGCAACTATACTAGCTATAATGGGGGCAACTATACTAGCTATACTGGGGGCAACTGTACGAGCTATACTGGGGGCAACTATACTAACTATACTGGGGCAACTATACTAGCTATACTGGAGCAACTATACTAGCTATAATGGGGGCAACTATACTAGCTATAATGGGGGCAACTATACTAGCTATACTGGGGGCAACTATACTAGCTATACTGGGGGCAACTATACTGCTATACTGGGGGCAACTATACTAGCTATACTGGGGGCAACTAAACTAGCTATACTGGGGGCAACTATACTAACTTCATTGGGGGCAACTAGTTTCACTGGGGGCAACTATAGTAGCTTCACTGGGGGCAGCTATACTGGGGGAAAACTGTACTAGCTATACTGGGGGCAACTATACTAGCTATACTGGGGCAACTATACTAGCTAATACGTTAAATTACAGTTAGCTCCGCCCTCATCCGGTCATGACCACGCCCATTTTTTTGCCCAGCACCGGGGGCCAAATGCCCTAGGTACGCCACTGCCTGACAACTCCTTTAAAGGGAACCTGAAGTGAGAAGAGAGCCATCTTCATTTTCTAATAAACAATGCCAGTTGCCTGGCTTCTTTGCTGATGCTCTGCCACGAATACTATGTTACTGCCCTGGAATGAGCATGCAGATGAGATGCTTTGACTTTGGTCTGACTCCACTGACTGCATGCTTGTTGCAGGTGTGGGACTTAAACACAACAACACGCCAAAAGCTCTGCATGACAGCCAGGCAACCGGCATTGGTTATAAGGGAATGAAGATGGCAGCCTCCATATTTCTTTGATTTAAAGAGACTCCGTAACAAAAATTGCATCCTGTTTTTTATCATCCTACAAGTTCCAAAAGCTATTCTAATGTGTTCTGGCTTACTGCAGCACGTTCTACTATCACCATCTCTGTAATAAATCAACTTATCTCTCTCTTGTCAGACTTGTCAGCCTGTGTCTGGAAAGCTGCCAAGTTCTTCAGTGTTGTGGTTCTGCTATGAACTCCCCCATCCAGGCCCCTCTCTGCACACTGCCTGTGTATTATTTAGATTAGGGCAGCTTCTCTCTTCTCTCTTATCTTTTACAAGCTGGATAAATCCTCCTCTGAGCTGGCTGGGCTTTCACATACTGAGGAATTACATACAGGCAGAGCTGTCTGCACTCTGCAGGAAGAAACAGCCTGACACTTCAGTGGAAGATAGCTGCAGGGGGAAAGAAACACACAAATGATCTCTTGAGATTCAAAAGGAAGGGTGTATACAGCCTGCTTGTGTATGGATGTATTTTCTATGTGTGGACATGTTGTACATCAATCTACTTCCTGTTTTGGTGGCAATTTTGTTTGTTTATAAACAAACTTTTAAAAACTGTTTTTAACCACTTTTAATGCGGCGAGGAGCGGCGAAATTGTGACAGAAGGTAATAGGAGATGTCCCCTAACGCACTGGTATGTTTACTTTTGTGCGATTTTAACAATACAGATTCTCTAGGTTCCATTTAAAGGGACTCCGATTACCTTTCATGGGTATGCCTTTAAGACTTCGACCAGTACTGCAAAGTACTTAAAGATGCATGCGTACGAGAGAAACCAGTGCCGGGAGACTTGGGCGCAGGATACAGCCAGTATGGCTTATCCTGCTTCTGCACAAGTTCCCGGCAACATTAAATACTATTCCCCCTCTAGGTCCATGTGGATAGTGGGGAATGAAATAATTCGGGTTTCAGCAATTGCTAGAGGCCGAATTACAGTGTTTAAAAAGTAACTTCAGCTCCGTCTTCTGATGGCGCCGAAAGTTACTCACTGTGCTATAGCCGTAATTCCTATAACGGCCTATGGTGGCGCCGGCTGCGCCCAAATCTCCTGCGCTGGAATAGCAGTGTTCGAAGATGCATATCTTTCTGTAGCTTGTGCTCTCCTCTTTCATTTGATGCCTGAATCGTCGTTCTGCACCAAATAGTTTTCTTCTATGTCAATTTAAAGAACAAGCGACACCCATGCTAACCTAGAAATAAAAAACACGTATATAAGTAGATAAATACTACTTCTACTTGCATAACAGATGTATTGTGCTATCCGCGTAATGATTCCTGTGAATATTATAAAGGAAAAGCAGAGAATCCTACTCTAGGCAGTGGCCATCTTGCCAAGCTAATGCTGACATTATATCCTCCCTGACTCTTGTTTTCCCCCCTCCCTTCTCTTGCTCATTGTGTATTTATTAGTTGCCCTCTTCCCAGAGTCTTTTTTTATTTACACATCCAATCACTGAGTCACCCCAGCCTTGCTTGTAAACACAAGTGATCAGCTAGGCAGGGAAATAAATGGAAGAGGAGGAATATATTATAGATAAAAATAACTCCCAGCATTCAACTTTTTGGCACTGTTTGGCACTAGGGCCAGTGTTCCTATAGTATGTAATAACTCCAAACCATAACAGCAGAAAAAGTTTTGAATGCAGGATTAGCATCTTTATCACTTAATACACTCAGACCAGTTGCTGTTGAAATTTGATTTTTATGGTGACAATACCGCTTTCAAAATCACGGCTGCCATCTTGGCTATGTTATAACTTCTGGGTCACCCCTGTCTTCACTGTTAGAGAAGTGCATCACTCAATGAAGCAGGAAGAGGAAGTGACACGCATGGCCATTGTAAGGGGCTGCTCCAGAGGGGTCGTAGCACGACTTTGTTGGAAGTCGTCTGGATGAAAAGGCTGAAAGGGAAAAGGATGAAAAGTCGTCTGTAAGGCACACCCATGAGAGAAGCTCGGAGTCCCTTTAATGACACTTTGTTCCAAAACATCTCGCCCCTCTGAGAAAAATATTCCATCTTTACTGGACCGGAAGGATCCTCATACAGAAATCCTCCATGGAACACATAATAACCAGGTCTCCATATACACACATGGAGGACAATGGGGGAGGGAGTCAAGGCAAATGCACTTATTGTGAGAAAAGCAGCAAAGCACGTGAAAGTGATCATAAAAGACATGGAAAAATACACACAAGAAAAGAGCCATTTGCTCTGCAGGAAACGCGAGAATGGAAAATAATACAATACGCTGGAAAAACCTGTAAAACAAAAGCCGAGGATAAAAGTAACAACTACTACACATTAGACAAAGAAAATGGACGTGAGTTCTCCAAGGTTTATCACAATAGTCTCCTGTCCTTCTCTCTGGTCATCTTGTCTCACTCCTGCTTACAAGACTTCTCTCGATCCTCTCTCCTCCTCTGGAACACATTCCCTTAAAGGGACCCTAAGCAGTAAAAAAAAAGAATTCTGGACTTACCAGGGGCTTCCTCCAGCCCCCGTTAGCCCACGAGGTCCCCTGGCATCCTCTGCAGCTCTTCCTTGGTCCTGCTGGTGGCTCCGGTAATGCGGCGACTCCAGCAGTGTTGCGTGTGCATGCCCCCTGGCGCACATCTGTTGCATCATTACTCCGGTCACCGTAGTTGTCCTGCGCATGTGCAGACTGAACCGCGCATGCGCAGGACACTTACGGCAACTGGCGTTATAATGCAATGGGTTTGCGTTGGGGAATCGCACATGCAACGTTAGTTGAAGTTGCCGGAATTTCCATAACCGCCAGTGGGACCAACAAAGAGCCAAAGAGAATGCTGGGAGACCCCGTGGGCTAAGGGGGGCTGGAAGAAGCCCCAGGGAAGTCCAGAATTTTTTTTTAATTTTTTTTTTACTGCTCAGGATCCCTTTATCCTTCACTCACCTACACTTACCCTTTTTTAGGCGCAACCTGAAAACTCCCACCCAACTAGTGTTTTTGGCTCCTGCAGTCCGGTTCCGGCCAGAGTGTGCTCCTCCATACATCTGTGGCTCCAGTTTTCATCCTCTCAGGGGCGCCTTTCTTATGTGAAATGTAATACCATGCATCGGGTAATGGAGGAGAGGCGCCCCTGTGAGGCTGAAGTTGGGAGTGCACACAGTAAGGGAGGCACGCACTGTCTGGAACAGGTGTTTAGCTACACTGCATGGGCCCCAGGAACAAAAAAAGGTTTTGAGGGGAATGGTGGATGGAGACCAGGGTGGCGGGGTGTTGGACACATTTGGCAGCCCCTAATGGGAATGGGGGATCTGTCAGCAGAGCCCCAGGTCAATTTTGCCAAGGGGCCCCACTGTACCTAGAACTGACCCTGATTATAAATAGATGGCCACAAAACCAGACACCAGACTAAGTTTAGGCAAGGCGCTGGACTTAGCCCAGCAGGCCAGGAAGCCAGGAAAGACAAGACTTCATACTGCAGCCCCAGGCACAATACAGGCCCAAGGACTGGACCGAAGGCCGGACTTATAATAATTAGACACAGGTTCTTGCAGTCTGCTGGATAGTACTCAAAACTGCAGGCAAAGCCGTCTACTGGAGGGTAATGGAGCTACAGCCAGAGACATCAGCAAGGTTCAGCACCACCAGCAGGCAGAGCAGCGCAACTGCTATTCTGTGGCAGACCCACTTCCTTAGAAAGAACTGGATAGGTTTATAAAAAGTTTACTAAGAGAGAAATCTCAGAAGCTTGGTTGTTAGCACTGTGCTTTCTTGCTGCTTTATGGCTTATTCACAACTAACGCTGCTTCTCCCCTTATGCATATTTAAGTAAGGGGCGTGCCAGCATAACCAGAGCAACAACAGGCAATTTTGGTGCTCCATGAGTCAGGCAGAAGCAGCAGGGCAGAGGGAGAGACTGAAAGAGGTCAGCTGAGTGTAGAGCTGATGCTGCCACCTACAGTCTGCTGCCCTGAATCATGTGTTTCAATCAGCTTCATGGTAGGGCCGCCCCTGGTAAGGAGAGTGCTGTTGCAGGGGATCAGTGATGAAGTCAAGAGGATCCAGAGTTGGAGGTCAGGGGAGAGTGGGAGGAGTCAGAGCCAAAGATTAAGGAGGAAAGTGCCGGATGTAACGGATCAGTGAATAATGGCGCACAGCACCTATGCATAAAAATGGCACCGCATTAAAAAGATACGCTTATCGCTATTTATCGTTAGTACTGCATAATAATGGCGCACAGGGAAAAAAGAAAACCGGCACACAGTAACATTATTTATCAGTTGCGCCGTTCATATGCCAAACAGCAGACATTATTGTGCACAGTAACGTTATTTATCAATAGCGCCCTACATAAGCCAAACTGCAGATGTTATTTAACTGCAAAACGGTGATTGGATTTAATGTAACACTGTCAAGGTTAGGGTTAGGCACCACCAGGGGGTGCTTAGGGTTAGGCACCACCAGGGAGGTCTTAGGGTTAGGCACTACCAGGGGGTGCTTAGGGTTAGGCACCTCCAGGGGGGGGGGGGTTAGGGTTAGGCACCACCAGGGGGGTGGTTAGGGTTAGGCACCACCAGGGGGTGGTTAGGGTTAGGCACCACCAGGGGGGTGGTTAGGGTTAGGCACCACCAGGGGGGTGGTTAGGGTTAGGCACCAC
Source organism: Hyperolius riggenbachi (assembly GCF_040937935.1). NCBI lineage: Eukaryota > Metazoa > Chordata > Amphibia > Anura > Hyperoliidae > Hyperolius > Hyperolius riggenbachi. Next base: position 460,338,116 of record NC_090649.1, on the reverse strand, counting down.
CAGGGGGTGGTTAGGGTTAGGCACCACCAGGGGGTGGTTAGAGTTAGGCACCAACAGGGGGGTGGTTAGGGTTAGGCACCAACAGGGGGGTGGTTAGGGTTAGGCACCACCAGGGGGGGTCTTAGGGTTAGGCACCACCAGGGAAGTGGCTAGGGTTAGGCACCACCAGGGGGGGTCTAGGGGTTAGGGATAGGTACAGAGAGGGTCCTGTGTGTTAACACAAAATAACAATAAGGCTTTAAAGTTGAATAGCGATAAGCGACAAATGGATTAGCGGCAACAGGAAAATATTTTATATTTTGATTCTAAACTAGGGATGGAGTTGATGCGAATGTTAGCACCTTGGAAATGGACTAATAAGTTACAGCAGATGCTGCCTTTGCATGGTCTAATTCCAAGCTGCTTAAAGTAGACCTAAACTCTGTCTAAGGCCACATACACACATCAGACTATTGTCTTTGGAAAATGAAAGATCACAGACTAATCTTACCACCCTTCATGTAGTATGAGAGCCATACCTCTATTCTATGGAACTGTCTATTCTATGGAACTGAACTCCACATCAGAAAAAAATCATTGCAAGATGCAGCACACACAGATACTGTACAGACACAAAAGATCAGTATCTGCAAAAGATCGGTTCCTGCCAAAAATCCATTCCTGCAAAATGCAATGATAGTCTATGAGATCTGCAGATCATCATACACACATGATTTAACTGACATTCATCTGCAGATCAAGTAATCATCCGCAGATCTGAAAATCCATCCTGGTGGATCTGATCTGCAGATGAATGTCAGTTAAATCATGTGTGTATGATGATCTGCAGATCTCATAGACTATCATTGCAATTTGCAGGAATGGATTTTTGGCAGGAACAGATCTTTTGCAGATACTGATCTTTTGTGTCTGTACAGCATCTGTGTGTGCAGCATCTTGCCAAGATTTCTGTCTGATGGGGAGTTCAGCTCCATAGAATAGACTGTGTAGGTATGGCTCTCATACTACATGGAAGGGGGTAAAATTGGTCTGTGAGCTTTCATTTTCCAAAGATTATAGTCTGATGTGTGTATGAGCCTTAATTCTCCCTCATCTGTAAGTAATAGCTAATATGTAAGCCTATGTCTGCTTACATGAAAGCAGGAAGTAGACACACTGCAGATTTATAGCAGGAGTTCTGTAAGCTGTAACAAAGAAAAGTTTTTTTTCGTTAAAGGCTATTACGCTGTTGCTTATCTTTTATAGCAGAGAGGAAGTTTTGAGTTGAGATCTGCTTTAAATTAGCAAAAGTCATTTGCAATAACTGAATTATGAAGCTACGCACACATGTCCAACTAGCGCACAACATGCAGGACCACCCGCATGACCCAACCAACTGCGCGACCTGTATGTCCACACATCCAGACGGATAAACGACCAACTCATTTACATACTGCGCACACAAGTGGAATGACGGACTAGCGGAAAACAAGCCATTCACAAGTCGTTCAAACGACTTGTACACATGCATCAACTGCACAATATCAGACCAACACTCGTGTGAGTAGATTCCACAGTTGGAATGTTCGAAACACCCGTTAGCAGTCGCTCGTCAAGTCGTTTGCATGCGTACAAATGCCTGATTATCTCCAACAGACTAAAGCCAGACAGACGACCATCAGGCAGTTTGGTTGAGCGTGTGTATAGGCCTTCAGCCTGTCACTGACAATCATTGTCTGGAGCTGTAAATATCGGCCTGTTTCAGGGATACTCTCGGCTTGTGTTGGTGAATCGATCATTTCCTTTGTATAGAAAAAAAGGCTCATCAATAATGCACCACTCTCCTGCCAATAATCACATTACCATAACGATTTTCACGGACGGAGAGGAACCATCCTAATTCCCATTTGATGCTCGAGAGATGGTTGAAATCCGTTAGGGCTGTGTTTTTTCAAAGTGATTTTTGTTTTTTTGCGCATTTTTTTATTTGCGCCTCCTGGCGCTCCGCTGTGCTCTACCATTTTTGTACGAAGCGTTTTTCGTAAGCGCTTTTTCAGAGCGATTCTGTTTTTTCACTTCCTGATGTCTGTCAGTCAGGAAGTGAACTCTTTCACCCGGAAATGAATAAATACCATGTATTTATTCATAAAAGAGCGAATGGCATTGTCGCACAAAGCAATTTTGTGAGCAAAATTGCCCTAAAAATGGTACATGCAGCGCTTTGCTGAGCGGAAAGCTGACGAAATGCGCTGATATGAACTATCCCATACGGATTCATTGCACAAGCATTTTTAGGGCGATTATGAAAACCGCCGGCTCTGAAAAAAAGCGCAAAATGTCCTAGGTGTGAATGAGCCCTTAAAGTGTGCCTGAGACGAGAAGCGTCTCAGGTACCATACTTACCTGAGGCTTCTTTAAGCCCTGTTAAGACCGCTCATCCCTCGCCGCGTCTCGCTTCTTGAAGCCCCCTGAAGTCATCCTGTACCCGCTCCCTCCTTCTGAGACTTTCCAGCAAGCAATAACGACTACTGGAGGCTACTGCGCATGCGCAGCCCTGAGCTGTGCGCACCCTGATCGTGCTCCCGCTGCCGGGGGCGCTCTGCACATGCACAGTAGCGACTTTCCCACACTGCACATGCGTAGAATGCTGCCGTGCACTGGGACGTGAAGAGGCACGTTGCCGGCCAGCTTTCAGGGAGTCACACTGCTGGCCGGAGCGCCTCAGAAGAACGGCACGGACACAGGATAACTCCGGGGCTGCAAGAAGCCCCAGCTAAGTTACACTGCTTTTCTTTTTTTCTCTTTAGCAATTTTCAGAGAAGAATCATCCGAGCAATCAGATAAGTGCGATCGGAAATAACAGTTTGGAATACATTGATAAAGGTGCCCGTGAATGGTACAATCTCCCAAATAGTCACCCGTCCAATCCCAACAGACTGAAAGCATTGTTTGGAAATTTGGATCGTTGTTGATCGACAACGTTAATGGCATCTGATCTGATCGATCGCTTGGGAGAATGTACCGTTAATGGACATATTTATTTCACTATTAATATACCAACCTGTACTCCCTATCCATCACAACCGATTATGAAAAAAACATTTTTCGATCGACAAAATTGCCGTTGAATGATCACTTTAAGAATCGTTCCCAGTAGATTGGAAACAATAATGGAAATTATTTTCTGCTAATCCAATCACAACGATCTGATTGCTCAAATGATTCTTCGCTAAAAATTGGACTGTTAGTGGCCATCATAAAGGACAACTGAAGTGAGAGGTATATGGAGGCTGCCATATAGATTTTCTTTTAGGTGTGCGATTCCACTTGAGTGGCGCGCCTCTGCGAGACGCGAGACGGCTCTTCCGGGTCTGCCTGGAAAGCACACGAATCCCATCAGCCGTGCCATGCACGGCTATGGGATCCGCAGCCTCCCGCGCCGATTTGGATGGAAAAGCTGGCCGAATCGCTAGCGGATAGCGATTCGGCCGGCGTTACCATTGCACCCTATGGCAGAGTTTCCCCGCACTATCCGCCTGCGGGGAAACTCTGCGGATTCGCGGCGGTTTCCGCTCAAGTGGAAACGCGCCCTTAAACAATACTAGTTGCCTGGCAGTCCTGCTGATCTATTTGGCTGCAGTCGTGAATAACACCAGAAAAAAAGCATGCAGCTAATCTTGTCAGATCTGACAATAATGTCAGAAACACCTGATCTGCTGCATGCTTGTTCAGGGGCTATGGCTAAAAGTATTAGAGGCAGAGGATCAGCAGGACAGCCAGGCAACTGGTATTGCTTAACAGGAAATAAACATGGCAGCCTCCATATCCCTCTCTCTTCAGTTGTACTTTAAGGTCACATTCACAGTACCACGTTGCAGAGCTGCGTTATAAAGTCTTATAACGAAGCTTACCGCAATGCAATGCTAATCCTATGGGCCGTTTACAGTGCGACGTTATCGTTGCATTACCTCTTAACGCAGACACGTTGCGACTTTAACGTCTCATTAAAACGCAACCTCGCACTGTGAATACGCCCTAAAGGTACCCACTAATGGTAATATTCAACAAAGAACCATCCAAGCTATCAGATAAATGGGATCTGAAATAAAATGTCGTATTGCATCGATTATTTATTTCACCATCAGCGAACTGATATGTACTGTATAATGGCCGAAAACTGAGAAATAATTCATTGTTCCCATTTTTCTTATTATTCCCCTAAGGGCTCGTTTCCACTAGTGCGGTGCGAATCACCGGGATTCCACCGCAGACGAAATCGCATGCGGATGCGATTCCGCGTACGTTTTTTGCTGCGATTTCGCATAGGCAGGGTATATGCGAATTTAACCATGTCACTGCCTGGTTCAATTTACATTACTTTTCATGCGAATTCGCACGCAAAATCGCGGCAAAAAACGCATGTGCGTTTTCCCTATCAAATACATAGCCTGCGAATCGCCTGCATTCCACACGCAGGCAAATTCTGCAGGCTCTACCGTGCAGAAAAATCCAGCACAGAAAAACGCAGCAAAAAACTGACAAGTGGAAACAGGGCCATCCACTTGTATTGGTTATGCGCATCCGCATGCAGACAACGCATGCGGATTCACTCTAGTGGAAACGGGCCCTTAAAAAGCATTTATAATATAATAATTCTTAACAAAATGTACCACCAAAAAAGCCTAATTGGTGGGAGAAAAAAAAACAAGCTATAGATCATTTAGTTGTGATAAGTAGTGATAAAGTTATTGCCGAATCAATGGGAGGAGCACTGAAATGTGAAAATTCCTCTAGTCCATAAGGGGAAAACCCCCTTAGTGGTGAACTGGTTAATGCTTTTCTGCTTCCTAGCCATAACAACTGTTTCTCCGATCGACTAACTTGTTGCCAAACGATTATCTTTAGAATCGCTCACGGTCGACTTGGGACATCGAACAGGGTTTATTTTCTACCAACCTGATTGCATTTAACTGATCGCTTGGGCGATTCCTCCATGAAAATGTTACTAGTAGACTGCACTAATCTACAAAAGAATGCTTTTGTGCCGCTCGGTGCTGTCTTTTTGTTTGCCAGGTGGTGATTTCGGTGTAATTATAGCGGGAAGAGGATAAAATGAGGCTCTCTGGCAATGCAGCCTCCGCAGGCACAATCCACGCATCTTGTAGCGAGGGAAGCATGCAGCTCCCTATGATAATTATAATAATGTATGACATTAGCGGGCTGTGTCTGTGAGAGGCTCCCCATGCTGTATGTTCTCAGTCAGGAGGGAGGGAGGGAGGAGGAGGAAGAAGAGGAGAGGGAGGAGGAGGAGGTAAAAGCAGAGAAAGAGAGAGGAAAAAAGAGCAAGGCTGAGGGTTCTTCCACTCCTGTCACCACCTGACCCTACACTAAACTCCAGCAGCAGCACCCAGGTCCTCCTGCCCACCCAAAGCTGAGGGGCAGCAGCATGGATCTCAAGGAAGGTGATATTGTGGAGAAGGGCACTTCTGCCAGTGGGGTGGTGGTACAAGTCAGAGAGAAGAAAGGACCCTTGAGGGCAGCGATCCCTTACATGCCGTTCCCCGTCGCTGTCATCTGCCTCTTCCTCAATACTTTCGTGCCAGGGCTGGGTGAGTAAAGAATGGGGGCTTCTGGGAGTTTGGGTCAGAACTATTTTCCATTCTTCTGAGACCGACTGATCGAGACAGGTGCAAGGAAAACTGGAGCAGTTGCCAAAAGTAGCAGTTGAATGGGGGGAAAAAAACAAAACAAAAAGAATCTCAGGTTCATGACAAGAATTGGGAGGGAGAGTGGAGCAATTGCCCCCCAAAAAACAATCACAATCTGTGAGAAGGGTTTATGGAACAGGGTGCCCAGTGCAGACAATTACGTTTTACTATTTAGTATTTATATATCGCCGACATCTTCCACAGGGCTGTGCAGAGTATATTGTCTTGTCACTTAACTGACTGTCCCTCAGAGGAGCTCACAATCATATCCCTACCATAGTCATATGTCCATCATAGTCTAGGGCTAATTTTTGAGGGATGCCAGTTAAATTATTTGTATGTCTTTCGGGATGTGGGAGGAAAACAGAGTGCCCGGAGGATCCAGGCAGACATGGGGAAAAAATACAAACTCCATTCAGATAGTGCCCTGGTTGGGGAATTAGAACCAGGAACCCAGTGCTGCGAGGCACTAACAAATCTAATAAAGGTTCCTACTAATTGTTTTCCAAAACTGGTCCACTTTTTGCCCTGGTTTTCTAGTAAACCTGACTTGATAAATGCCCCCCCCCCCCCCCCCCTTTGTTTTACCCCTGTAACAGATGCAGCCTTCTTGCCCCATTTCCTCTGCAGATCACTTGATCCTTTCCCTCATTCTGTCACACCGAACAGGTGAACAGTGTTGCTTCGGTTTCTTTACGCCTGGCTAGATTGATTTCCACTCTTTATGTCACCCAACAGCTGCAAAATCATTCTCGCCTGAGTTTTCTCTGCACCTGATTTGATAATGACCCCCCCCCTTATGTCACCTAATTGCTGTGACACATTTGTCCCAGTTTTCTATGCACCATCTTGATATATCATCCCTCACGAGTCTTGGTCATCGGTAGAAAGTTTGTTGTGCTGTTTATATCACGCTTCTCACCAGTTGGACCTGAAGGGGACATTAGACAAAGGAGAAAGAAATATATTCTGATAGGAGATGCCTGTGTGAGGCTCAGAGGTGTAACGAGAGGGGAGTAGTCCCTGCGATTAGAGGGGGGCTCAGAGCTGTGGGGTGCCCCCAACTACCAACCTTCCCTTCCTCCGATACAGGGGATCTATACTTCACATCAGGTTTTTTGTGGCTACACTTGTTATGGATGTGAAGTTATGACCCTTGTGAGATGGTTCCTAGGGCCGGGAAGGGCACCAAGGCGAGGCAAGGGAAGAGGTGGGGACCCCATCAAAGTTTCGCTGGGGGGCCCCATGAAATGTAGTTATGCCACTGGTGAGGCTGACAGGTTTCCTACAATTTATATTATGATCAGAATTGTCACATTTCGGGGATATCAGCAGTTTTCTGTTTCTGTAAAGGAGACAGGAGTCCGATGTCACAAATGATTTGTCCTCCACCGCAAGTCTGTATAGCCCTTAGTGTCCTAATGTACCCTCATAGCCTTTAGTAGACCTCTGACATTCTGTCATGACAACCGATCCAGCGTGGATAGCAGGGTAGGCAGCGCTCAGGTCTGGGTTCAGGTTGTGGTGAGACTTATTGTCTCATTAGTGTGGTAGAGCTACAGGTTGCCTCGCCCTGCTGTAACACACTGTAACGGATTTAGCTGGCCGTCCGTCAGATTCAGAAACAAAGGCATCGGTTTTATATGATGCGTTAGCTCGGAACAAGCTGTGATCTGTGTCATCCCAGGCTGGTTTCCATGCATTTACTGTCAGTGTGGCTAGCTACAAGTGAGCTACATAAGGCAGCGCCAGGAGCTATCGCCGGGCTTAAAGGGATACTGTAGGGGGGTCGGGGGAAAATGAGTTGAACTTACCCAGGGCTTCTAATGGCCCCCCGCAGACATCCTGTACCCACGCAGCCACTCACCGATGCTCCGGCCCCGCCTCCAGCTCACTTCTGGAATTTCAGACTTTAAAGTCTGAAAACCACTGCGCCTGCGCAGCTGCATCCTCGCTCCCGCTGATGTCACCAGGAGAGTATTGCACAAGTCCAGTATGGTCTTTGGTCTGCGCAGTATGCTCCTGGTGCCATCAGCGGGAGAGAGGACACGGCAATGCAGGCGCAGTGGTTTTCTGACTTTACTTTAAAGTCAGAAATTCCAGAAGTGAACTGGAGGCGGGGCCGGAGCATCAGTGAGTGGCTGCGCGTGCACAGGATGTCTGTGGGGGGGCCATTAGAAGCCCCGGGTAACTTCAACTCATTTTCCCCCGACCCACCTACAGTATCCCTTTAAAGTGCAGTGATAAAGTATGCAATGGATTTCGAAGCTTTTTGTTTTGTTTTGTTTTAGCCAGCCAGAAAACAATTGTTCCGGGCTTAAAGAGCAATGATAAAGTATGCAATGGATTTTTGAAGCTTTGCGGATTCTTTTTTGCCAGCCAGAAAACAATTGTTCTGGGCTTAAAGTGCAGTGATCAAGTATGCAATGGATTTTGAAGCTTTGTGTTTTGTTTTATCCAGCCACAAAACAATTGTTCTGGTGCAACAAACTTATCTTGTATGGTCTCTGGAGGCTGCTCTGATAGTGTGGAGCACCTGGAGGAAGCTTCCTCTTCCTCTTAGGTCAGTCGCATCCCTGGCTCCCCTGTAGACGCGAGTCAGCATGTTTGCATCCCCGGCTCCCCTGTAGATGTGGGTCAGCGCTGACACTTGCTGCAGGGATGTTGCTGATTGGTCTGTTTCTTCTGGGGGCTTGGTCTGTGCTCTATTCCTGCTATATAAGCGCTGGGCATTCAGTTGCTTGTGGTCCGTTATAGCTATCAGGTCACTGAGTGCTGGACATTGCTTTGCTACTCAGTCTAGTTAAAGTTCTGCTGAGATAGATATATATCTATCCTTAGTTAGTATTGTATATTGTATTATTGTGATTGTTCTCTGTGTATGACCCGGCAAGCCCTCCACTTTGATTAAAGTCTCATCCCTCTGTACTACTGTCATCTGATACTCGATATCGACCTCGGCTAGCCTATCGACCCTGTCTCTGCCTAATCCTTAACTGTACCTCAGCCATTTGACCTATGTGTATGACTCCGGCCTGTATAACGTTCTTGCACCTGTCTTAGCCTGCTGTACTTTAGCCATCTGATTACCAGTGTATGATCCTAGCCTGTTATTGACCTTGCTCTGCCTCAGTACCTGTGTACCGCATATCTCTGACTTCACTTGTATGACCTCAGTTGACGATCTGACCTCGATTATCGTATACTCAGTGTACACTTCATAGCCTGCATCACAGCCAGCGTTACATCCGGGCTTAAAGTGAAGTGATAATGTATGCAATGGATTTTGAAGCTTAGTGGATTCCTTTTTGCCAGCCAGAAAACAATTGTTCCGGGCTTAAAGTGCAGTGATAAAGTATGCAATGGGTTTTGAAGCTTTGTGGATTGTTTTTTTTGCAAGCCAGAAACAATTGTTCCTGACCATTTCAGTGCGGTGGCAGCTATTAATACTAGTGAACGTTTATGCACTCTGGGCTTGTGCACTGTCCTATGGAGGGGGAAGGGGGACCAGAAGCAGGAGGCTCCCCAAAGGCAACAGATCAGTTGGTTGTGAAATTCCACCAGTTGCTTTTTTTGATAGGCACAGAAGAGGAAGGAAGATTGCACAGACATCAGACTGATGGCTAAAGGTGGCCACACACCATACCATGTTTTAAATATCTGTTCAATTCAAGAATTGCAATCAATTTTTTTGACTGATTATAACATTTCAAAAATATGGCCAATATACCACACACATATGTTAAATGTTTCCATAATTATGATAAAAGTGATTGGAAACTCTGAGAAAATTGCTAGGGCGTGTATATTAATTAATTGACAATCTAAAGGTGGCCATTAACGGTCCAATTTCTAGCAAAAAATCGTTTGAGCAATTAGAAATTCTGATCGGATTGGTTGTTAATAATCTCCATTAATAGGCACAATGGATTATGAACGATTATAAAAATAGTCGTCTGATTGGATTTTGGTCAAACCAAAATTTGAATTTTCTTGTTGGTTGTGATAGATAGGAAGCAAAGATTTGCATTGTATTGATGCCCAAAGATTTGGGGAAATTACAGTGGCTACTGTGGGATCATCTCCATTGACTTTCATTAAAGAGGAACATTAACCAAGGCCTTCTTCACACTGCATATTGGTGTCAGCGGTGCGGTGCGGCGGCCGTGCCACACCACACTACCAAAAACAGGCCTTCGGGGAATGCTGCGTTACTATGTGGTATTCCCCTTCTGGCATCCGGCCAAACAGGAAGTGATGCGCGCTTGCGGTCGCTTCCTGTTTTGGGTATACGGAATGGCACGGAAGCGTATTGCAAAAATACGCTTCCGTGCATGCGCGTTGCAACGTTACCGCACCGCCCTGCCAATTTTTTTTTTAAATCCCCACATCGCCATAGACTTGCATGATTTCCGGTCCGCCACACGTCAACACAGATACACACAGCAACGTAGTTATGGAAGAGTGTCAGATTGAGCACTTTCGGCGCACCGCAAGTAATATGAAAGCACCCATTGACTTTCATTGCCCTTCCTTAGCAGTGCGTGAATTGCCATGATGGACCGCGCCAGTGTGAAAGGACCCTAAAGAGATGTCTATCTTTTGTTGTATATCATACCAATCTAAGACAGGCCTGGATTTACCTCACAGGAGCCTATAGGCACAGATGTCCTGGCACCTTAGACTTTGCCCTCCACAAACCTACAAGCCCCGCCAAACTGCACCACTACTTTGTTGGCTGACCCAGCTGTCACTTGTCCCTTACTTCCCTTGCCCATACAGGTGCCCCTTAGTATTAGGTAGCTAGAAGTACTCTCAATATTAAGTAGCTAGAGGTTCCCTCAAGTATTAGGTAGCTAGAGGAACCTCAGTATTAAGAGAGACTGTACTGAAGAGAGATCTCGTCAGTGGAATGCTGAGAACACGGCGAGTAATCTCTCATTTCCACTCTCATGAGGACTCTGCATAGGGAAGGAGGAAGGCACCCTGGGAGGGGAGTGGGCCACATTTCCATCATCAGGCGCCTGTAGGAACGTGCCTATAGTGCCTTATGGTAAATCCGGCCCTGATCTAAGATGTATGGCCAGATTGACAAAGAGACAGATCTCTCTCTGATTGGAGAGAGATCTGTCAGCTGTCCATACACTGCAGTCCGATTCCTGATAGATTTCAGCATGAAACGTTTCAGTAATCGGCCTAGTGACGCCGCGTCTGCTTCCTGCCTGCAGGCGTTTAGCGATCTTTAAAGTGAATGGGCCCTAATCCCTGCATACAGTGAACGTCCCAGAAGACTTGCTGTTTTGGAGACTCTCTGCCCTGCTCATGTGGCCATCACTTGCCAAAGTCGCTGAGATCCTTACGCTTGCTAGTTTTTCTGCTTTGAACACATCTCCTTTGAGTAATGATTGCACATTTGTCGCCAAATATGTCCTGTCCCTTGACAGCTGCCACCGTAATCAGAAAATCCATGTCGTTCATTTCACCCATCAGCGGCTCAATGCTGACGATGATCAGCATATATTTCTATTCCACTTTATCTAGAGTCCATATTTTGTTTAACCTCCCCACCGCCCGGATATACTTTACCTCATATATTGCTTTCCCTATGATGGTGTACTGTGCATACCAAGGGGATGTTGCCTTTACAGTATACCTGTGAGATAGAAAAGTGCCCTTAAAGAGGAACTGTAACCAAAGATTGAACTTCATCCCAATCAGTAGCTGATACCCCCTTTCCCATGAGAAATCTTTTCCTTTTTTCAAATAGATCATCAGGGGGGTCTGTATGGCTGATATTGTGGTGAAACCCCTCCCACAGTGTGATGTCATGACCATGGCGCTAACAGTTTCCTGTCTGTGAGTCTTAGCTGTTTCCAACTCCCAAGCAACCAGTATCTCCCTCTGTGCAGATGTATATCTATAAAAAAACAACAACAAAAACAACCTTTTAGCCGTTCACATTGTCAGGGTGTGTGTTATAGATAATGGCAATTGGTGCTGTCTGTGTTTTTTTTTTCATGTCTGCCTGTAGTAAAGATGATGACCCGCAGGGTCATTGTGGATCAAACATTGTGAACCAATTACATGGCAAATATTAATAATTTCTTGATCTCGTTTCTATTTACTTCTCACTTTGCAATGTATTGATTTATTCCCCCCCCTCCCCCTTTTAAAGGAGTACTCACCTCAGGAGGGAGGAGCCTCTGGATCCTAAGATGCTTCTCCCATCCTCCTCCGTAGTTTTGTTCCAAAGCTCTGTCCCGCTGAGGCTCGGGCAGAAATGGTCAAGCCTGATCTGGTCTGTGTTACTGCTCAGGTGCAGGCAGCCTGTGCCACACACTTGATTCGGCTATTTACGAAAATTAAAAAATCGAGCAGGGCAGAGTTAGCACGCATGCGCAAAGCGCAGCAAAACAGACTTTCGGGGTCCCACTGCTGGAATGAGACTGCGGAGGAGGACGAGGCAAGCCTCTTTAGGCTCCCACCTCCCAGACTAAAACTCTACTCAGCAGCACTGAAAAGGCTTGGTGTTTCTTTAACAGGTTCACAGCATCAACTTTGTTTTTCTTACCCAAGCCTCCTTTTTAGCTGCACAGAAGAAAACTGCCCGGGCATTTTTCCCCTGATGCTGTGCTAAGCATGATGGGATTTCTGATGTTGTTCTCCTTCTGCTGTTTTGGCGATAATTTGTTTTTTTTAATTTTGAATTTGAGATTTGAAGCCTAGCGCACAGCTGGGAGGGGTGATCAGGACTCAGGACAGTTGGAACTGTTTTTTCATGCTCCTGGTCACCTCCTTTCAATCAAAAAGATGGCTGCCCACATGAAAAAGATGGCTGCCCCCACGAAATCACAAACATTTGCCGGTTTTTTTTTTAAACAGTGTGTGTAAGAGATTATATTACCTATCTATTTTAATTAACATAACTAATGGAACTTTATGACAGTATGTTTGTTTAGGCTGAAGTTCCCCTTTAAAGCGGAATATAACCCTGCATTTCAACTTTGCTCTAAAATATTATTTACAGCATATTATATGCAAAAAGCATTTTTTTTTTTACTAGACCAGCATTGGAAGGGTTAAACACAGAGGTTTAAAGTTCCGTGGAGAGATATGCAGAAGTTCAGATAGATACATTCTATTTAGTTGAATGTATCTATTGATAAATGTTACACACTCTTTGGCTGTCCTCCAAGCTCCTTCTCAGTGAGAGAGATGAGTCACATTCAACACTTAGATACATTTATGTAAACAAAATGTATCTATTTTAGCTTCGGATGCGTCTGCAGAAATCTCCAGGAACTTTAAAGCCCTGTGTAACCCTTCCAATGCTGGTCTAGTAAAAAAAAAAAAAATGCTGGTTGCATATAATATACTGTAAATAATGTTTTAGAGCAAAGTTGAAATGCAGGGTTATATTCCGCTTTAAGGTACACTTTAAAGAGAAACTTTAGCAGAAAGGGGAAACAAATAAATACATTTCAAAGTGAGAAGTTAAAAAATAGAAGACCAAGAAACAATTGTTTTTCTCATCAGTTTATTTTCACCTAGGATGTCCTATAAGTGTTTTTACGTCACGTTTAATGCTATCATAGCTCCCAACTGTCCCTCTTTTGGAGAGACAGTCCCTCTTTGGAAGCCCTGTCCCTCTGTCCCTATTTCCTACCTATTTGTCTCTCTTTCAGGACTTTGTCCCTCTTTCTATGTAAATATATTCATTTCTCTACTAAAAATGTGTTTGATTGACTCTAAACTTTATTCCCATCCTTTAAATTGATATATTACTAATTTTAAAAATGTTAATATGAAGGAAAATGAACCAGGATAGAAAGTACCAGTGTGGTTTGAATTATAAAACAACATATTTTTCTTATGACGTCTTTATGGTATGGGTGACTAGGGGGCGTGGTCAGGGGTGTGGCTTAAGTGTCCCTCTTTCTCATCTCAAAAAGTTGGGAGGTATGTGCTATGATTACATTATTATGGTATATAATGATAACATTGGATGGATTGTTTGGATTTGTGCAGCATGATGGGGTTTTCTTCTCTTTTGTTGTATAATTGTGAGGCAAAAAACATTCTGACGCTCTTGTCTCCTATATCCCTCTCCAATGCTGTGCTGTATGTGAGGAGAGAGATGAGAGAGAGAGATGGCTCGCCACACAGAGTATCTGAGAAAGATATACACAAATGCAGACAGTCTGGTACTAACATGTGGCTCCCTGCAGAAAGTCACTGCCGTTTGTTTTACATGTTTGTTTTTTTTATTGCATGGGGATTTATTGTTTAAATTATGTGAAATTTTAATTGTATAAACAATCCTAGAAAATAACATAATATGAGAACTCTCTGTGTAGATTAAGAGTACCTAATGTGCTGTATTCCACTGGTGAGCAATAAAGACGTATTGAAAAAAGGGCCTTACCTATTGCCCCCACTACCCCAGGGACTGCAAGGGTCTATAGAGTTTTGCTTCTCATTAAAGTTACCTGCACTGCATTGGGCCTCCTCTGGGATTCCCTACACTCTGTGCCTCCTGCTCCTGTGTCTTCCTGCGTGTCACATGACCAGCATCAGGAGTCGGGGGCATGCAGGCAGGCAGCATAGAGTGCAAGGCTGCAGGGAAGAGCAGGGGATACTAGATGCAGCCCTGGAATAGGTAAATATATTGCTCTGCTGCACTACTCTGCAACACAGGGTAACCAGGAGGGTGGGGGAGGGGGGATTGAAGTGCATGAAAGGAGGGACTGGTGACACAATTGGGAGAAGTTGCATCCTAGTGAGGGGGGTCTCATGGCATTTTTGTAGGGTGAGCTGTAGTTACACCCTTGATTGTAGCAGTTTTACTTTCCCTCTCCCCTGGCTCCTCCCACTCACATATACATAGGCGTCCTCTGCAGCCTTCCTCCCTCCTTTGTCCTTGCTTGTCGTCACACATGAAGGTTGCCAGGCTGTAAGCACTCTCACACTAGTGTTGTCCGGATCATGAACGATCCGAATCTATTTTGTGAGTCGAATCATCCGAATCATCAAAATGAGTGATTCGGGTTGCAAAAGGGGCGGGGCCAGGAGCGACACGCCCCCTCGCAGCGGGGTCCTGGAAGCAGAGCTGAGATGGATCACTCTGTTGGAGGGGAGCCAGCCTTGCACAGCCACAGGTAGATAAGAGAGAGGGGACATGGGTGCCACTGCCAGACATGTGTAGAGCACACATACTGGCTGAAATGTGCTGCTCATTATAGGCTGTCTGTTCCGTAGTGCTGCACAGTGATCACATTGGAAGCTTTTGGCTCAGCTCAGCACAGCTCAGTAACTTTGCAGGCACTGTGATTGCTGCGCAATATGATCCTCCTGCACTCGCTCTAAACAGCTGCACTTTACTTCTGGGAATGCTTTGGGGAATGATTTTTTTCACTGTGCGACGTTTGCATTCAAAGTACACAGATGAGCATATAGGTGAAATACATGTAAAGCATATGATTGCAGCATGTGGGTATTGTGTGCAAACAAACATTTCTGCTCTCTGCTCGCCCCTCCTCCCATCTCTGTCCACTCCCTGCCCTCTGTCCATCTTCTCCCCTTCTCTGTGTGTCCACCCCCCTCCCCTTCTCTGTCCACAGCAGGGAAAGACCTGTCCTGCTATTCATTTCACCCCCGAATGCTTCGGTAGTAAAATAATCCGAGATTCGGATCAAAGATCCGGATCTTTTCAATGATCCGATTCGAATCATCCGGATCATTGAAAAGATCCGAACTTCCCATCTCTATTTCACACAGAGCCTAGGTACAAATGGGAGGAGTGGAAGCATTGTCAGGTGGGTGGGCAGGGAGTGAGGTCACAGGGGTGGTGAGGAGGTGGGGCCCAGTACAGCCTCTCTTTTTGCAGCTCCAGCAACTGGACACTGAGGTCGATGCCTGTGCGGGTTTACTTTTAAAGAGGAGCTGTCAGCCATACTATCTTAGAAAAAACAACAACACATGTATAAGTAGATAAATACTTGCTCTACTTGCATAACATACAGTATGTATTGCACTGTCCATGTTTTGATTTTAGGGATTTTTGCTATGGTAAAAAAAAGATTAAATCCTTCTTAGGATTCTCTATTTTAAATGTATCTATCTTGAAACCAATCCTGATGTCATTTCCTCCCTTACTCTCTTCTGCCTTAGACCCCGTTCACACTGCACGCATTTCCGTCCGCGTTTCTGGAATGTATGCAGGAGGCCGACACGCACGACATCAGACAGTGCATAGTCTGCACTGTCTGATGTTCACACTGCATGCGTTCCGGACCTGTGCGGTACGGGAACGCATGCTGCACGCATTTTTTCCAAAAACACGCGGCTGTCCCATTCACTTTCAGTGAATTGGATCAGCCACGCAACGCATACAAACGTGGATGGCGTGCGTTCGTATGCGTTGCGTTCCGAACGCACGGCCGTCCGCGTTCGTAATGTGAACTGGGCCTTATTGCGTATGCATTGCCCGCCCCCCTCCCAGTCTTCAGGCAGTCCCATCCAGCTCTGCATTAGAAAGTGCACTGTCTCATCATGAGAAATATTGGCCAATCAGAGAGGAACAGAGGTTTGGGAGGGGAAAATAGGAGGGAAAGAGTCTTCAGCCAATCAGGCTGCATTAGTTAAGTCTGAGGGGAAAGTAAAAAAAAGCAAAAGAAGACAACCCAGCAGAAAAGTAAGTAACTAAAATCTGACAAAACCGACATGTTTTTGATTAGTCCATCTCCTCATGGGGGATTCTCACTTTGTTTTCAAAAGTTTCCCAACCCTGTCTTCGAGTACCACCAACAGTGCATGTTTTGTGGAAATCCCCAGAGGTAGTTAATCAGCTCTGCTGAGACACTAATTACCTCACCTGTGAATGTTTGTGGTTTCCTGCAAAACATGTACTGTTGGTGGGCCTTGAGGACAGGGTTGGGAAGCCCTGCCTTAAGTGACCATTATCGCGAAAAAAGTACAGTAAGCAGTTAAAATCTGACAGAACCGACAGGTTTTGGCCCAGCCCATCTCCTCATGGGGGATTCTCAGGGTCTCCTTTGTTTTCAACAGCATTTCCTGAACAGCAGTTTAACTGCCAAAATAGTAGGATACCAGCCAGTCTTCCTACTCACTTGCACCCTATTTTGTCAGTTAGACATTGTAACTGCTGTTCAGGAAATACTGTTGTAAACAAAGAAAACCCTGAGAATCTCCAACGAGGAGATGGACTGGCCCAAAACCTGTCGGTTCTGTCAGATTTTAATTGCCTACTTTTTTCGCAATAGCGGTCCTTTAAACGGAAGTTTAACTGTGCCAAAATAGTAAGATACCAGCCAGCCTCTCGACTTGCACACCATTTTGTCAGTTAGACTGAGCGATTTCCATTCAGGAAATGCTTTTGAGAACCCAGAGAATCCCTCATGAGGAGATGGACTAGCCCAAAACCTGTCGGTTCTGTCAGGTTTTAACTGCTTACATTTTTCGTTGGAGTGGCCCTGTAATAAATGAACGATTCTGACTATTCTGCAGTACGGTGTTATGTTTTATTGGTGTGCTATGAACTCCTGTAAATGAGAAAACTCTGTACAGTGCTCTGTAGAGAAGGACTGCTGCTTTGTTAATCCACCTTCACAGCGTTCATACCCAGAAACAAGAGCAGCAGTGATCACACACAGCTCTGTCTATAGACTGTCTGCAGGGCTCACATCTCCCGCTGCTACCCTGCGTCTATAAATCTATAAATGTTACTGTGCAGTATGTGGGCTGATAGAATGTGTAGAAGGGAGGCAAGAAAAGGTCAGGCTACCAGTCCTGGGGAATTCATGTCAGCAGTTGAAATCGGGTCACTCCTCCGTCATGACATAGATTATTATTTACTGCCGACATCTTCCACAGCACTGTACAGGGTGTATACAGAGCAGGATCATTGGCCAGGCAATCTAGGCAGGTGCCTGGGGCCTAGTGGGTTTCAGGGGGCCCCCCAGCCACCATCTCTGACCTCTTCAGCTTACCAAAAGGCCCACAAGAGGGCCCCAAATCTACTAACTAGGGTCCCATTACATCTTAATCCATCATTGGATCTTGTTACTAATTGTCCCTCAGAGGGGCTCACACTCTAGACCCTACCAACAACAATAACGAAACATTTGTAAAGCGATTTTCTCCCGTAAGACCCAACATAGCTCCCAACTGTCCCCCTGTCTTCCTCATCGCCTCTTCACCTGACTGCACCCCGCATCACCCAATCCCATGCACACCTCCAGGACTTCTCAAGAGCTGCTCCAACACTATGGAACTCCCTACCTCCCCCATGCACCTCCATTACTGTACACCCATCCTATAGATTTGAGTGAACTCGACTTGCCTAATCTCCATACTCCCATCCAGTGACTGACTAAGCATTAGGTTGTACTCATACTGTGCTGCGTGATCTGGTTTTTCTTGTATTCCTGTATTGTCATATTGCTGAATGTCACCCCTAAATATTGTCTGTAACCTAAACTAATGTCCAGCGCTGCGTAATATGTTGGTGCTTTATAAATACAATAAATAAATACATTTGACCCTCTTTCAGGACTTATGTACAGATCTATTTAAATATATGTATTTTTCTACTGAAAAATGAGTTTAATTGACCCTAAACTTTATTCCCATCCTTTAAATTAATATATAGTTCTTATTTTCAAATGTTAATATGAAGGAAAATGAACTAGGATAGAAAGGACCAGTAGGGTTTGAATTATACAACAACTTATGTTTCCGATTCAATCTTTATGGTATGCATGAGTAAGGGTGTGCTGGGGGCGTGGTAAGGGGTGTGGCTTAAGTGTCCCTCTTTCTTATCTAGAAAAGTTGGGAGGTATGCCCAAAGCGCATAAGCTTGTCTCAGATCAGTACATAGTGATGTCCAGTACAGTACAGTGAAGTACAGGGGGAAAAGTTTTGATGTAAACGTGTCCAGGGTTGGAGCTGTCTCGATTAAGTTTGTCAAGGCATTCCACAGGGTAGGAGCAGCATGACAGAAAGCTCGGTGCCAAAGGTTTTTAGTTGGCCTCTGGGGGTGGTCAAGTTATTGATTCCTTTATTGGTAGCCAAATACAGTTCCAACGAATCCTTTAGGTATCCGGGGCCAACGCTGTGTAGGGATTTGAATTTCAGCATGCCAATTTTGAAAGGGATTCTCCATTTTATGGGTAGCCAGTGTAGTGAGCAAAGGATTGGGGTTATGTGGCAATGCCAAGGTTGGCTTGTTAACAGCCTTGTGGAAGCATTCTAAACTAGCTGCAGGCAGTGTATGCCTTTATTTGGAAGGCCTGAGTATTGAAATAGTCCAGCTGGGATGTGGTGAGGAGGTGTACTAGGGTTGGAAGATCCTCTGAGGAGCTTAATTTTTGCAATATTCCATAGGTAAAGGAAGGAATGTTTCATCACAAGCTGAAATTTGATTCCCAAAGTGTAATTCGCCATCAATCAGTAAACCCGACTGCGCACAGTGCTGGAGCTAGTGAGATCTGAGTTCCCTATCCTCAGTGGTCTTGACTGTGTCTGGAGCTGCTGTGCTGCTAGGCAACCTGACCTGACCACTGACCTCCGAAGACAAGAACCTTGGCTTTGTCAGCATTTCCTTTAAGCCAGTTGTCATTCATCCACTCCTGAAGCTCAGCTAAGCAGATGATTATTTTTGGGATGGGGTCGGTCATGTCTGGTTTGAATGACACATATAGCTGGGCGTCCTCATCATAGCAGTGGTATGTCTTACCGTGGTAGGACTACTATAGTCCGATGTCCATCATAGTCTAGGGCCAATTTTTTTAGGGAGCAGCCAGTTAACTTATCTGCATGTTTTAGGGGTGTGGAAGGAAACAGGAGTGCCTGGAGGAAACCCACTCACACACAAACACAGGGAGTAAATACAAAACTCCTAGCGCCCTGGCCGGGATTCAAACCAGGGACCCAGAGCTGCAGGGCAACAGTGCTAACCTCTATACCACCGTGCTGCCCATATATGAAGAAAAGGAGGTATTCGGATATATAGCCTTCACTATCCACTGTCAGTCCTCTCCCAGCCTATGAGTGACCAGGTGACCTTCAGACAGGGCTGACCCCCAAGACCAGGGAGAGGGTCAGTGACATCCCCACACATAGTGGGGCAGATTTATCAAAGCCAGTGCAAGGAAAACTGCAGCAGATGTCCAGAACAAAGATTCTGATTGGTTGCTCCAAAACTTCTTCCCCTCCACCCTTCTGAAAGTGCCCATTAATGGTACAATCTCCCGAACAACTGGCCATACGATCAATCACATCGGGTACCGTTAATTGTGCCAATCAATGACAACAATCCTATCGATCATTCTGTTGATCCAAATTTCAGATTGTTTCTATTAGTCTGATTGGATTATCATTTTCTCTCCGTTGGTGAGCCTGAACGATTGTTTCTGATTGATGGCAATGATCGGATTGGACGGTCAATCGCATGGGAGATTGTACCGTTAATGGGCAGCTGAAAGTGCCATTACTTTCTAATTTTATTTATTTAGTATTTTATAGCACTGACATCTTACAGAGGGCTTCACGCAGCATAGAATCTTGTCATTCGCTACAATCTAGCATACTAGTCATGCGTGTTGCTATCATAGTCTAAGGCCAATTTGGGGGAAGCCAAAAAACGTATTTGTATTCATTTGGAATGTAGGAGAATAATTTGAGTGCCTGGAGGAAGCCTTTATAAGGCCTCTTTCACAGTAGGACGTTGCGGTTTGATGCAACGTTAAATTTGCAACGCAAATTACAACGCAACGCCCCTAAAAAGTCGCAACGCAACTTAAAGTGGATCCGAGATGAACTTTTACTCCTTGCATAACTGTGTTCCTTTCCTATTGTTTATAGGGCAATACTTTTTTGTTTTGGAGGGAAGGGACACGGGCGGGTAGCGCCGATACGGAGGAGGCGGGGGAGCGGCGCTGACAGACAGCACATAGGTAAACCTTGTGCTGGCGACACGCTGTGTGTCGCCAGCACTGCGGGGGGTATAGCGGCGCGCAGGGGGGTCCGGGAGGCACACCATGGGGCAACAGAGGCTGGTGTTAGTGTGCACAACAAGCCTCTGTGCCCCACTAACATAATTAAATCCCACCTCGGGTTCTCTTTAACATGGAGCGTTAGTCACCAACGCAACGTGTGCACTGTGAATGGGGCATTGATTTTTCATTGCAGTGCGTTATTCTGCGTTAAATGTTGTTTTAATGTGCGACTTTAACCTTGCACTGTGAAAGAGGCCTTAAAGGGGAACTGAAGAGAGAGGTATATGGAGGCTGTCATGTTTATTTCCTTTTAGACAATACCAGTTGCCTGGCAGCCCTGCTGATCCTCTGCCTCTAATACTATTAGCCATAGCCCCTGAACAAGCATGCAGCAGATCAGGTGTTTCAGTGGTTCAGACTTATAAGTCTGATCTGACAAGACTAGCTGCATGCTTGTTTCTGGTTTTAATCAGATACTACTGCAGAGAAATAGACCAGCAGGGCTGCCAGGCAACTGGTATTGATTAAAAGGAAATACACATGACAGCCTCCATATACCTATCTCTTCAGTTCCCCTTTAAGAACATACAAACTCCTTGCCGTTAGTGTCTTGGCCCATATTTGAACCTGGGTCCTAACACTGCAAGGCAAGAGTAGTATCCACTAAGTCACCCGGAGGCATATCAACAGGGGTGCTCATATGGCATTTTCCATGGGTGCCTCTTACTTTAACCACTTCAGGACCACAGTCTTTTCGCCCCTTAAGGACCAGAGCCTTTTTCTCCATTCAGACCACTGCAGCTTTCACGGTTTATTGCTCGGTCATACAACCTACCACCTAAATGAATTTTACCTCCTTTTCTTGTCACTAATACAGCTTTCTTTTGCTGCTATTTGTTTGCTGCTGCGAGTTTTAGTTTTTATTATATTCATCAAAAAAGACATGAATTTTGGCAAAAAAATGACTTTTTTAACTTGCTGTGCTGACATTTTTCAAATAAAGTAAAATTTCCTATACATTTGAGCGCGAAAGTTATTCTGCTACATGTCTTTGATAAAAAAAAAACCATTCAGTGTATATTTATTGGATTGGGTAAAAGTTATAGCGTTTACAAACTATGGTGCCAAAAGTGAATTTTCCCATTTTCAAGCATCTCTGACTTTTCTGCGCACCTGTCAGGTTTCATGAGGGGCTAAAATTCCAGGATAGTACAAATACCCCCCAAATGACCCCATTTTGGAAAGAAGACATCCCAAAGTATTCAGTGAGAGGCATGGTGAGTTCATAGAAGATTTTATTTTTTGTCACAAGTTAGCGGAAAATGACACTTTCTGACAAAAAAAAGAAAAAAAAAAAGTTTCCATTTCTTCTAACTTGCGACAAAAAAAAATGAAATCTGCCACAGACTCACTATGCTCCTCTCTGAATACCTTGAAGTGTCTACTTTCCAAAATGGGGTCATTTGTGGGGTGTGTTCACTGTCCTGGCATTTTGGGGGGTGCCTAATTGTAAGCACCCCTGTAAAGCCTAAAGATGCTCATTGGACTTTTGGCCCCTTAGCGCAGTTAGGCTGTAAAAAAGTGCCACACATGTGGTATTGCCATACTCAGGAGAAGTAGTATAATGTGTTTTGGGGTGTATTTTTACACATACCCATGCTGGGTGGGAGAAATATCTCCGTAAATGACAATTGTTTAATTTTTTTTACACACAATTGTCTATTTATAGAGATATTTCTCCCACTCAGCATGGGTATGTGTAAAAATACACCCCAAAACACATTATACTACTTCTCCTGAGTACGGCGATACCACATGTGTGGCACTTTTTTGCACCCTAACTGCGCTAAGGGGCCCAAAGTTCAATGAGTACCTTTAGGATTTCACAGGTCATTTTGAGAAATTTCGTTTCAAGACTACTCCTCACGGTTTAGGGCCCCTAAAATGCCAGGACAGTATAGGAACCCCACAAATTACCCCATTTTAGAAAGAAGACACCCCAAGGTATTCCGTTAGGAGGATGGTGAGTTCATAGAAGATTTTTTTTTTTTTGTCACAAGTTAGCGGAAATTGATTTTAATTGTTTTTTTTCACAAAGTGTCATTTTCCGCTAACTTGTGACAAAAAATAAAATCTTCTATGAACTCACCATACTCCTAACGGAATACCTTGGGGTGTCTTCTTTCTAAAATGGGGTCATTTGTGGGGTTCCTATACTGCCCTGGCATTTTAGGGGCCCTAAACCGTGAGGAGTAGTCTTGAAACCAAATGTCGCAAAATGACCTGTGAAATCCTAAAGGTACTCATTGGACTTTGGGCCTCTTAGCGCACTTAGGGTGCAAAAAAGTGCCACACATGTGGTACCGCCGTACTCAGGAGAAGTAGTATAATGTGTTTTGGGGTGTATTTTTACACATACCCATGCTGGGTGGGAGAAATATCTCTGTAAATGACAATTGTTTGATTTTTTTTTACACACAATTGTCCATTTACAGAGAGATTTCTCCCACCCAGCATGGGTATGTGTAAAAATACACCCCAAAACACAATATACTACTTCTTCTGAGTACGGCGATACCACATGTGTGACACTTTTTTGCAACCTAGGTGCGCTAAGGGGCCTAACGTCCTATTCACAGGTCATTTTGAGGCATTTGGATTCTAGACTACTGCTCACGGTTTAGGGCCCCTAAAATGCCAGGGCAGTATAGGAACCCCACAAGTGACCCCATTTTAGAAAGAAGACACCCCAAGGTATTCTGTTAGGAGTATGGTGAGTTCATAGAAGATTTTTTTTTTTGTCACAAGTTAGCGGAAAATGACACTTTGTGAAAAAAAAAACAATACATATCAATTTCCGCTAACTTGTGACAAAAAATAAAATCTTCTATGAACTTATCATACACCTAACAGAATACCTTGGGTGTCTTCTTTCTAAAATGGGGTCACTTGTGGGGTTCCTATACTGCCCTGGCATTTTAGGGGCCCTAAACCGTGAGGAGTAGTCTTGAACCCAAATGTCTCAAAATGACCTGTGAAATCCTAAAGGTACTCATTGGACTTTGGGCCCCTTAGCACAGTTAGGCTGCAAAAAAGTGTCACACATGTGGTATCGCCGTACTCAGAAGAAGTAGTATAATGTGTTTTGTGGTGTATTTTTACATATAACCATGCTGGGTGGGAGAAATATCTCTGTAAATGACACATTTTTGATTTTTTTTACACACAATTGTCCATTTACAGAGAGATTTCTCCCACCCAGCATGGATATGTGTAAAAATACACCACAAAACACATTATACTACTTCTCCTGAGTATGGCGATACCACATGTGTGACACTTTTTTGCAGCCTAGGTGCGCTAAGGGGCCCAACGTCCTATTCACAGGTCATTTTGAGGCATTTGTTTTCTAGACTACTCCTCACGGTTTAGGGCCCCTAAAATGCCAGGGCAGTATAGGAACCCCACAAGTGACCCCATTTTAGAAAGAAGACACCCCAAGGTATTCCGTTAGGGGTATGGTGAGTTCATAGAAGATTTTATTTTTTGTCACAAGTTAGTGAAAAATGACACTTTGTGAAAAAAACAATAAAAATCCAATTTCCGCTAACTTTTGACAAAAAATAAAATCTTCTATGAACTCATCATACACCTAACAGAATACCTTGGGGTGTCTTCTTTCTAAAATGGGGTCACTTGTGGGGTTCCTATACTGCCCTGGCATTTTACGGGCCCAAAACTGTGAGTAGTCTGGAAACCAAATTTCTCAAAATGACTGTTCAGGGGTATAAGCATCTGCAAATTTTGATGACAGGTGGTCTATGAGGGGGCAAATTTTGTGGAACCTTTCATAAGCAGGGTGGCCTCTTAGATGACAGGATGTTTTGGGCCTGATCTGATGGATAGGAGTGCTAGGGGGGTGACAGGAGGTGATTGATGGGTGTCTCAGGGGGCGGTTAGAGGGGAAAATAGATGCAATCAATGCACTGGGGAGGTGATCGGAAGGGGGTCTGAGGGGGATCTGAGGGTTTGGCCGAGTGATCAGGAGCCCACACAGGGCAAATTAGGGCCTGATCTGATGGGTAGGTGTGCTAGGGGGTGACAGGAGGTGATTGATGGGTTTCTCAAGGTGTGATTAGAGGGGGGAAATAGATGCAAGCAATGCACTAGCGAGGTGATCAGGGCTGGGGTCTGAGGACGTTCTGAGGTGTGGGCGGGTGATTGGGTGCCCGCAAGGGGCAGATTAGGGTCTAATCTGATGGGTAACCGTGACAGGTGGTGATAGGGGGTGATTGATGGGTAATTAGTGGGTGTTTAGAGGAGAGAAGAGATGTAAACACTGCACTTGGGAGGTGATCTGATGTCGGATCTGCGGGCGATCTATTGGTGTGGGTGGGTGATCAGATTGCCCGCAAGGGGCAGGTTAGGGGCTGATTGATGGGTGGCAGTGACAGGGGGTGATTGATGGGTGGCAGTGACAGGGGGTGATTGATGGGTGGCAGTGACAGGGGGTGATTGATAGGTGATTGACAGGTGATCAGTGGGTTATTACAGGGAATAACAGATGTAAATATTGCACTGGCGAATTGATAAGGGGGGGTCTGAGGGCAATCTGAGCGTGTGGGCGGGTGATTGGGTGCCCGCAAGGGGCAGATTAGGGTCTAATCTGATGGGTAACAGTGACAGGTGGTGATAGGGGGTGATTGATGGGTAATTAGTGGGTGTTTAGAGGAGAGAAGAGATGTATACACTGCACTTGGGAGGTGATCTGATGTCGGATCTGCGGGCGATCTATTGGTGTGGGTGGGTGATCAGATTGCCCGCAAGGGGCAGGTTAGGGGCTGATTGATGGGTGGCAGTGACAGGGGGTGATTGATGGGTGGCAGTGACAGGGGGTGATTGATAGGTGATTGACAGGTGATCAGTGGGTTATTACAGGGAATAACAGATGTAAATATTGCACTGGCGAATTGATAAGGGGGGGTCTGAGGGCAATCTGAGCGTGTGGGCGGGTGATTGGGTGCCCGCAAGGGGTAGATTAGGGTCTAATCTGATGGGTAACAGTGACAGGTGGTGATAGGGGGTGATTGATGGGTGATTGATGGGTAATTAGTGGGTGTTTAGAGGAGAGAATAGATGTAAACAATGGATTTGGGAGGTGATCTGATGTCGGATCTGCGGGCGATCTATTGGTGTGGGGGGGTGATCAGATTGCCCGCAAGGGGCAGGTTAGGGGCTGATTGATGGGTGGCAGTGACAGGGGGTGATTGACGGGTGATTGACAGGTGATTGACAGGTGATTGACAGGTGATCAGGGGGGATAGATGCAT
This sequence comes from Hyperolius riggenbachi, assembly GCF_040937935.1. Classification (NCBI taxonomy): domain Eukaryota; kingdom Metazoa; phylum Chordata; class Amphibia; order Anura; family Hyperoliidae; genus Hyperolius; species Hyperolius riggenbachi. The sequence goes on along the minus strand of NC_090649.1, from coordinate 460,312,082 downwards.
ATAGTACACGGGGGGGGGGTCTGGGGGGGGGGTCTGGGGAGAATCTGAGGGGTGGGGGGTGATCAGGAGGGGGCAGTGGGCAGGGGGGGGGGATAAAAAAAAAATAGCGTTGACAGATAGTGACAGGGAGTGATTGATGGGTGATTAGGGGGGTGACTGGGTGCAAACAGTGGTCTGGGGGGTGGGCAGGGGGGGGTCTGAGGGGTGCTGTGGGCGATCAGGGGGCAGGGGGGGGGGAAATCAGTGTGCTTGGGTGCAGACTAGGGTGGCTGCAGCCTGCCCTGGTGGTCCCTCGGACACTGGGACCACCAGGGCAGGAGGCAGCCAGTATAATAGGCTTTGTATACATTACAAAGCCTATTATACATATGTGCAGCGGCGATCCGGGTGGTAGTAACCCGCCGGCGCTTCCGAACGGCCGGCGGGTTACTACGAGCGGTGGGCGGAGCCAGTCCCCGGCGGCTGATCGCGTCACGAATGACGCGATCGCCGCATAGCCACTCCCGCAGCCGCCCCCGCCGATGGGCGTATTGCGGTCGTTTGGGCCCGGACTTTGCCGCCGCCCATCGGCTGGGGGCGGTCCTCAAGTGGTTAAAGCAAATCGCAAATAAACTTATGATATAATAAATTGTACATGTAGTACAGATAACAAATAGAACATTAGTAGCAAATAAAAAAAGTATCATGTCGTTTTCCAGTACATTCCATTCTATCTCTTCTTTTTACATTTAAATGTTTTTTAGAGGTTTTTATTGCCCTACTAATGCGGCCTGCTGTCCACAGAAAGGGCTGGTGCACACCAAAAACCGCTAGCAGATCCGCAAAATGCTAGCAGATTTTGAAACGCTTTTTCTTCTTTTTCTGTAGCGTTTCAGCTAGCATTTTGCGGTTTTGGGAAGCGTTTTTGGTGTAGTAGATTTCATATATTGTTACAGTAAAGCTGTTACTGAACAGCTACTGTAACAAAAAACGCCTGGCAAACCGCTCTGAAGTGCCGTTTTTCAGAGCAGTTTGCGTTTTTCCTATACTTAACATTGAGTTTCTGCAAAACGCCTCCCGCTCTGGTGTGCACCAGCCCATTGAAATACATTACCCTAGCGGATCCGCACCCGCAAGCAGATCGCAAACCGCAGCCGAAACGCTCTGGTGTGCACCAGGCCAAAAAGCAGGCAGATAAGGACTGCTGTAATTAGCAGTAGCAATGAACAAACAAAAGCTTTCATCAGCAGGGGGGATAGGACACTGTACTTCAAACAGTTTAGAGAAGTCACAGTTGATTACTTTCACACATTCCTCTGGATAAATAGGGGCAGATGGAAAGGGAGGGAGGAAAATGGCAGCTCCTACAGCTATTAGAAACCAGGACAAACTACAGGGAAAAAAAGCTGTTTGGATTCCTTTAAATCATTTGAAGAGCGTTCCACCCTTTACTCCCCTCCCTCTGGATACAGTTTAAGTGCTTGCCGTAAGTGCTGCTTTCCATAGATATGCCACTGTGCCACCCACAGTATGCCCCCACCCCACTCCAAGGTGTGTCCTATGCATCATAGTGCATTTTATTTACTTCATTTCCAAGCTGCATACATTTGTATATCGTTTCATTTGCATCAACTCCTACATATTAGCATCTCATTAACCATCCAAAGTCTGCATTATGGGCCGCTGTAAGTTCGCTCTGACATTGCCAATAATCCTGTGGCCAGAAGGCATTGCTGTATGAAGACATTTATTTAGTGGTGACAGGAATAAAATATTTAGCGGCCCCGCAGTGCCTGATGCCGACCTTCCTCGCCTCTGTCCTCCGTCTGACACCTTTACATGGCTGCCCGCTAGGCACGGAGGAATTGTCACACAGCGTGCGATGTGGCATCATCTGTGTCATCAACGCTGCTTCATTACACATAGGGGCACAAAGCCGGAAGATGCAGCCAGCAGCATGTGTGACTTTCCAGAGCACTGCTCATCTGAACATTATTTCCCCCCACATAGCCCTGTGCTGAGAACGGTGCAGGGGCGCCCCCGACAGGCAAAGATCAGTTACTACCCAGGGATGAAGTTCAACCCTGGGTTAAAGTTCCTGTAATGAGAGGGATAAGGAGGCTGCCATATTTATTTCCTTGTAAGCAATGCCAGCTGCCTCTAATACTGTTAGCCATATACCCTGAGGATGGGTGCACACTGCACACGTAGCAGAAACGCTAGCGTTGCGTAAAGCGCTGCGTTTTTGCAGGTAATGGAATTCTATGGGCCACAGGAAAAAACGCATATAAAAAACGTATATGCGTTTTGTATACGTGTGTTTTCAAAAATGCTGGTTTTGTTGCATAATATGCAAAAATGCATAAAAAAACGCACATAATGAAAGTCAATGAAAACACAATGGTTTTTCATGCGTTTTTGTAAAAAAAAAAATTGTTTTGTGATGTATTTCCATTTCCTGTGGTCTTCCTAGTTATTTGCATAAAACGCATATGCATTTTGTATATGCGAAACGCAGACGCATTCAAAATGCTTGAAAAATGCATCTGTGGTAAAAAGCCAAAAACGCAGTAAAAACACTGCAAAAACACAAGTGTGCTTCCTGCCTGAAAAATGCCCTAACCTCAGTGAATGTGACTGTAAACAAAGGAAAGCTGCTATCCAATTTGCTTAGATTAACCACTGAATGACCGCCTAACACTGATAGGCAGCGGCTGGTCGTAAGTGTGTTACTATGGAAATGTTTCCTGTCAGTTCATGGCGGGGGGGCTCCGATCGCAGCTTGCAGGCTAAATGTAAACACCCGGGGACATAATCCCCGGTGTTTACATCGTACGGCGCTGCTGTCACAGCAGCGCCGTAAAGGAGATTGGCGATCCCCGGCCTCTGATAGGCCGGGAATCGCCGGCATCTGATAGGCTGAAGCCTATCAGAGGCGGTACAGGACGGCGATCCGGCTCGTAGAGAGAAGGGGAGGGAGGGAAGGAGAGGGAGGGCAGAATAGCGCTACGGAGGGGGGCTTTGAGGAACCCCCCAGCAAGGCACAAATAGGCGGCGGCGATCAGACTCCCCAGCAGGACATCCCCCTAGTGGGGAAAAAAGGGGGGGGGGGGGAGTCTGATCTTCGCCCTGCCTGCAACGTGATTTGTGCTGGGGGCTGAAGAGCTCACCCAACACAGCGCATATGCAAATCCCCTGGTCCTTAAGTGGTTAACAGAATCGATCAATTTTTTCGGATTAATTCCACCAATCTGATCGGATTGGTTGGCAGCTTTTCTTCCGTTAATGGGCCCGAATGATCGTTTCCAATTGATCATAATGATCAAATCGGATAATCGATCATCCAGGGGATTGTACCATTTAAGGACTCTTTCACAGTGCGACGTTAAAGTTGCACGTTAGAAAATGTTTTGACATGGACTAACGCACAGAAATACTAATTCTGTGCGACATTCACAGTGCACACGTTGCGTTTGTGTGTAACGTGAAGCGATATTAGAAAGTGCTGCATGCTGTGCGTTATACATGTTATTAGCTGCATTGGACTGTTTGCACATGCTCAGTAATGACCTGAAAGCATACTTTTCATTGCCTATATGCCCTACTGTATGCAAACGATAACGGGGCATTAAGTTGTGTTGTGAGATTTTTGGAACGTTGCGTTGTTAGTTTGCGTTGGGACTTTAACGTCGCATCAAAAAGGAATGTAGTACTGTGAAAGTAGCCTTATGGCCACCTTAAAGGGAACCTGAAGTGAGAGCGATATGGAGGCTGCCATATTTATTTCTTTTTAAAAGGAAACCTTAAAGGGAACCTAAACTGAGAAGGACAAGGACATGGATTTTTCCTTTTGAAATAATACCAGTTACCTGACTCTCCTGCTGATCCTGTGTCTCTAATACTTTTAGCCACAGCCCCTCAACAAGCATGCAGATCAGGTGTGCTGACTGAAGTCAGACTGGATTAGCTGCATGCTTGTTTCAGGTCTGTGATTCAACCACTACTGCAGCCAAAGAGATCAGCAGGACTGCCAGGCAACTGGTATTGTTTCAAAGGAAACATCCATATCCCTCTCAGTTAAGGTCTCCTTTAACTGAGAAGGATATGGATTTTTTTTTTCATTTTAAACAATATCAGTTGTTTATCAGTCCTGCTCATTTCTTTGGCTGCAGTAGTGGTTGAATCACACACCTGAAACATGCATGCAGCTAATCCAGTCTGACTTCAGTCAGAGCACCTGATCTGCATGCTTGTTGAGGGGCTGTGGCTAAAAGTATTAGAGACACAGGATCAGCAGGAGAGTCAGGTAACTGGTATTATTTCAAAGGGAAAAATCCATGTCCTTGTCCTTCTCAGTTTAGGTTCCCTTTAAGCAATACGGCCCAGTGCACACCAAATCCAAAGCAGATTTCAGAGCGATTCTAGGCATGTAAAGGCCCCATTCACACTAGAGCGTTTTTGCAGCGATTTCGGCAAAACGCTCAAACGCTAGCGCTTTTTAAAAGCGCTAGTGTAAAGAAACCCTATGGGCCCGTTCTTACTTGGGCGATTTGCGCTAATCACCGCAAATCCCCCCAAAACGGGCAAAAGCGCCAAACTCAAACACGCCGCCTGCACCATTTTCAGGCGATTTCCAGGCGATCACGTTTCAAGGCTATAGAAGCACTAAATGTGATTGCGACAAAATCACTGCACTGTTCAGTGATTTTTCCGCGTGAAATCGCGGAAAAATCACTCCTGCAAAACGCGTGTTGAAAACGCAGGTGTGAATAGAGCCTTAAGCTCAACACACACCATACAATCTTGGTTGTACAGATTTACCAAATCTATGTAGTATAAGGGCCAACAGATTGAAAATACCTTGAATGATTGATTGGATAAGCTCTTATACTACATGAAAGTGGTAAGATTGTACAACCAAGATTGTATGGTGTGTGTTGAGCCTAAGAGAGGTTTTCTAAACATGCCTAGCGTTTTTTGGAGCGTTTTTGTGTAGCAGATTACAAATATTGTTACAGTAAAAGCTGTTACTGAACAGCTTCTGTAACAAAAACGCCTGGAAAACCGCTGGAACTAGCGTTTTCCAGAGCGGTTTGAGCTTTTCCTCTACTTTACATTGAGGCAGAAACGCTTCTGCAAACCGCAAAAGTGCTGCAGGACCCACGTTTGCGGTTTGCTAAAAATCTCAAACCACTGGTGTGCACCATCCCATTGAGATACATTAGCCAAGCGTTTTCACAGGCGGAAGCGATTTGGAAAACGCTACTAAAACCGCTGAGTGTGCACCACGCCTACCAGTTGCCTGGCTATCCTGCTGAACCTCTGCCTCTAATATGTTTAGCCATAGACCCTGAACAACCATGCAGCACTGCAGATCAGGTGTTTAAAGGATACCAGTGGCGAAAGGCTCCAGTAAAAAATAAAGGTGCAGTGGGTATAAGCAAATACTTACCGCGCCTCCCGTTCTCCTCCGTCAATCACAGTTCTCCTACATTCTGTCCTGTTATTCTCGGCGACTCCAAACCCGGACATACTGTGTCGCATATGTCCATTCTGCTCCTCTGGGGCCTCACAGTGATGTCATAAGACAGGAGTGCGCTCGCTCCCCCTGCTTCTCAACTCAGCATGTAATGCTCACTGCAGTGGACGCGCACACCGGGACGCAGGAGCGGAAGGAGGGAGCGCGCTCCTGTCCTGTGACCTGCGTGGCCACGGGGGGCAGAACGGACATACTGAGCATGCGCGGCGCAGTATGCCCGGGTTTGGAGTCGCCGAGCATAACGGGACTGAGTATCTGGTATCTTTTTATTGGCATGCTTGTTTCTTTTGTGAGTCAGACACTACTGCAGCCAAATAGATCAGCCGGGCTTCCAGGCAACTAGAATTGTTTAAAAGGAAATAAATATGGCAGCCTCCATACACTTCTCGCTTCAGGTTCCCTTTAAGAAGACTCTTTTACCAATATTGAGACTAGCTGGAGCCGCCACATTCGCTAGAGCAGAGCAGAGCGCTCTACCGCCCGGCATCAAGTGCAGAAGTCCGTGGAAGCCAATCACAGCCTATCGCTCTCCCAATCTGCCTGAAGCCATTTGTAATGTGATGGGTTGCCGTGGTTACTGCACACAGGCACATCTTTTGAAAGACTTTATTGAACAAGCCCAGAGCTCCTCTGTAATCCTGTTTAGTAAATATGCCAAGATGGAATCATTGCCGTCTTTGGTCCTGTGAGACGTGAATAATTAGTGGTTCGGCAGCGCAGTGTCCATGGTAATTCCTTCGTGCGGCGGCAGACAGGCTGCGCACTGATAAGCCGAGCGTTTTTAGCTGCTTTATGCCTGGATAGTTACATTAATATTTTAATGGGAATCTATAGAATTAAAAAAAATGTTTAAAACAAACCTGAACTGAAAAAGTGAAACTAAACATCTACATGTCATACTTACCTCCCGCGTAGTCTACTCATCAATCTCTCTCTCCTCTACTGCGTCCTCTTTGTCCACTGTGATCAATGGAATTCTCTGTCCTGTATTTTTTAAAAATGGTTATGACCCCCTAACAGCTTCCAGGTCAGCACTCAGCCGTTAGGCCTCGTTCACATCAATTAGCACAGATGGCTATGCGATCGGAACGCAACACGTACGATTGCACGCCATATGCTGCGCTGCTGATCCCATTCACTACAGTGAGTGAATCATCGTTGCAATTCTTGAAAAATGCATACAGCAGTGCGATTGTGCATGATGGGAACGGTAGAAGTGGTGTCTATGCCATTCTACCATTCTTGCGTGTCGCACACTATACGCATTGCCGAAATGCGCACGGCAGTGCGTATAGTCCGAACGAGTCAGTAATATCGCTTGAGCCATAGGAAAACATGAGCATTACCTTGCACATCGGATGTCCTTTCAGTTATAACTGACAGCAACTGATATAACTCAGAGTAGGGACACCAAGAGCCAAATATAGTGTACTATGTACTGGTAGATGAAATGAAGTAATAAGTTATACTCACAAAGCAGGGTTACCTCAAAGGCAACCACTATATAGGCAGGTGTATTAACATACTTGGGGCTTCCTCCAAGTTCCAGACCCTAGCAGTCTATCAGGTCCTTTGCTGTAGTTATGCTGCTCTCCAGGCTGCGGATATTCCCTCCAAAAGATTTGCCAACCACAGTAGTCGCGGGCGTCTGCACATGCATGGGCGTGTCCATGCGCTTCTCTTGATTGCGCTCTTATGACTGGGGAGCGTTCTGTGCTTGAGCTGCTAACAAAGGCTTCACCCCCCCCCCCTCCCCCCAACCTAGCTCAGATATCCTTTAGTAAAAGTCAGGGCCGTATACCACAAGGCACTGTAGGCACGTGCCTACAGGCGCCTGATGATGGAAAGGCAGCCCCCTCCCCGAGTGCCTCCTTCCCGATGCAGAGTCCTGATGAGATAATAAATACGAGATTACTCACCCAGCTCTCTGCATTCAACTGACAAGATCTCCCTTCAATCAGGGGCACCTCTAGCTACCTAATACCTGGGGACACCTCTTGCTACTTAATATTGAGGTTCCTTTAGCTACTTAAAGGACAACTGAAGTGAGAGGGATAAGGAAGCTGCCATTTTTTTCCCCTTTTAAAACGTATCAGTTGCCTGGCAGCCCTGCTGATCTATTTGGCTGCAGTAGTGTCCGAATAACACCAGAAACGAGCATGCAGCTAATCTTGTCAGATCTGACAATAATGTCAGAAACCCCTGATTTGCTGCATGCTTGTTCGGGGTCTATGGCTAAAAGTATTAGAGGCAGATGATCAGCAGGGTGCCAGGCAACTGGTATTGTTTAAAAGGAAATAAATATGGCAGCCCCCATATCCCCCTTACTTCAGTTGTCAATACTTGGGGGCAACTCTAGCTATTTATTGTTGAGGGTACATCTAGCTACCTAATACTAAAGGGGGCCATACACTAGGCGACCAATCGACCATCCAATTCGATTATTATTATCGAATTGGATGAAAATTGGTGCTGCCAAGTGCATGCCCGACCGACAAAGCGACCAATTTTGGGACAGAAATTGGCCGCACAGTCAATTGCGCATGTTGGAAAATTTCGGGCCGAGCCGCTGCCGCTGCAATGTATAAATGTATGTAGTGTAGTGCATCTATACATTACCTGTCCGGTGTCAGCCTCCACGCGGTTTCCGTCCATCTCCGGATTCCGCATACACGCCGGCGGCGCTCTGACGTCACGAAGGCGCATAGCGGCTGATGTCAGACGCTATGCGCCGCTAGTGTGTATGCGGCTGTTACCCGGCGAGATGGACGGACACCGTGCGGAAGCTGCTACAGGACAGGTAATGTATAAATGCATGTAGTGACATTACATACATTTCTACATTTTGGGGGCAGCGGCGGGGCGGACATCGGTGACTCAGCCGATTCCCTGATGATTTCATGCTGAAATCGGATGGGAATCGGCCTGTAGTGTATGGGCAGATTCGATTAGAGATAAATATGTCTCTTGGTCGAATCTGCCCATACTTGTTCTAATGTATGGGCACCTTTAGGGGCACCTGTAGCTGCCTATGATGGGCAACGAAGTAGGGAAGAAGTGACAGCTGGGACAGCCAGCACACCTGCGGTGCGGTTACAACAATACAATAACATTTCTATAGCGCTTTTCTCCCATAGGACTCAGAGCGCTTAGGCTCTCTCAGATTCAGTAATTGGTAGTAGGATGAAGTATTCACACAACAAAAGTTATATTTCTGCAAATGCCAAACTGAACAGGTGGGTTTTCAGTCTGGATTTAAACACGTCCAGGGATGGAGCTGTCCTGATCTGTTGAGGTAAGGAGTTCCAAAACATAGGGGCAGCATGACAGAAGGCTCAGGGACCAAAAGTTTCCAAGTGGACTCTGGGTATGACTAGATTATTAGAACCTGTGGATCTGAGAATGCGGGGATTGCTACGCAGCTGCAATGGTTCAGCAGGGGTTTGTAGATTTCTAGAGGGCAAAGTCTAAAGGTGGCCATACACTCGTTAGATTAGCAGCAGATAGATCATTAGTAGATTTTCTGATCTATCTGATGTGTTTAGGAACATTTTTTACTAGGAACAGATTTACAATAGATTTCAGTATGAAATATATTGAAAATCGATCTGATGGCATTTCGTTGCCATCAGATTTCCATTAGGTCCAATGCAAAATGATAAACCATCTCAAGAGATAAGCCTACATCTTCCAACATGTCAGATCGGTTGAAATCGTTTAAAATCGATTGAAATCGGCCGCAAATCGATCGTTTGGTCAAGTGATTTGTGATTGGCCAAAAATCGGCTGAGTGTATGGACCCCTTAATGCCTAGTACACACCATACGATTTTCTGTTAGATTCTTATGTTTTTTTCTGGATTTTCTGGAAGATTTTCTGTAATTAGATTATTTTCTGTAAAGTACTGGTAGAGAATGGTCATTATCTCTGGTGCATTGTCTTCTGGTTATCTCCTGATGAGCAGAACAACGCCTAATTGCTAGGCAGATAGATGGTTAGATAGATAATTTCCAACATGTTGGAAATAATGTATCTAGCAGGTAAATCTAACAGAAAATCTTACAGAAAATGGTATGGTGTGTACTAGGCATGTAAGGTGCCAGGACATCTGTGCCTAAAGGCTCCTCTGAGGTAAATCCGGGCCTGGTAAAAGTGGAATGATAGACCACCAAGGCACAATCCAGGCCATTTGTTTGGAAGTAGAAACATTGTGCGCACATAAACACGCCACACGTGCACTGCAGAAACATAGAAGAACAGGCGTTTCATGTTGATTTAGAAAGTGAACTTTGTGTTTCTTCTGGCAGCCGCGAAAAGGGGGGGGGGGGGCGCTGCACATCTTACTGCAATATTTACATCTCCTTGTTTATAAGTTTCAAGGCCGATGTCAGCTGCGGTAAATCTCCCGACATGTTCCGCGTGACAAGACTGGGCCGCGACTGGCTGCGAGATCTGCGCCTTCGAGAATTATGGCCGCTCCAAGGTGAGAACACGATCTGTTCTGACGGCTTCGAGCTTCTCCCCTTATTTATTCCCCGTGCTGAAGAGAAAAGGCTTCTCACATGGCTGTGAAGGCGATTCAGCTGAGACGTATTTAAAGTAGCGGTTTAAAATTTGTCGGCCCCGGCGAGTTGTCTTTATGTCCTGAATGAACCCACTAAATAAAATGCAGACGTCTGGTGCTTAGACTTACCCCGCGCAGGCATCCGAGGAGAGCTTGTCAGAACGGATACGGCGTATAGTCACCAACTATAGATGAAGGAAGAGAAGGCTCCTTCACCCCCCTTCCCGTGAATAAGGAGCCACTTCTGCAAAAATAAAACAAAACATGAACAGGTTGATGGCTACAGCGAACTTCACAGTACACAAGAGCCCTGGAAGTCTTTTGCAAGCAAACACCAGGGCTTGTTGTAGGAATACTGTCTGCCCTGCTGGCACGTCTGCAGATCCTTTCTGGAGATACAGCAGAGTCCTTGGTATCCGGCCCCGGTGGGGATCGCTTGATGCCGGATACATGTGCTTGCCGGTTGAACTGGCCTAAGTGCTCTACCACACTAGGAGCTGTTCTGTCCTTTTGACTGAACGCACCTAGGATGCAGTAAGGCTCAGTTCACTTTAGCATTTGCCAACGGAACCGGCCGTATGGTTCTGTGGCAGGGCTGTGGAGTCGGGGCAATTTTGGGCACTCTGAGTTGGAGTCGTTGATTTCATAAACTGAGGAGTCGGAGTGGGGAGTCGGATGATTTTTGTACAAAATCCACAGCCCTGTTAAGTATTAGACTAAGGAGTCGGAGTCGGGGCCATTTTGGGTACCCGGAGTTGGAGTCGGAGTTTCATAAACTGAGGAGTCGGAATCGGAAGATTTTTGTACCGTCATAACGCGTGCACGCGTTGCCTAGTGTGAAAGAGCCCTAAAACGCACAAACCCTCCCCACCCCAGCCGTGCAGCAATAAATACAGAGCCTCCAGCGACGTTGTCTAAGCTTACTGTTGCTCCCGACGTCTATTTGGCGCGGATCAGTGAATAATGGCGCACAGCGCCTATGCATACAAATGGCGCCGCATTAAAAAGATACGCTTATCGCTATTTATCGTTAGTACTGCATAATAATGGCGCACAGGGAAAAAAGAAGAAAAACAGCACACACTAACGTTATTTATCAATAGTGGCACACACTAACGTTATTTATCAATAGTGGCACACACTAACGTTATTTATCAATAGTGCCGTTCATTTGCCCAACAGCAGACGTTATTGCCCACATTAACGTTATTTATCAATAGCGCCCTACATAAACCAAACTGCAGACTTTATTTAACTGAAAAACGGTGAATGGATTTAATGTAACGCTGTCAAGGTTAGGGTTAGGCACCACCAGGGGAGATTTAGGGTTAGGCACCACCAGGGGGGAGTCTTAGGGTTAGGCACCATCAGGGGGGTCTTAGGGTTAGACACCACCAGGGGTTGGTTAGGCACCACCAGGGGGTGGTTAGGGTTAGGCACCACCAGGGGGGTGGTTAGGGTTAGGCACCACCAGGGGGGGTCTTAGGGCTAGGCACCACCAGGGGGGTCTTAGGGTTAGGCACCCCCAGGGGGTCTTAGGGTTAGGCACCACCAGAGGGGTGGTTAGGATTAGGCACCACCAGGGGTGTCTTAGGGTTAGGCACCACCAGGGGGGTGGTTAGGGATAGGCACCACCAGGGGGGTGGTTAGGGTTAGGCACCACCAGGGGGGTGGTTAGGGTTAGGCACCACCAGAGGGGTGGTTAGGGTTAGGCACCACCAGGGGTGGTTAGGGTTAGGCACCACCAGGGGGTGGTTAGGGTTAGGCACCACCAGGGGGTGGTTAGGGTTAGGCACCACCAGGGGGTGGTTAGGGTTAGGCACCACCAGGGGGTGGTTAGGGTTAGGCACCACCAGGGGGTGGTTAGGCTTAGGCACCACCAGGGGGGTTTAGGGGTTAGGGATAGGTACAGAGAGGGTTCTGTGTGTTAACGCTTTAATGTCAAATAACAATAAGGCTTTAACGTTAAATAGCGATAAGCGGCAAACGGATTAGCGGCAACACCGTGCGCCATTATTCGCAAGCGCCATTTTCAGATGGATCTTTTTGGCGTGCTCCTTGCGTGGCTCCCAGCCTGTCACCTGACCCCAGATTCAGGTCACATGACACGCCAGAAGCCGTGCACGGACGCCGGAAAGCCGCTAGGAGCGACAGGAAGGTGGGAAGATGGACCTGGAGGCTCAGTAAGCATTTTAATCCCTGCAAAACGCACAAAACACAGTCCCCATTATCCCCTCAGGAATGCCATGTAGCTCAGAACTCTCAGTAAACAAACATTCCGCATGGATCACCTGACAGGACTTATTTTCACTACATTTTCACTACAGAACTTAAAGGGATCCTTAAGCCTAGAAAAAAAAAAATCAGTTTTACACACCTGGGGCTTCTTCCAGCCCCCTGCAGCTGTCCTGTGCCCTCGCATTCTCGCTCCGATCCTCCTGGCCCGATAGGTCTGGCCACACGTAGCCTTCCACGCGTTCCTGTCCGCAATAGCGTCCTGCGCAGGGCACTGTTGCGGACGAGAACGCGTAGACGGAGGCGCAGTAAGCCTGTCGGCGAAGTGAAACTAGCTGGCGGTGGGGGACAGGAGGATCTGATTGTGACTGCGAGGGCACAGGACGGCTGCAGGGGGCTGGTAGAAGCCCCAGGTGAGTAAAACTGACTTTTTTTTCAATGGTTAAAGAGAAACTCTGACCAACAATTGAACTTTATCCCAATCAGTAGCTGATACCCCCTTTTACATGAGAAATCTATTCCTTTTCACAAACAGACCATCAGGGGGCGCTGTATGGCTGATATTGTGCTTAAAGGAGAACTGTAGAGAGAGGTGTATGGAGGCTGCCATATTTATTTCCATTTAAGCTATACCAGTTATCTGGCTATCCTGCTGATCCTCTGCCTCTAATACTTTCAGCCATAGCCCCTGAACAAGCATGCAGCAGATCAGTTGTTTCTGACAATGACAGATCTGACAAGATTTGCTGCATGCTTGTTTCTGGTGTGATTCAGCCACTACTTCAGCCAAATAGCTCAGCAGGGCTGCCAGGCAACTGGTATTGCTTAAAAGGAAATTAACATGGCATCCTCCATATACCTCTCACTACAGATCTCCTTTAAACCCCTCTCACAAGAAACTCTGAGGACCGTGGTACTCCTGGCAGTTTCCTGTCTGAGAACCTTGTTGCATTGCAACCTTGTTGCAGTTTCCAACTGCAAAAAAAGCATGCAGCAGCTACAGCACCTGCCAACAGTAAAAATGACACCATGTAATAAATGTCAGAATGTAAATTACGATGGGCAAACACTGACTAAATCATTTATGCGTAATTATTGTAAAAATGAAGCACTTTTTTTATTACATTATTTTCACTGGAGTTCCTCTTTAAGGATCCCTTTAACCTATTTTGGTTCCTGGACGTAGAAACTACGTCCAGGAACCATGCGCGCTCCCGCGGCCGATCGCGCGTGTGCACGCGCACCCCCGGCCGCGGATTCGGTAGCCAGGGAATCAATGTATCGGGCTATGGTACCCGATTACTGATTCCTCTCCCCCGCTGAAAAAGCGACAGCTTCTCTCGGAAGCTGCGCCTTTTCTGGCCATTCCCTCCCCGATGCGTCACTCTAAGCGTGTGTTACGTTTTAGAGTGACGTCATGTAAACAAACTCATGGCCGCCATCTTGTGGCCAAAAAGTAATACTACAACTGAAAGTCAAAATAAATTAAAATGGACACACATTTACATTATAAATCTATTGTTTACCTCCCACCCTCCCAAAACTACCCAAATAAAATGTTTACTATAAAAAAAACAAAAAAACATTACAATAAAAAAAAACAAAACATGTAAATATTTACCTAAGGGTCTAAACTTTTTAAATATCAATGTAAAGATGAAATATTTCTATATTTTTTTTATTTTAAACTTGTTAATAGTGATAGATGCAAAATGGAAAAAATGCACCTTTATTTCCAAATAAAATATTGTCGCCATACATTGTGATAGGGACATAATTTTAACGGTGTAATAACCGGGACATATGGGCAAATACAATACGTGAGTTTTAATCATGGAGGCATGTATTATTTTAAAACTATAATGGCTGAAAACTGAGAAATAATGAATTTTTCCATTTTTTTCTTATTCTTCCTGTTAAAATGCTTTTACAGTAAAGTGGCTCTTAGCAAAATGTACCCCCCAAAGAAAGCCTAATTGGTGGCGGAAAAAACAAGATATAGATCAGTTCATTGTGATAAGTAGTGATAAAGTTATAGGCTAATTAATGGGAGGTGAACATTTCTCACGTGAAAACCACGGAACCTGAATGGGTTAACCTCCTTGCCGGTTATCCCGAACACAGTTCAGGGTAACCTGCGCAGGAGGATTTCTCAGGCCCCGCTGGGCCGATTTGCATAATTTTTTTTTCCTACACGCAGCTAGCACTTTGCTAGCTGCGTGTAGTACGCGATCGCCGCCGATTCGCCGCTACCCGCCGTGCCGAGCCGCGCCCCCCCCGCCCCAGACCCCTGCGCAGCCTGGCCAATCAGTGCCAGGCAGCGCTAAGGGGCGGATCGGGATTCCCTCTGACGTCCATGACGTCGGTGACGTCATCCCGCCCGGACGCCATGGCGACCGGGGAAGCCCTGCAGAAAATCCCGTTCTTAACGGGATTTCCTGCATACTCTGATCGCCGAAGGCGATCGGAGTGGGTGGGGGGATGCCGCCGCTCAGCGGTTATCATGTAGCGAGCCCTGGGCTCGCTACATGATTTTAAAAAAAAATAAATTAAAAAAAAGTGCAGCGCTGCCTCCTTGCCGGATTTTTTATAACGGCAAGGAGGTTAAGTTCCAGAGATAATACTTACACCGATGTTATTGCTCAGTCTGAGAATGTTCCTTTTACAGTTTGGGTGAAGTTGTGCTTTAAAGCGCAGGACACTGCATTGGGGAGTCAGGAATCAGAGCTGGGGGCGTGGTGTTGGACTGATCGCTGCCTCTCCAGCTCCGTGCTCTTGCTGCAGAGCGCCCCAGGGACTGAGTGATGCTGCTGTGGTATAATTAAAGCCGTGTGCTGGGGATCTGGGATTTCCCTTCCCTGGTCAGAGAGTCCCCGAGGACACCGTGACTGAGAACAGCGACAGCACCACAACAAACAGCAATTTCTTCCTCTAATAACACACAAAACACCCAGTGCAGCCGCTGACAGGGACTCTGGGCTCGGGAGAAAGGAAATCTATGCTGGTTTCAAAGAGGTCCTGTAGTGACATATAGTAGAATGCAGTACATTATTCAGGATTCTCACTCATACATCCCAACTTTTTGAGATAAGAAAGAGGGACACTTAAGCCATGCCTGCCATATCCCTGATCACGCCCCCGTCACAACCCTTGTTACGCATACCATAAAGATTTCATGAGAAAAAAAAATGTGTTTTATAATTCAAACCACCTGGTCCTTTCTATCCTGGGTCATTTTCCTTCATATTAACATTTTAAAATTAGTAATATATCAATTTAAAGGATGGGAATAAAGTTTAGAGTCAATCAAACATATTTTCTAGTAGAGAAATATATATACGGTATATATTTATACAGTAATAGGGAGTGCGCTGGTCATAATGGTATTGCAATAAAACTTTATTCAAATCTGTGTGTCGACTCGACAATACTTAAAACAGTACTATATCACACACAACCACACATACAATCACACACAAGGAGCGTGCTGGTTCCCCTTAAAAAATCAAGTCACGTGACTAATAAAAAAATTCATAGTCATATATGCATATAAACTCTAGAAAACGGAATCAGGACTCAAAATATATATATATATATATATATATATATATATATATATATATATATATATATATATATATATATATATATATATATATATATATATATATATATATACGGTATGTTAAATGTTCATATGCTTAAGTTTCCCTCACACTTCCACAAGTTAATATGGCCCTTATTCACCAATATTAAATCCCTGTACTCCAAGACACAGACGTTTGCACGGTCCTGTTAAAAATCATGTATGGCTAAAATTGGCCTGCCAATTACGGGGATTCCTAGCTTTCACAGCAGATGACACAATTGTTCATTTATCTCGAGATAAATGAACAATTGTGTCATCTGCTGTGAAAGCTAGGAATCCCCGTAATTGGCAGGCCAATTTTAGCCATACATGATTTTTAACAGGACCGTGCAAACGTCTGTGTCTTGGAGTACAGGGATTTAATATTGGTGAATAAGGGCCATATTAACTTGTGGAAGTGTGAGGGAAACTTAAGCATATGAACATTTAACATATATATATGTATATATATATTTTGAGTCCTGATTCCGTTTTCTAGAGTTTATATGCATATATGACTATGAATTTTTTTATTAGTCACGTGACTTGATTTTTTAAGGGGAACCAGCACGCTCCTTGTGTGTGATTGTATGTGTGGTTGTGTGTGATATAGTACTGTTTTAAGTATTGTCGAGTCGACACACAGATTTGAATAAAGTTTTATTGCAATACCATTATGACCAGCGCACTCCCTATTACTGTATAAATTTGACCCCTCTTTGAGATAGGGATTAGGGGGTAACCCTATCCTGGGTAGTTGCAGCAGG